>NW_027185764.1:50015953-50045328 GCF_028583685.1 Petaurus breviceps papuanus | reverse complement strand
GTGTGTGTGTGTGTGTGTGTGTGTGTGTGTGTGTGTGTGTGTGTGTGTACTTTACTACAGTCAACTTAGTCATTAGCCAATAGTTTGGCTATTATAAAAATTTGTTGCTATAAAAGGTACTGCTCTAAATATGTTGGCATATATAGGCCTTTTCATCCTATCTTTAACATCTTTTAGGGGCATATACATAGCAATAAGTTACCTGGATCAAAATTTATGGACATTTTAGTCACTTTCTTAGCATAATACCAGATTTTCTAGAATTCAGAGATCCCTCATTAGTGTGATAGTGCAGCTCTTTTCCTCCAAACCCTCCAATACTGACTTTCCTATCATTTTGTCATGTCTGCCACTTTACTGAGGATGAATTGAAGCCTCAGGTTTGCTTTGATTTGTATTTCTCTTATTATTAGTGACTTGGAGTAGTTTTTCATATTACTGATCCATTTTTAGTATTATTTGTATTTATTTGTTATTATGGGTCATTTATTTATTTGTATTTGTATTTCTTTTGCCTGTTTTTATTTTATTCATTCATTCATTTATGCGTAAATATGTTGTTCCCCCAATAGAATATAAGCTCCTTAATGAAGGGCTATAAGTCTTCATAATGAAGACAATAAGTGAAGACATGCTTATGTCAAGAATCTTGCCAGTGTCTACTACACAAAATAAATATAAGTTGGTATACAAATAATAATTATTTTACTTACTTATTTGGCACTAATTATTTATTATTATTTATACCTTTTGTATTATTTGTTTCTTTTGACCACGGATGCACTAGGAAATAAAACACTATCAACAAGGAATATTGATGAAGAATTGATGTAAAATATGTCATGAATGAAACATATTACTGAAAAAGGAGATGAGTTAACCACATGTTTTGAGAGTGGGAGAATAATTGATCGACAACCCACATGCCCCACTGGTATCCTTGTATAGTTAAGAGAAATTGTAAAAGATCCACAGCAAATCTTATAGGAGAATGTAGGCAAGAGTCATGTAGGAACAGTGGGCATGCATGGGTGTTATCTGCATCCTTGGAGGGGAATACCTAAAATCAATGAGAAAACAAATCGATTTGAGTATTGAATAATGGAGTGTGTGAGAAAGCAAAAGAACATTTAAAGTGTGTTCAGATTTTGACATAAATTCAGCTTTTCTCTAGTAGCAACCTAATTATGTGTATGCTCCTGAGCAAATCACTTAAGGTACTTTGTTCATCATCTTAAAAGTGCCTTGAAAGGAGAGCCTGTGAGGAATACTGATTAGAATTATTTATAAGTACTCTGAATATCAACTGCTATGGAAACAATCCATGTGAATAAGCCTAGATAATTTGAGATGAGATGAATGGGGACCTAGAGCTGACCTGGAACATACAGTTTCATTATTGCTGACTTTCAGTTATTCATGCTGTTGGGGAATGGGAAAACATCTGAATCAACAAAATTTCCTACATGACCCCTTTTCCCCTAACTGAATTTGAGCCCATATTTTCAACATCTTCTCTCATGAAACTTACCCATGAGAGCATTTAAATAGTAAAATTGATCTTTTATGTGTTAATTCTCTTTTCCTTCCCTTTGCTTGTGATTATTCCCTCCATTGATCCAGGCAATGACCCATTCTTGCCCACCCCTCCTATATGACTCTTGCCTATATACCCCAGTAAGATGTGCTGGGGACCTTCTACAATTTCTCTTGATTACACAAGGATGCCAGTGGGGTATGTAGGCTGTCCATCAATGGATACCAGTGGGAAAGCATGGTGTGGTAATTTTTGAGTCAAAGTATGTGGGTTCAAATCTTTTAACTTTGCTACTTGATAGCTGAATTTTTTTTTCCTGGAACCTCTCTGGGTCCTTAGTTTCTTCCTCTGTAAAATGTAGGGTTGAACTAGATAATCTTCAACTTCTCTGTCATCTCTAAAATTAGAGGAACCCAGTTGTGGAATCAGGAGACCTCAGTTTGAATCACGACTCAGACACTAACTAGCTGAGCCTCATATGTAAAATGGGGGAAAATACATGTATTATTTACTTTGATATTAGAAAAGTACTTTGAAAGCCTATATTTAAAATGAGCAACTATTGACTGAAAAGCAATGAGCACCAGAAGGGGCAAGGATTTTCATTCCAGCTCTGCTGCTAACAACCTGTGTGCCTATAAGTTTCTTCTTGTGAACTTCAGGGTTTTTACTTATGAAATTGCGTGTGGACCTTGAACAAATGTCCCTTACCCTTCTAATCTTTCTGTGATCTTATGATATTTTCCCCATGTGAATAATCAGGCAACCTAACTGAGAACTATTAATAATAGCTAGCACTTATATAATACTTTAATGTTTACAAATAGTATCTTGTTTGAGCCTTATAGCAACCTTGTGAAGTTGGTACTATAGATATTGTACAATTAAAATTGATCTGATTGATTTTTTAATAAAAATATTGAGAGTGTTAAGATTATTTTGACCTCTTGTTGAGTAGTTTGAGTGATTCATTCAGTTCATTCAACTTACATTTATTTTGTGAATATTGTGATAGGCCTTGGAGAGATATAAACATGTCTTTGTTTATTGTCTTCACTATGAAGACATAACTTCACTAAGGAGCTTATATTCTATTGGGGGAACAATATATATACACATAAGTAAATAAAAACTGGCAAAATAAATACAAAGTAATTTTTGGGTAGCACTAGCAGGTAATGGAATCAGGAAAGGTTTGATAAAATATTTCTATGTATTGTTGGTATGTCTAATAACACAAGTTAAAATACAGAAGAAATTTGGAAATTGGCTTGGACTGTTTTAGACAGCTTCTAGTAAGTTTCCTCTTCCCATTGTTTATCATCAGGGTTTGGTTTTTGGACTAGAAAAGTGCTCTTGGTCAGCCAAGCATTGCTTTCCTGTAGTTAGAATCTCTTTTTGTAGAATTAAGGCCTGAGCAGCTTCAAGAGTTCCAGCCATTTCAATTTTCAGTGGCTTTCATGGCATATGATAAAAAAAAAACTTTACATTGGTCAGAACCCTTTGTTTTTTGTGCCAATCATTGCTACAAGGTGGACAACACTGGCAATGGTTTTCAAGCATGAACTGAAGGTAACTTCTTTTTTGTTTTCATTTTTTTTAGAACCCCAAGCATGAAAATTCTCTGAATGTGACAACTCCCACCTTAGGCAATATCCTTTGTTATTATTAACAATAACAAAGCAAACCAATCCCAAAGAGTCCAGCTATATTACAATAATTAGTTTGTGTCTGCTGGGATTTCTCATTTAAAAGGACTGTCTAAGCACACATTCTAGTATACTTGCCAAAAATTTCACAGGTCTGTATTCATTCTGATTGTCCACAGATCACATGATTATGGTTTCTAACCCCACCCTCAATGTAATGTTAGCTTCTGTTACTCTTCTTTAAATTTTCTTCTCTTATATCCCCTCTGTGATGTTCATACTTCCTATTCCTTTATAAAAATTTTGATATTATTTTAATTCTTGAGAGATTTGTGATTTTGTCAATATACAAGATAATCCTAGCATGGCAACGTCCTCTACAAATGCAGAGTGCAACTGGTGTGCCTTAGGTTTTAAGGCTGTTGCTTGAGACAGAGAGGTTAAGTTAGAAGCGAACACAGCTGCTGTCAGAAGCGGTAAACTTCTTGACAGGTTTTCCAAGCCCAGTTCTCTTTTCACTATGCCACATCTCCTCATTAGATTCTTCTCATTAGACTAGCAAGGTATATAACAAGATAAGATGGGAAAAGCACTGATATGGAGTCAGAAGACTACAGATAATGACTAAGTTCTGTTTGCTTTATGAATGACCTGTGGCAAACCATTCTCCTCCCTTTTAACCTCAATTTCCTGTAAAATGTAAAATGAGGAGTTTAGGCTGGAGATTTCTAAGGTCTTTTTCCAACTTAGAATTCTATGTGATGCAAATTAAACTCTGTGGAACCGATGCATTTTCTGATGAAGGTAGAGCGAAAAAGAAACACTTCATTTTATGAATAATTATCTATGAATAGATATTTGCATGGATAGTTGTAGTTTTATGTTTCAGTTTACTTTCATTTGACACAATAGTTATGAATATCTAAATGCTTGAGAGTTCTGAGGGTTAATAGATAATAGGAAAGCGAGCACATTAATTATCAGGACCAAATCTCTTCTTTAACAAAATGCTATCCATATTTGGTGTCTTAGATAACCATTTCCTTTCTCACCTGGGTTAGAGTGAAAATTTTCCCAGATGTGACACTGAGCAATGAATGAATGCAACAGAAACATAAAGTAAACAAAGCTAAGTTATTATTATTATTTTTTTTTGTATTTTGCACGTGCTCAAAGGTGGGTAACATATTCTGTCGTCTTTTCTTAGGTTGACCTGCTCATTGTTTGGGTTCCATTGAACATTATTGGTTATATCAGGGGTGGGGAACCTGTGGCCACATGTGATGCTCTCGGTTCTCAAGTGTGACCTTTTTATTAAGGGGATTTGTTCCGTGAAGTTTGGATTCAGTCAAAGAACTGCACTTAAGGACCTAGAGGGCTATATGTGGCCTCAAGTCTGTAGGTTCCCTATCCCTGGGTTATGTCATTTATTTTCAGAATAATTTTACACTGGAATTCTGTACAATATCTAAAATTGTTATATTATTGAGCTTTAGGGTCCGGCATTATGCTCATTTTGGGGAGACTGGCTTATCCAAGATGGACAGGATTAGTGTCCTTTTTGGATTAATTGCTATATGATAACAAAACTGAAAACAAATACCCCGTCCCTCCTCCCCCCCCCCACACACAATATTATGCTATGTCCAAGGCTGTAACTCATTTGGTTAACATGATACTTATAATTAGTGGGGGTTATTTAGCATTTTACTTGAGTTTAATGTTTTTTTTTTCAGTAAAAAAGAAAACCATGGCCTAGGAAAATGGATATTTCTAATTCATGGGCTTGTGTTTATTCCAGATCTTTCAGAAAGAAAGTGCTTAAAAACAGAGAGAACCTCTAATGAGGTGGTGGGATCAAACAAGGATGTTGCTGGCAGTTAAGAGATCCATTTCCTCTTTATCAGAAACCTTTTAGTTCTCTGCAGTTCATCTCTCTCCATAATGAAAGGAAAAAAAGACTTTGAAGCATATATTTTTATTTCTTTGTACTTGGGCTTATCTGTTGCCTTTGCTTTTAGGCTTTGAACTGTTTGGGAGAATTCTGCCTCACTTGGGTCACCCCCAGGCATCTTATTTATATGTATTAGTACCAAGGGGCAAGGGAAGGGGTAAGAGTAGGGGAAGCAGTATGCTCTCTCTGCATTTCCTATAACTTCCTCAAATTTCTTTCTATTTTTTAACTCTTTGATCTTTGTATTCTAAGTAAGAACAACAGATTCGTGTTTTTATTATTTTTAAAGAAATGATTGACTCTGGGTGAGGTTCCTTCTTATTGGTCCATTCACAGCATGAATGATTCACATCATCAAGTGATATGCCTGCTTTTAGAACTTCGAAGAGTAGATAGTAGTTTGGGGGGAAAAGATGAAAAGATTAACTATGACAGAAATATAGGAAGTCACCAGACACAGACTCTTAAGAAAAGTCAAAGTCACAGAAATGGAAAGAGGAGAAAGCTTTTCTGGATATTGTCAAGGTGAGGAAGTAAAAAAAAGGCTGTATTCCACCTCCTAAAAACCCAACAACATCATACAAAATGTAAGTCACCTTTTAGAAAGAAAACTCAAAATGTTTGTTGAAGGGGTTTGCTGGCTAAAGAAGATGGGTTTGTGTAGTGGTATAACCTTGACTCCTATAGCTTTTCCTTTCCTTGAAAAGTCAGGAGGAGGCAAGAGATAGACTGTTGATTGATATTGGAAGGAGTTATAGAAGACTGTCCTATAAAGGATCTAAGGAAGCATCATCTACGGTTTGGGGCTACATTTTTTTTGTATTTATTTAGTATTTTATTTTTCCCCAGTTACATGTAAAAACACTTTACAACATTTGTTTTTAAAACTTTGAGTTCCAAATTCTAGCCTTCTATACCCTCCTTCCTTGTACCCCATGCATTGAGAAGGCAGGCAATTTGATATAGGTTATATATGTGTAGTTATGCAAAATACATCCACAACAGTTATGTTGTGAAAAAAACATAGACCAAAAAATAAAGAAAGTAAAGAAAGCATGCTTCAATCTGTATTCAGACACTATCCGTTCATTTTCTAGGGATGGATAGCATTTTTCATCATAAGTCCTTCAGAGTTGTCTTGGATCATTGTATTGCTGAGAATAACTAAGTCATTCACTACTGATCATCTTAAAATGTTATCACTTTGTGCATGCCACATTTTATTTTTCATCAACCTGTGCAAGTGTTTGCATGTTTTTTTGAGATCATCCTACTCATCATTTCTGACAGTATAATAGTACTCCATCATAATCACATACCACAACTTGTTCAGCCATTCCCCAATTGATGGACATCCCCTCAATTTCTAATACTTTACCTCCAGAAAAGGGTTGCTATAAATATTTTTGTATGTATAGGTCCTTTTCATTTTTATTTTTGTCTCTTTTGTGATACAGACCTAGTAGTGGTATTGCTAGGCCAAAGAGTATGTGTGGTTTTATAGCCCTTTGGGCATTGTTCCAAATTGCTCTACAGAGTAGTTGAATTAGTTCACAACTCCATCAGCATTGCATTAATGTCTCATTTTGGGGGGGATATATTCTGATTGTGTGCAGTGACAATGAGTTCTACTTATTCTCTTTCACCCACTTAACTGTTCCATCTTGCTGCCTTGTTCACCACTTCCAACCACTCATTTCACACATGTACATTTCCACACATCTTCTCACCTATGTATTAGCTACTCAACTCTGTTTGTGTTGTGAAGTTTGATACATATATACAGTGTTGATCAAGTATGGATGATAGCTGGTAAGGGGATCTACTGATTATCAGATGTACCAAAAAACCTTAAGGAAATTTTGTTCATAGGTTGAAGTTTTCCACAGGCATGAATTAATTGAAGTCCATTTCAGTTCCTTGAAACATTAATGTTTGTTTTAGATTTCTGGAAAATAGTGTTGACATGGTTCATCTCAATAAAAGAAAGGAGAACAAATTTATATTTTTAAGTACTAAGGTACTTACAAACATAAAACATATAAGCACTAAAATTGTTATCTTAAAGTATTTATATCCCTTTTGCCAACTAAATTGATTGCTTTTAATTTCCTGTCATACTTAAAGTTAAGGGGTTGTTTCGTCAAAACTATTACACTGAATTTGGCTTTGTAAACACTTCAGAATGTCAAGGAAGTCCTTTCGGTCAACACAGATGTGGTTGGGAAATGTACAAGAAAGGTAGAAATTCCTGGAATTAGAAATATCCCCAGTGATGTCAAGTTTTTCTCTGTGTGATCATGAAGGAGAGTTCACCATCCTGCTCTGGTTTCTTTTTTTCTTGTCAGATTCAAGTTAATCTCAGTAAGAATAGCTGATATGATAGGAATGTTAAGAAAGGGCCTACCTAAAAGTATTTAATACAGTATGTAGGCTGAACATTAAAGGACTATTGTAACCGAAGGAAGATTGCTGGAAACTATCCGACTTAAGCAGTGCTCAGGGGACTGAAAACAGTATTGAATTTTGTCATGGTGGCTTCGTTCAACCCTATCTGGGTTGATGGTAGTGACAGTGGGAATCTACAGGTGAGAGGAGAAGGAATGAGATACTTTCTTTATCCTTCACTGCATTAGGTGGACGCTTGACCAACAACACTAAGTGAGATTATTGAAAATCAGTGTTAGAGTAAAAACTTTTTTAAAATTTTAAAACCTTAGAAATATTAACATATACCTATATAAAATTAGCTCTAAATTTGACTGGATTAAAGAAATAACTAATAAGAAATAATTGTAGCATATAATGCTATTACAATATATAACCAAACTATATTTCAGCACCTCTGGAGAGTTATGGTAATCCATGGATAATTGACAGTTGTAGATATGATGTTCCTATTAAACTTATTAGCTTTTTCTAGTACCAGAAGCAACTTATTAGTCAACAAAAGCAAAAACATCACTAAGCATGAACTGCTTATAGGTGCTAAAATTTCACACCTTTAATTTTTTTTTACTTTACTTATTGATTATGAACTTGACAAACATAAGCATACATGAACATTGCACTACAGAAGGATTAGAAAAAAAAGATCTTAAATGAAACAACTTTTAACACCTTTTTTTTTTGCAAAAGAGTTTCTTTGGAAATACCTACTTTGAATTATCTACAGTTAGTTTAACTTCAAAATTAACACCTTAGAGAATGAGTACAAATTATTCAAGTTTTATAAGACACTTCAGTGTAGATGCATTTTCGCTAAATCTTCCTATTCATCAAAGCTGTGATCTCACATTTTCATGATGTTATAAACACCATACTGTGCATTGCAATTGATAGCGCTCATTGTATTAAATGGGTTTGGAATTCTTCTTATCATCAGGATCTCTTTTTAATACCTGATCTTCAGTCATATTAGTAATCTGATGAGCTTTAAGATTGTTTTAGCCTTTAGGCTCCCAATTTAATCAATTTCTCTTAACTCTGAACAAAATGTAGGTGAGTGTTGCTAAATACTGATGGCTATGTTAAAAAACAAACAACATTTAAGAAGAGGAAATGTAAAAATTAACGTTAGAAGAATATTTGCATTCATTAAAAAAAAAAACATAGTGTTTCTAGTGAGGGAGTGTAGTTGGTCCCAGCACGATTTCCTCTGAAATATTTTGTTTGCTTCTGGGTACCCCCTACTAGAAAGAACGTTGACAAGTTAGAGGCATCTAGAGCAGGAGGGCCAAGAGTTTGAGGAAACTAAAAGCCAAACCATATGAGGATTGGTTGAAAGAACTAATGGTGTTTATCCTAGAACTGAGAAGGTGAGATGAGGGGTATTGAGGGGTGGGCAGATAAACAATGATTAAGGGAAACAATAGTATTAAGTATACGGAGGGTCCCCGGGTGTTAGAAAGATCAGATCTGATTTGCTCCAGAGGGCATCTCTAGGAGCAGTGAGTTTATAGTGAGGTGGATTTTGATTTGATATAAGGAGAAGCTTCCTAACAGTTAGCTCTATTGCAAAGTTTAGTGCCCTCCCTCATAAAGTAATGAGTTTCCCAGCACTCTAGGTCTTTGAGAAGAGACCAGATGATCTTTTAGCAGAGCTCTTAAAGAAAGAATTTCTATTTAGGTGTGGTTTGGACTAGATGGCTTTTGAAATCCCTTCCAACTCTGAGATTCTTCACTTCTGCAATTATATGAAGAAAAAAGTCCTTGCCAATATTTTAAAAAATCAACAAACCTTTGTAAAGGGTCTACTGTGTTGTAAGTGCTGTGTTAGGCATTGGAGACATACAAAGAAAAATTAAACCTTGTCCAAAAGAGAACTTATTATATAGAGGCAGCTAGGTGACTCAGTGCTGAGACTGCTAGCTGTATGACCCTGGGCAAGTCACTTTACCTCTGTCTGCCTCAGTTTCCTCAACTATAACATGGAGATAACAATAGCACCTACCTTCCAGGGTTCTTGTGAGGAGCAAATGGGATAATTGTAAAGTTCTTAGCATAGTTCCTGGCATCAAGTAAGCACTATGTTAAAATGTTAACTATTACTGTATTTCTCCCCTCAATTCCCTCTTCTTCCCAGCTTCCCTATTCCTCTCTAGGATACCACCATCCTCCCAGTCACCCAGCTTTGCAACCTTGGTGTCATCCTTGATTCCCCAATAGAATGTGAACTCCCTTAGGAGCAAGATTTCCCCACTTTCTTTATGTCCTCAGCACTGTAATACATAGTAAGTAATAATAATAGGAGCTAGCAACTACACAGTATCTGCTATATGCCAGACACTGTGCTAATAAGCCCTACCTGTATATTATTTCCTTTGACTCTCACAACTCTGGGACAAAAGTGCTGTTATAATCTCCATTTATCAGTTTTAGAAACTGAAACAGAAGTTAAGTGACTTACTTAGGGTGAAAGAACTAGGAAGTGTTTGAGGTCTGATTTGAACTCAGGTTTTTCTGACTCTAGGCCTGGCACTCTATCTTCTGTGCCACCTATCTCTCACTGAATACTTAAAATACTCATTGATGAGAATGATAAAATAACCCCTGTCCTCAAAAAGCTTATATTAATTTCATTAAGGCAAAAAATAGTTATATTTTCAATGTATTTGTACCTTTTTTGGCAACCATTTCAGAATTTCAGCTCACTTTTAAGTTTTTAAAACATTTCGGGGAGTACAGCTAATTCTTAAATATTTTGGAGGTTATTACAAGTTGTTGATTTGTGAAGGGAATTAAAAGAGGTGGGTTTGGTCTCAGTAATTCTCAGGAAAACTGGAAGTATGGCTGCTATTTGGAACAGTGGCTGTGAAGTTTTACCATGGGAAGAAATGCAGTCTTTTCCCTTTAGAACTCAGAGGTATATCCTATCGATGCCATAATTGTCCTGACAAACTTTGTTAGAGGGAGTTTTCCTTACTGCTTTTAGGTTTATGACCAGTCTAAATCGAGGGGTGATAAGAGGGACTTCTGAGTGACATAGAAGTGAAGGGAGCAAATTATAGGGTGCATTTTGGGGATGAGACCAGTGTGAGGGAAAAAGGACAAGGACTGAATGTTAGGGTAGACATGGTGTTCTCGTCATCTTGTAGAAGGAAATTTCTACGGGAAGCATAGTTTGAAGATAGAAAGGTGGTAGAATACTATCTGACAGATTCCTATGATTTTAGCCAGCATCCTAACAGAACTGAGCATGACTTTTTCTCCTATTCTTCTGCTCTTCTGTGCATTCCTCCCTTCCCCTCCCCCTTTCCACTGAATCCTACTAATACTATGGATGGGGACTCAGTAGAATTTGTAGACAGTCTTTTTTTTTTTCCTTTGTCTTCAATCCTTATAGTCAAAACAGTTCTTAAAATGGGCTTGAAATACGTACACCAACAAAGCCCTCCTTTTCTATGTTTTAACCAGTTTAATGAAAAGATAAGTTGTGAAGTGATATTGTACAGTTATAAGATATTAAGAAGTAATGTGTTGTATTGACTAGAGACCTAACTCTGGAATCAGTAAGACCTGGGTTCGAGATCAGTCTCTGATGTATACCAGTTAGGTGGCACAGTGGATAGAGCTCCAGGCCTGGAGTCAGGAAGACCTGAGTTCAAATCTGGCCTCAGACACTTACTAGCTGTGTGACCCTCAAGAAGTCACTTAACCCTATTTGCCTCAGTTTCCTCATCTGTAAAATGAATTGGAGAAGGAAATACCAACCACTCCAGTATCTTTTGTCGAAAACATTCCAAATGGGGTCAAAAAGAGTTGGACACTACCGAACAACAAAAAAATGGGTTGCATGGAATAGGGAGCTAACTTTGGAGTCAGGAAGACCCTTGTTTAAGTTCTGACTGACATAGATCATCCTTATGAACCTGGGTGAGTGAATTATCTTCTTAGTGCTCGAAGTCACTCTTAGGACTAGAAGTTATTGGAAGTTGACAATCTTTGTTGGTAGGAGGTTTCACACCAGGTGTTCCTCACACTAATAAATCACAGATCAGGATAATTTATATGATTATTCTCCTGAGCATAGCACAACATTTATTCAAAGACTTGATTTCTGGCACCCTCTGTAGCTCTGAGCATAGTCCCAAACCCAGAAGCAACCTACAAATAGTTATCACAAAAGCTTTGCCTTAAAGCCACGCATTTTACTCCTAAGTCCCTCACACTGGTTCTTGTTAACAAGTTTGTTTGCCGCACAGCAGCAGATGAGAAGTAGCAAAGCTGAAGGGGAGGGTAATGAGCCAATGTTGGAAGCTGGGAGAGCAGTAGCAGAAGTAGCGACCAACAGCCAGAAAGAGAGTCAACATCCCTATATTACCACATAGCAACAATAGATGTTCATAACCATAGAATCATGGAAGCACAGAATTAGAAGTCTCAGAAGTCATATTCTATTCTAGTAGACTGAATGATTGAAGGTATGTCAGAGGTCATCTTAACTATTTCCTTTATTTTACAGATGAAGAAAACAGGTTGAGTGTGCAGTACATGGAGGATAGCCAGCAAAAATGCCCAGGGTTAGCCGATGGAGTCTTGTTCTAGAAAGGCTAGAAGCTAGTCTTATTGGATTGTAGAGGATATGGAGAGGAATAAAGTGTAATTTGGATCCAAGTTCAAGTCCTATCTCAGGTGCTTATTACACTTGCTTTGTGGCTCTCAGCAAGTTACTTAATCTCTTTCAACCTGAGTTTACTCATCTGTAAAATGAGCATAATAACATAACCTCCCTCACAGGGCTGTTGGGAGAATCAAAGTAAAACTCTTGGCAAACCTTAAAATGCTATATTAATATAGTATTATCCTTACTAAATTTTACCTTGTTAATATATTTTTGGTTGTTAGTTCTGTCGCCTAATTTACTAACTTTCCTTTGAGTCATTTGCTAATTTGTTGAGGATGCCAAATCTTTGCCTTGGCAACATTTCTACTTAACATCAATCTACTTATCAGTACTTTTGATCTTTGAACAATCAAAATTTGAACCCAATTGACTTTATTGTCATCTAGGCTATATTCCTCCATCTTTTCCATAAAGATATCATAAGACACATTGTGATGACTGTGAGTCACCCACACACAAAAAAGACTATCTTCAGCAACTTTTGTTTAAAAAGGTGCAAGTATGCACTGTATTTTAGATATATTTCTTTTTAAAAATTAAACTTTATTTTTAGTTTTCAACACTCACTTCCACAAGTTTTGAATTTTCTCCCACTCCCTCCTCCCTCCCCAAGATGACTTGCAATCTGATATGGATTAGAGCTCATTCCTATTAAACATACATTCCTATTAAACACATTTTCACATTAGTTGTGCTGCATAGAAGAATTATAATGCATGGGAAAAACCATGAGAAAGAAAAAAAACCAAAATAAAACAAAACAAAAAAAAGAAATAGTCTGCTTCCTTCTGCATTCTGACTCCATAGTTCTTTCCCTGGACATATGTAACTGGCATTTTCAATCATGTGTTCTTTTAAATTGTTTTGGGTCCTTGCATTGCTAAGAAGGGCTGTCTATCAAAATCAGTCCTCGCATATTGTGACTGTTACTGTGTATAGTGTTCTTCTCTTTCTGTTCCTCTCACTCAGCATCAGTTCGTATAAATCTTTCCAGGTTTCTCTGAAGTCTGCTTGTTCATCATTTCTTATAGTACAATAGCATTCCATTACATTCATATACAACAACATGTTTAGCCATTTCCCAATTAATGGGCATCCTTTCGATTTCCAGTTCTTGGCAACCACAAAAAGAGCTGCTATAAATGTTTTTGTACATGTGGGTTCTTTTCCCATTTTTATGATCTCTTTGGGATACTTTAGATATATTTCTATCAAAACTGATTAAAATTAGAGAAAACTTTGCTATAATCTGAAAAATTAATTTATATGAAATTATTTCTCAGCAGTCTATGATAAATGAGATATTGATTTTATTTTTAGTAAACACACATACCTAATTTAAATGGCAACTTAATTATGGAAAAGAGGTTTTTGTGCAAGTTATTTGACTGTAACAGAATTGGAATTTCAGTCATTTTTATCATTTATCATAATTTTATCATTAATGTACTTTTAAATATTTCACTGTCCAAAAATGATGTGACTTTATTTTTATAACATTTACTCATTGTAACCATATAAAAATTTCCATAAGAATTATTGAAATATATTTTTTTTCCTGGAATTGAAACTTATATGACTTTAATCATCATCTTTGCAAGGAAATGTGTCTTGGGAGTGGGTCTGTGGAATAAATAAGTCAATTAAAAAAAGGAATTTCCGAGCATGCTTGAGAATCTTTCTTTGTGTTTAAATCCCTTGTCTGATTCCTAATTATAAGCGCAGCTCCATTGTCACAAGTTGCAATGTTTCCTGTTAAACAGTTCTGTGTCTTGGCAGATAGCACAGATTAGTAACCACAATGGAGGCACATGACAAGCTCTCTAGGGGGTTAACAATTAGAATATATGGAGTGTCTTTATGGAGGCAATGATGCATGTGCTCTAAGGTGTAAGGGGGAATACCTCAGGATATAGCAGTATGAACAGTGACTCTTTCCAAAGAGTCTTCTTCCTGTGATTGACTGTTAAAGATTTAGATGAGGAAAAAATGAGAGTATAGGCAATCATCACTAAATTGTAACTAAACATGGGAGAGGCCAGTCAGAATTATCAAATAGGCTATATTTCAGAATATTTAAAAATTAATATTTTAATACTCTTGATCTACACAGGACAAAATGAGATATTTGTAAAGTGATTGTATAATCCTTGAAACATAGTAGGCCTTTTCATATAGGAACATCTAAATAGTCATATTTAGATTGTTGATCTAAAGCTAGAAGAAAACTTACAGGCCTTCTAGTTCATTCATTTTATAGTTGAATAAACTGAGGCTCATGGGGCAGCTATGTGGTACACTGGAAAGAGCTCTGGGCCTCGAGTCAGGAAGATTCAACTTCCTGAGTTCAAATCCAGCCTCAGAAACTTACTAGCTATGTGACCCCGGGCAAGTCACTTAACTCTTTTTGCCTCGGTTTTCTCATCAATAAAATGAGCTGGAGAAGGAAGTGACAGACACTTCGGTATCTTTACTAGGAAAACCCCAAATGGCATCATGAAGAGTTGGACATGACTGAAATGACTGATTTTCAAAAATTGAGGTTCATAGAGTTAAATGACTTGTGTAGGATAGTCACAGACTAGTGTCAAGAGAGAGGATTTGAATCCAGATCTTTCTTGGTGCAAGTCCAGTATTTTAGTTTTTTGGCTAATAGAAATGCTAGTGTTAATTTAGCATAGCAATTGTATGTAATGAAGAGCTTCTAAAATATTTTAAAGCTATGTGTTTTCCCAAGTAGATGAAAATATTCCCTTTTTGACTTCTCACTTGCTTAGCAAGCTGTTTTTGTTAGAGATACTGCTAAAATAAACTAAAATAAGCCCCGCCCCACCTGATACATTCCAAACTAGGAGGGTATGAATTAATGAAATTTCATTGTAGCAAAGTCCTCAACTTTCATGAATGAATGACAGAAGCATTTATTAAGTACTTAATATGTGCAAAGTTTTGGTTATACAAATGAAAAATAAGGCGGTCACAACACATAAGGGAAGGTTTCAGCCGCAAGTCAGATGGAAAAGCCTCATGTTCCTTAGGATGGTTTCTCAGCCTGTAGTAGCAAAACAGATGGTGATCCTCTTTTTTAATTTCATTTCCACTGATAAAAATTATATTAGTTTCAGATAAACTATTTGATGGTGCCAAAGACTTTAGTGGCTGGAACTTTCTTTTCTGGGTCTTCAGTAGATGTGACTATGGCACTTGCAGGAACAGTGGCCAGGCTTTGTTTCCACAGGGCCTGCTTCCCAGGCTGATGACTGAGGGCACTGGTATGGAAATATTGTTATGTTCAAAAAGCTTTTGGATAGAGAGTTTTAGGTGGTATCCATAAGAGCAAGGGAAATGATGGTTAGTGATTAAGGTGCTAGTGGTGGTTTCACTTTTTAAATGTTTTAAACAGAAATTTTAGCAAAAGTTTATTTTTCTTTATAAAGGCCTAATTTCTCAAATATATAGGGAACTGAGTTGTATTTATAAAAATAAGAGCCATTCTCCAATTGATAAGTGGTTAGATGATATGAGTAGGCAGTTTTCAGAAGAAGAAATCGAAACTATAGTTACATGAAAAAATGCTCTAAATCATTACTGATTAGAGACATGCAAATTAAAACAGCACTAGGATAGTGTCTCATACCTCTCAGAAATACAAATACTTCAGGAATTGAGGAAAAAAATATATATACATATATTCTCACCAGTCAGATTGGCTAAGATGACAAAACAGGAAAATGACAAATGCCGGAGAGGATGTGGGCAAATCGGAACACTAATGCATTGCTGGTGGAATTGTGAACTGATCCAGCCTTTCTGGAGAGCAATCTGGAATTACACCCAAAGAGCTATAAATAATTCCATACCCTTTGACCCAGCAATATCACTTCTAGGGTTGTATCCCAAAGAGATCATAGAAGTGGGAGGAAGACCCATATGTACAAAAATATTTATAGCAGCTCTTTTTGTGGTGGCAAAGAATTGGAAATCAAGGGGGTGCCCATCAATTGGGGAATGGCTGAATAAGTTGTGGTACATGCATGTAATGAAATACTATTGTGCTATAAGAAACGAGGAGCAGATGGACTTCACATTTACCTGGAGAGGCTTATACGAACTGATGCTGAGTGAGAAGAGTAGAGCCAGGAGAAATTTGTACACAATTACAGACACAACGTATGTGTGACGACCAATTTTGATAGACTGGACTCTTCTCAGCAACAAGGGTTATAAGTCAATCCCAAAAGACTCATGATGGAGAGAGATGTCTACATCCAGAGAAAGAACTAGAAAGAACTGAGTTTGAATCCAGATTGAAGCAAACTACTGGATCCTTTTCTTTTTCTTGTTTGGTTTTGTTTCCTCTTTCCCATTTTTCATTCCATCTGATACAATTTGTCTTTATACACTGACTAATGTCTATTGTGAAAGTATTTGCAGATCCTATACTTGATTGTATGCCATCATTGGCGGGGGGGGGGAAGGAGAGAGAGGGAGAAAATTTGAAACTCAAGGAATTGTGAAATTGAATCTTGTAAACTAAAAGTAAACAAATTAATAATGACAAAAAATTAAAAAAATAAAAACAAAAAAAGATGTCAAAGAGATTGTAAAAAAAAAATCAGCCAAAATGTTTCCCATGTGATGTTATCTGTGCATAAGGGAATAAAATAAACCCATATGAAATGAAAAAAAAAAAGAAAAATAAGAATATAACAAAAAAAACCTGTGAAGTTAGGAACCAGTTCAATAATTCTGGAGTACAATTTGGAATTATACCTAAGGGTGTATCAAACTGTGTATACCCTTTGATCCAGTAATACCACTATTAGATATGTACCCCAAAGAGATCAAAGAAAAAGGAAAGGGACCTAAATGTGCAAAAATATTTCTAGCAGCTCTTTGTGGAGTGGTTAAGAATTTAAAATTGAGGGGATGCTTATCATTTGGGAAATAACTGAACAAGTTGTGGCATATGATTGAAATGGAGTACTATTGTGCTATGGGAAATGACAAGGGCTGTGGTTTTAGGAAAAAAAAAACCAAGAGAAGACTTATATGAAGTGAGAATAACCAGGTGATCAGTAACGGCAATGTTGTAATGATGATCAACTAGGAAAGACTTGGCTACTTTGATCAAGACAAAGATCTAAGACAATTCCAAAGGAATCAAGATGAAAAAATTGCTGTCCATCTCTACAGAGAGAACTGATGAACTCTGAGTGCAAATTGATGTGTAACTTTCTTGCTTTCCTTAGTTTTTGATTGCTTTATTTGTGATTTGACTAATATTAAAATGTTTTACATTATTCCACATGTATAATTTTGTTTGCTTGCCTCTCAGGTTAGAAGAAGGGTGGGAGGGAGAAAATTTGGAACTGAAAACTCAAAAAGAAAAGAATATTCAAAATAAATAATAAATTAATTAAAAAAATATTCATTAGTAATACTACTCTGTAGTTTTCTTTCTATCCTTTGTTTCTCCTTAGTTTAGGTATCAGAACCATGTCTATCTCACAAAAGGAGTTTGGTAGGATGCCTTTTTTCTCAGATTTTCCAAATAATTTATATAATATTGGAGTTATTTTTCTTTGAATACTTCATAGAATTCATTTGATTTTCTTCTCTTAATATGTTTCTTTTAATGACTTGTAAATCCATCTGGTCCCAAGGATTTTATTTCCAGAGGTCATTTATGTTCAACTTCTTTTTTTCCCTCATATTGAATTACTTGCATTCCTCATTTTTTGTTTTGTTAATCAGAGGATTATGTGTTTTGTATGTACTCATCCATTTTCTATGTTATTAGTTTTTTGCATATACATAGGAAAATAGTTTCTAATCATTTTTTATTTCCTCATATGTTATGAATTCCTTATAATTTTTGAGCATAATAATTTCATTTTCTTTTTAAAAGATAAGATTAGTTGATTTTCTCTTTTTATTAACTCTCCCCTCAAAACTAGCTCTTAGTTTTATTTGTCACCTGTTTTTTCTTTTCATTTTCTTTGATTTTCATAAGTTTTATTTTTGTGTTTGGTAAAGTGGCAATCATGATGTCCAATAAGGTAACAATAAAAATAGATGTAGTCATGAGGTAAGCAGGAAAAACTACATTTTGCTTAAAAGCTCCATAGATAATGAAGTAATACTAATAAATTCTCTCTCTCTCATGTTCAGTAAGGTCTTATATATTTTACGGTGGTTCCTTGGTGCTTGAACTGTTTCTAGGTCTTGTTGGCTTTTGGCTCTGCATCCTTCATTACATGCCCTTTCTGAGTTTCCATTGACTTCTAGACTTCTTTTTGTATTGACTTGGACTGGATGAAGTAGTTTACTGGTGTTTTTCTTTGGTCTTCTTGATGACTGTTGTAGCTGCTGCTCTTTTAAATCACGATTGATTTATTTGTAGGAGAGGTAGGCTATTTTAGAACGTTTTGCATGACTGTCTCAACTAGAAGTCTCTAAAAAGTCCCATTTACAACTTTCAACAATGTTATGTTTTAACTGTTTATTTGTATGTCAGTTGTTTGGAACTTTAACCATATTTTCTCTTAAGCACTATGGGTTAGATGGTGATTAAGTAACTGTCCACCCCACACCCACACCGCCCTCCCCTCCCTCCCGCCCCGGCCATGGAAGCCCACAAAAGCCATTTTAATTCATAATATATATAAAATGGTAATGTACCAATAATACTGTGAAAGGCAATCTCTATGCATAAATGTTTCTACAAGAACACACATCAGAATGTTAACTTGGAACATCAGTAACACTTCCATAGGAAAGGAAATCATCCCATCTCCAGTCCATGATTTTATGGCCTGGAGTAGAGGCTTTAGTAGTAGGCTAGGCATATAGGGCCTCTTGAATATCAGTGGGTAAGGATTTATGGAGCCCCAGGGTTTCCTTCTAAAATACATACTCAGACATAATTCTTGACCTCTATTGGCCCACCAGGTATATCCATCCATCCTTCCTTCCTTCCACCCTCAGTAACACTTCCTTTGTCATTGTTATAACTGATTGCCTGTAGACTTTCTCACCTTTCTTGGTCCACTGGGGAAATCAAATATAGTTTCATAGCCTCTTTCCCATGCTTCTCCTTCCTCTTTCTTCTTCCTCCTTCTTCAATAATAATAACAATATAAAATAATAAACACAGATAACACACTTTGTAAGACAAATCATTTTATAAATAGCTACTAATTAATATTTTTATCACATTTTATCATTAAATCTACTCTATAAGGTGCACAGGACTATGATTCTCATCTGATACAAAACTTAAAACACTTTCTTTAGTTATTTTGTGGGACAAATATTTGATGATAACAAGTTACAGAAATTTCTCAGTTTCCATGTACCTAAGACTAGTAGCTTTTCTTTTGCAGTTCATAGTTCATTCTTGATATTTGTTAACTGTGAACATGACCTATTTTTGGAGAAATTTATTATTTATAATATTGCTTCTCTAGTAGGGAATTTTATTTTGGATGGCATCTTGTTATAGTTCCTGTGGTGGGGAAATGGTTTATTTCAGTAATTTTCTTGACCTAAGCAAGTCCTTTCTTGTCCCCTGGCAGTTCTCAGCATTGCCAGTGTGCTATATCATCTCCCATAAAGACCTTTATCATATCAAACAATCCACTTCCTGAGGTACTGGAACTGACTCCCAAATTAAACAATGCACATATGATGGCTAATTTCTTCAAACTAGATTCAAGTGCAGCTATCATAAAAGTAAATATTTCTTTTCTTTTCGTTTTGCTTTTGGATGGCAATTGGGATTAAGTGACTTGCTCAAGGTCACATGGCTAGTTGGTTGTTTTTGTGTTAAGTGTCTGATGCCGAATTTGAACTCAGGTCCTCCTGACTCCAGGGCCAGTGCTCTATTCACTGCGCCACCTAGCTGCCCCCAAAACAAATATTTCTAAGATAACTTGGAGAAATTCTTTCTTATTCATATCAATGCCATGAACCTTATTTTATTCTTTTCTTTTACAAAAGCAATTGGGATTAAGTAACTTGTTCAAGGTTACACAGCCAGGTGTTTCTGGGTGGGTGCTAAGTGTCTGAGCCCAGATTTGATCCCCAGGTTGTCCCGACACTGGAGCCGGTGCTCTTACTCGCTGTGCTACCTGGCTGCCCCTTATTTTATTCTTTTAATTATGGGGTACACTTGTCTACAGAAGGTAATGTGATTATTGATTTGAATTGTTTAAAAAACTATCACTTCTGAAAAGAAACCTGAGAAAGATTGTTGTGAAGAGCATTGCACATGCAGAAATTATCTGAGGCCTGAATACTCTGAGGGCCTTGCTAATTATGTGGAATTCAGCCAAGAAATGTTTCTAGAGTTCTGGCATTAACAAAGACTCATTTAGGCAAGGTAAGAAGTGGGGATGGGTGGTCAGTCATGGAGATGTCCCAGGAAGTAGTCAGTGGGCCCAGGAGGGGAAGAAAAGCCAAAGCAGAAAATAATTTTCTTGGACAATGACTACTCCCAGAGGACTGTTTATAAAAAGTTGTTTTATGTAAGTCAAGCATTGACCATCTCTAATAGTCTATTTTAAATAGTTTGTGAAATTTTTCCTTCCAAATTGGAAAATAGAAGTAAAATTTTCTTAATATAATGAATTTCAAAAGCAATATTCTTCCTGTTAAGGAGAAATAACATCAAAAACTTGCCCTCTCAAATGAGAATACCACTCTCAATAATGCATCAATTTCCACAATTCATGGGGCAGCTAGGTGGTGCAGTGAATAGAGCACTGACCCTGGAGTCAGGAAGACCTGAGTTCAAATCCTGCCTCAGACACTTGAAACACTTATACAAACTGTGTGACCTTGGGCAAGTCACTTAACCCCAATTGCCTTACCTTCTCCCCTCCAAAAAAAATGTCCACAGTCAAAATTTGGGATTTTTCTATCCTTAAGGACCTTTCAGGACCTACAGATTCATTGGTATGGATACGTCCTGTGTTGGTGCACATTGTAGTTTATTTACAAATTGGTAGGTAGATGATCTTTGAAAGTTGCTATGGCCAAACAATTCTTATCTTATAGCTCACCTGATAATGGCCCTTGGATAACAGATTTAATATATTAAGTACCAATAGGTACTTAATATATGCTAATTGACTGACCAATAGTTTTCTATCAGCTTCAAATTTGAAATCTTTCTAACTTGTAGCTCTAGCTAGACCATTTGTTCCTTGCTAGCATAACCTTCAACAATTCAGCATCACCTACGTACCACAGTGAATTATCTGAAGATAAATGAAGTGAATTTCTTACATAGATACTTCTTTTTTCCCCTCTATCATTTCATAGACGTGATTCTAGCCTCCAATGAGGCAACTGACTATTTATTCATGTATACTTATCCCATGTGGCTCTTGTCCATGTCTTCCCATAAATCTTTCACTGAGGTTAGACTGAAGTCCTTCCTCTTTATCTCTTAATGGAATACAAAGGCTGTCTGATGCTTATTCTCCACTCTTGCTAAATGCCTACCCCTTTTGTCCTCAGGCATTTCATCTCCTTAATGATACCCTTTGTGCTGTTTATCTTGCTTATGATTCTTTATTGGCAATATGTGGTTCTCTACTCATACTCACCCTGAGTCTTGTCAGCCTTTTTGGAAACTGGTGACTTTGAATCTTCAGAGACTGTGTTATTTCCTGATTGGTAGCCATCAACATCTGTGGAAGAAAATTGTTTTTTGTTTTTTAAAAAGTGGGCCTTTTGGGGGCGGCTAGGTGGTGCAGTGAATAGAGCACCGGCCCTGGAGTCAGGAGGACCTGAATTCAAATCCAGCCTCAGACACTTAACACAAAAAAAAAAAATAGCCATGTGACATTGGGCAAGTCACTTAACCCCAATTGCCCTCCAAGAAGCAAAACAAAACAAAACAAAAAAACAAAAACAAAGTGCGCCTTTGTTTCAAAGAGAAGTTTAGGGTCATTAAAAGCACTATGTAATGGCAGGTAGATTCCCAAATATTTTATAATGTCTACAGTAACTTTAAATGGGATTTCTCTTTCTACTTCTTGCTGTTGAATTTCATTGGAAATATATAGAAATGCTGAGGATTTGTATGGGTTTATTTTATATCCTGCAACTTTGCCAAATTTATTTATTGTCTCAAGCAGTTTTTTACTTGATTCTCTAGGATTCTCTAAGTATATCATCATATCATCTGCAAAGAGTGATAGCTTGGTCTCTTCTTTGCCTAACTTGATTCCTTTGATTTCTTTTTCTTCTCTAATTGCTACTGCTAACATTTCTAGTACCAGATTGAATAAGAGGGGTGATAGTAGACACCCTTGTTTCACCCCTGATCTTATGGGAAATGCTTCCAGTTTCTCCCCGTTACATATAATACTTGCTGATGGCTTTAAATAGATGCTACCTATTATTTTAAGGAAGGCTCCATTTATTCCTATACTTTCTAATGTTTTTAATAGGAATGGATGTTGTATTTTGTCAAAAGCCTTTTCTGCATCTATTGAGATGATCATGTGGTTTCTGCTAGTTTTATTGTTGATATGATCAATTATATTGATGGTTTTCCTAATATTAAACCATCCTTGCATTCCTGGAATAAATCCTACCTGATCAAAGTGTATTATTCTTGAGATAAGTTGCTGTAGTCTTTTGGCTAGTATTTCATTTAGAATTTTTGCATCTATATTCATGAGGGAGATTGGTCTATAATTTTCTTTCTCTGTTTTATCTCTTCCTGATTTAGGTATCAGTACCATATTTGTGTCATAAAAAGAATTTGGTAGTACTCCTTCTTCACTAATTTTCCCAAATAATTTGTAGAGTATTGGAATCAATTGTTCTTTAAATGTTTGGTAGAATTCACTAGTGAATCCATCTGGCCCTGGAGATTTTTTCCTAGGGAGGTGACTGATGGCTTGTTCAATTTCTTTTTCTGAGATGGGATTATTTAAGTAATTTACTTCCTCTTCAGTTAATCTGGGCAACTTGTATGTTTCTAAATATTCATCCATTTCCCTAAGATTGTCAAATTTATGTGCATACAATTGGGAAAAATAATTACTAATTATTGTTTTGATTTCCTCTTCATTGGAGGTAGATTCACCCTTTTCATTTTTGATACTCATAATTTGGTTTTCTTCTTTCTTTTTTTTTTATCATATTGACTAAGGGTCTATCAATTTTGTTGGTTTTTTCATAAAACCAGCTCTTGGTTTTATTTATTAGTTCAATAGTTTTCTTGATTTCGATTTTATTAATCTCTCCTTTAGTCTTCAATATTTCTAGTTTAGTATTTAATTGGGGATTTTGAATTTGTTCTTTTTCTAGGTTTTTTAATTGCATGCCCAATTCGTTGAGCTCCCTTTTCTCTAATTTAATCACGTATGCACTCAGGGATATAAAACTTCCCCTAAGAACTGCCTTTAATGTATCCCACAGATTTTGGTATGTTGTCTCATTATTATCATTCTTTTGAATGAAATTACTGATTGTTTCTATAATTTCTTGTTTGACCCACTCATTCTTTAGGATCAAATTGTTTAATTTCCAGTTAGTTTTTAGTCTGTCTTTCCCTGGCCCTTTATTGCATATAATTTTTATTGCATCATGATCTGAGAATGATGCGTTTAATATTTCTGCCTTACTGCATAGAATTGTGAGGTTTTTATGCCCTAGAACATGGTCAATTTTTGAATATGTGCCATGAACCACTGAGAAGAAAGTATATTCCTTTTTATCCCCATTCAGTTTTCTCCAGAGATCTATCATACCTATCCTCTCTAAAATCCTGTTCACCTCCTTAACTTCTTTCTTGTTTATTTTGAGGTTGGATTTATCAAGTTCAGATAGGGGAAGATTAAGGTCTCCCACTAGTATGGTTTTGCTATCTATTTCTTCCTCTAATTCCCAAACCCAGGACCTGTATGATCATAACTACAAAATACTTTTCACACAAATAAAGTCAGATCTAACTAATTGGAAAAATATCAATTGCTCATGGCTGGGTCGAGCTAATATAATAAAAATGACAATTTTACCTAAATTAAATTATATATTTAGTGCCATACCAATTAATTTACCAAAAAACTACTTTATAGAGTTAGAAAAAATAGTAACAAAATTCATCTGGAAGAATAAATGGTCCAGAATATCAAGGGAATTAATGAAAAAAAAGTGCTAGGGAAGGTGGACTAGCTTTACCAGATTTCAATCTGTACTATAAAGCAGCAGTCATCAAAACTACTTGGTACTGGCTTAGGAATAGAGGAGTGGATCAATGGAATAGATTAGGCACACGAGATTCAGAAGTCAACGACTACAGTAATGTATTGTTTGATAAACCCCCAGACCCTGGTTTTTGGGATGAGAACTCACTATTTGACAAAAACTGCTGGGAAAACTGGAATATAGTATGGCAGAAACTGGACATAGACCATTATCTAACACCATATACCAAAATCAAGTCTAAATGGGTTCATGATCTAGGTATAAAGGTTGATACTGTAAGCAGTCTGCTAAAACAAGGAATAGTTTACCTATCAGACTTGTGGAGAGGGAATGACTTTATGACGAAACAGGAATTAGAGAACATTATAAAATGTAAAATGGATAATTTTGACTACATGAAATTGAAAAGTTTCTGTACAAATAAAGCTAATGTAACCAAGATTAAGAGGGAGGTGGGAAATTGGGAAAGAATCTTTACAACCTATGTCTCTGACAAAGGACTCATCTCTAAAATATACAGAGAACTGAGTCAAATTTATAAGAATACAAGTCATTCCCCAATTGATAAATGGTCAAAGGATATGAACAGGCAGTTTTCAGAGAAATAAATTAAAGCTATCTATAAGCACATGAAGAAATGCTCTAATTCACTATTGATTAGAGAAATGCAAATCAAAACAACTCTGAGGTACCACATCTCACCAATCAGATTGGCTAAGATGACAAAACAGGAAAATGACAAATGTTGGAGAGGATGTGGGCAAACTGGAACACTAATGCATTGTTGGTGGAGCTGTGAACTGATCCAGCCTTTCTGGAGAGCAATCTGGAACTATGCCCAAAGGGCTATAAATACTTTCATACCCTTTGATCCAGCAATACCACTCCTAGGGTTATATCCCAAAGAGATCATAGAAATGGGAGAAAGACCCATATGTACAAAAATGTTTATAGCAGCTCTTTTTGTTGTGGCAAAGAATTGGAAATTAAGGGGGTGTCCATCAATTGGGGAATGGCTGAACAAGTTGTGGTATATGCATGTTATGGAATATTATTGCGCTATAAGAAACGGGGAGCAGGCGGTCTTCATATTTACCTGGAGAGGCTTAAAAGAACTGATGCTGAGTGAGAAGAGTAGAACCAGGAGGAATTTGTACACAATTATGGACACAACATATGTGTGATGACCAACTTTGATAGACTGGACTCTTCTCAACAATGCAGGGATATAAGTCAATCCCAAAAGACGCATGATGGAGAGAAAAATGTGCATCCAGAGAAAGAACTAGAAAGAACTAAATTTATATCCAGGTAGAAGCAAAATACCTGATCTTTTTTGTTCTCTTATTTGATTTTATGTCCTCTATACCATTTTTCATCCCAGCTGGTACAATCCATTCTTATAACTTGACCATTGTATAATGTGAAAGTATCTACAGATCCTATACTTGATTATAAGACGCCATGGGGGGGAGGGGAGGGAGGAGGACAAAATGTGAAATTCAAGGAATTGTGGAATTGAATCCTGTAAATTAAAAGGAAACAAACAAATTAATAAATTAAAGAATTAATTAAAAAAGAAAAAAATGAAAAAAAGCACTATGTAATTTCCCAAAGACTTTCCAATTTCTCTCACCTTCCTGTTTAACTGTGGATCCAGCTCATACTCCCAGTTCACTAATTTTATTAGGAGTTAGAAAAATACTGCAAAGACTTTATACTAGAATCAGTTATGATCATTGAAGTGATCTATAGACAAGAATGTTAAATAAATTCTCAGTTTATCTTGCCTCTATGCAATATAGACCCCTCAAGTTACAAGGACCATAGTGCTTCAAAGTACTATAGTGTAACTAAATGTAAAATCTAAGGTATAATATTTATTTCAGATCACCTAAGACCTGTAAAATATTTTGTACTATTAAAAATATTGCTTGAAAAATGTTTCCTAATTTCTTAAGACTTTTTTCCTATGTAAATTTTAAACATTCCTTTGTCTAAATAAACCTTACACGTGGCATGGCTACTATAAAAGCACTTCTGTGTGAATTATACTACTATTGTGATTCACAATTAACTATGAAAACTATTTCATCATTGGTCCAACAGTGTTAATTGTCCCCCATATTCCCATCTCCCATCTTCAGAGAAATGCTTTCATTTTTACAACATATTTTAAAAGAGTAGATGAAGTTAAACATTTTTAAAACAAATCTCAAAACACACTGCATGTCTAATTATATCAATACTAGGTAGATATTTATAAAGCTAGTTTGAATTTTCTTTTTTCCCCCTGAATTTATTTATTTTTCGTTTTCAACATTCATTTCCACAAGATTTTGAGTTACAAATTTTCTCCCCATCTCTCTCCTACCCCCCCATCCCAAGATGGCAAGCATAGTGAATACCCCTTCACCCAATCTGCCCTCCCTTATATCTCCTCCATCCACCCCCCACCCCCCTTTACTGTCTTGTAGGGCAAGGTGGATTTCTATACCCCATTTCCTGTATAGCTTATTTCCTGGTTGCACGTAAAAACAATTTTTTCAACATTTGTTTTTAAAACTTTGACATTCAGATTCTCTCCCTTCTCACCTCCTCACCCACCCCCACTGGGAAGACAAACAATTCAATATAGGTTATGCATATGTAGTTATGCAAAACATTTCCATAGTAGTTATAATGTGAAAGACTAACTATATTTCCCTCCATCTGATTCTGTCCCCAATTTATTCTATTTTCTCATTTGACCCTGTCCCTTTTCAAAAGTGTTGGCTTCTAACTACCCTCTCCCCCAATCTGCCCTCCCTTCTATCATTCCCCCTCTTTTCCCCTTCCCCCCTACTTTCCTGTAGGATAAGGTACCCAAATGAGTGTGTATGTTATTCCTTCTTTAAGTGAAATCAATGAGAGTAAGGTTGACTCATTCCCTTTCACCTTCCTTCTCTTCCCCTCCATTGTAACAGCCTTCTCCTGCCTCCTTTATGTGAGATATTCTATCCCATTCTATCTCTTCCCCTCTCCTTCTCCCAGTATATTCCTCTCTCACCTCTTAATTTTTTTTGATATTATCCCTTTACATTCAACTCACCCTGTGCCCTTTGTCTATGTATACATGTACACACACATATACATGTAGACACATACACCCACCTATACATACATATATATTCCTTCAACTATCCTCATACTGAGAAAAGTCTCATGAGTTACAAATCTCGTCTTTCCATGTAGGAATGTAAATAGTTCATCTTTAATAAGTTTCTTATGATTTCTTTATCCTGTTTATCTTTTCATACTTTTCTTGCTTCTTGTATTTGAAAGTCAAATTTTCTGTTCAGCTCTGGCCTTTTCATCAAGAATGCTTGAAAGTCTTCTATTTCAGTGAATATAAATTTTCCCCCTGAAGCATTATACTCAGTTTTGCTGGGTAGGTGATTCTTGTTTTAATCCTAGCTCCTTTGACCTCTGGAATATCATATTCCAAGCCCTTTAGTCCCTTAATGCAGAAGCTGCTAGATCGGAGTTCTCCCACTGATCTTTTACTTTCTTTTTGGCCTTTATGGGTTGAGAAGTCTGGACACCACCACAGCTGCCTTCACTTTCCTGAACTCTGCTCCGGCTGGTCTGTGCCGGTGCCGCTTGGCCCACATGGGCTCTCCACTCCCAGTGCAATATACCCTTCCTGTCAGCCTGCCAGGCTGCCTTCAGCAGGAGATTTGTTGTTCTCTTTCACTTTGTGGGTTCTGTAGCTCTAAAATTTGTTTAGAGTCATTTTTTTTACAGGTATTGGATGTAGTTGGAGAGAGAGTTCAAGCAAGTTCCTGCTTTTACTCTGCCATCATGGCTCTGCTCCCCTAGTTTTAATTTTCTAGAAGAGCTAGATCTAAGGGAAGATCCTGGAAAATACAATGAATTTTATTATAGTTCAGTTTAAGAGAGATTTAGACATGGAATTTTTATAGTCTGTGGTCCTAGGTATAAATTCTCTCTTTAACTTATTCCATGACTGTTAGGAGGACCCCAAGAGAATTTGGAAATAAAATTAACTGGAAATGGGGTTGATGACTGACCACAGCCCAGAAATCAGTTTTGTGACTGTTGTGTGCCCATGGCTGCTATTTGATTCAGAACAAACGAAAACTGTTTTCTTTGCCATATAGATAGATAGGTAGAGATATAGTGCATGTATGTTCATATATATTTGTCCACACGGGTTGTCTAAATGTAGCTTATATGAGCTGAATTTGGTGACTGACAAACTTATTGCAGACTGCAATTACTGCCTTGAGGAGAGTAGAATAAGGGGCACAAGGCTGCAGTTCTCCATTCCCTGAGTGGGGATACCAGACTGGAATTACATTCTTATCTCTCCAAGTAGGTTAAGGTCAAAACTCCTTCCCTATTCTGTAATCCATTAAAGAGGGGAGAATACTCTAAGCTTATGCCCCTTAGGCTTGAGCCTTTCCTACCACATCCTGGTTAACACCAAAGACTATCACACATATCAATTGGCAAGTAAACTCATTTACCAAAAGAAAACAGTAAAGAGAAATTGAAGGTGTTACATAGATTAGAACGTACCAGAAAATACAGAGTGAATGAGTTGTTTAGGTTGGAGCAAGATGAGATCTCAGCTTAATCACAAGGTAGACCCTACATGTCTCTTTTGAAGAAGAAAAAAGAAAAATGCTTTTCTTCTCCAAAGCTTTGGAACTTGGCCAGTTATACATTACATTAAATTTAACAATCTCTCCATCAATAAGCAATCATGACTATATAGCATGGAAAATGCCCAAGTTGATTTGAAATCTAGGAGATAGATAGATAGATAGATAGATAGATAGATAGATAGATAGATAGATAGATAGATAG
>NW_027185764.1:49956737-50015943 GCF_028583685.1 Petaurus breviceps papuanus | reverse complement strand
TAGATAGATAGATAGATAGATAGATAGATAGATAGATAGATAGATAGTGACAATCTGACATGGGGAAGGACCACAGGCATGAAATTATGACACTGACCATGAAAAAACTTTAGCTGATAATAGTACCTGACATGTTTTTAACACTTTAATATTTATAGCATGCATATGAAATTTCTTTTGATCTCAACTTTGTCATATATGTAGTATAGATATTGTTATTATTTTCATTTTTTAGGTAAAGCAATTGAGACTTTGAGGACTGAGGTGACTTTCCCAGTGTCAAAAATTTACTAAGTGGCAGAGGTGGGATTCAAGCCCAGCTTTTCTGGATCCATAGTCAATACTTCTGTATATGAAGTATTAGGTTGTCTTCCCAAGATGGAACATTCTCTTCTTAGAAATAACTGGGAATTCTGCTTATAATGGGCATTATTTCTTCTAGCTTTCCACTCTAACTTTCCCTTACCACAGGACACTAAATCTTCCTTCCACTTCAGACCCTCTCTTTTTTGATGGTGGGGAAAAGAGAGGGCCCTGTTCATTCTTGCCTCACTCCAGTTATTTTCTTGACAGCCTTATCAGATCTATCACTTTCTGAATTCTCTCTCTGACTTTAGGTTCTTTTAGTTTCTCAGTGTATTCCTGCCCTGCCTCACTATCTATCCCTCAAGTTCCAATCCTTATTCATAGGTTTGCAAACAACATCCATTAGGACACAGTCATCATCCTTGCTACCAGGCAGGTTGAAATTTCTGCCCTTGTTCATTGGTTATCTTCAAGACCTTGCTATTGGTGGATGTTAGTGCTCACAGTCACTATAAAGATGTGGAACCAGGCTTTGTGCCTGGCTCAAATTACCAGAATCAGTGATAATTTGAAGATCTATGCAATTTATGCAAGAAGCTCTGTGTGCCAATCCTTTCTCTATCTTGGGTTGATTGGGGTGTGGAAATTATCTAGTAATTTTGACAGTTTTTTCCCAAACCCTGTCCTCCTTGAGGGCCTTTTCCTTTCCCTCATCAAGTACACTTTGCAATGTGAGAAGTTTTCATAGAGAAAGAAAGGCTACAAGACTGTGTAACAAAATTCAGATATGGGTTGTTGAAGCTTAACCCCATTCCTCAGAGAATTGGTCAAAAGAAACCAGGCTGAACCAGACAACATAATTTTCTGTGTCCTGAAATCTTCTAAATAGATTTCTATTTGAAAATAATCTTTGTAAGGAATGATTTTGAGTGTCATGGAAACATGAGTTGTTATGTTGTAATGTTATAATTTTCTTTGTTACCAAAAGCCTTTTTACTTCTGCTTTTTCATAGTTTATGGAAAAATAACAAAGGAACCAACTAAACACCAGTTGTGTTTAGTATAAAAAATAAATTTATTAGTATGTTGCTGACACACCTTTTCTGATTCAGCAAAATTTACTGTGCTTGTTTTTGAAAGGAAAATAAAAATATTAACATGGTGCCATTCTTGTCCTCAAATAGTTTTTAATCTAAAGCATTGTAGGTTTTAAAAGCCAATTACTAGCTTACTTAGGTAACTTCATATTGTTCTGCATATGGTGGAACCCATGGGAACCTTAGGGGATCTAAAAGGAAGACTCAGTGTCCTACTATAGTGCTATTGCTGGTTACCCTGACTCTCATTGTGAAATCAGGGGACCAAGGGAAGGGAAGTAACTTGACTTTGGAGGTAACTTCCTGCAGTGTTGTCTGAACACTAGCACTTTTCTGGCCCCCTTACCCCACCTTCTCTGTGTTCCTGGCATGGACTTGATATGGGTAAATTCAGTTCAGCCCACTAGTGGTTCCCTTTCCTTTTAATTGTACACCATTACTTTTGCTCTGGCTTCACTTTCTTCCCTCTCCAGTATCAACACAACAGTTGGCCATTTCACCTCTACACTGTCTTGAAAACCTGTCAGCCTTGGACCTAGGTTATTCCCTGTGTCTTTCTCTTCTATTCCTACTCAACGAGTCCCTGAATGTAGCTGGAGGAAGTCTCAAAACTGAGTGACCTGGGTACATGACAAATTCATGTTATCCAACCTTAACTGAGCTCTCATTACAATCCTTTTACGACTCCCTAATTGATTCCCTTTCAAATTACCCACAAAAGCTATTCCAGGAGTGGCCAGGTGGCTCAGCAAGTAAGAGCACTGGCTCCAGTGTTGGGATGACCTGGGGATCGAATCCGGGCTCAGACACTTAGCACCACACCCAGAAACAACTGGCTGTGTAATCTTGAGCAAGTTACTTAACCCCGATTGTTTTAAAAAAAAAAAAAGCTATTCCAAAAATTCTGTTCCTTCCTTAAATCTTACCATCCCCCACCCCTAGTCTAGGAACCTTGACTCTTACATTATTGAGAAAACTGAGGCCATTCAACATGAGCTTCTTCTCTCATTCTCTTCTTCTCAACACCCCTTAACATCATCTCACAGTCTATCCTTTCCCCAGATCTCTGATGAATAGGTGGCCTTCCTATTGGATATATCAAATTCTATGTCTGAGAGACATCTCAAATTCAGCGTGGTAAAAAGTGAAGTAATTTTCTTTTTCCCCAGCCTTCCTCTATTCCAAACTTTCTTTTTTTCCTCACCAAAAGTACTGCCATCTTTCCAGTCTCTCAGGTTTGTAACCTCAGCATTTTTTTTGAAAATGATAACATGATCTTTATTACTTTAATCACAAAGAGTTTCTGGTTCCAAATATGTATGTATTTTTAAAATTAATTAATTTATTTTTAGTTTACAACATTCAGTTCCATAAGCTTTTGAGTTCCAAATTTTCTCCCCTTCTCTCCTCTCCCCGCCCCCACTCAAGATGGCATGTAATTTGATATAGGTTCTATGTATATCTTCACATTACACATATTTTCACTTTAGTCATGTTGTAAAGAAGAATTATAGCCAATGGAATGAGCCATGAAAAAGAAGAAACAAAACAAAAAAGAGAAAGCAAATAGTTTGTTTCAATCTGTAATTCAGGCTCTGTAATTCTTTCTTTGGATACGGATAGCTTTTTCCAACATGAGTCTTTTGGAGTTGTCTTGGAACCTTGTATGGCTGAGAGGAGTCATGTCTATCAAAGTTAGTCACCACAGATACAATGTGTCTGTAATTGTGTACAATGATCTCTTGGTTCTACTCCCCTCACTCAGCATCAGTTCATATAGGTCTTTCCAGATTATTCTGAAATCCATCTGCTTCTCATTTCTTACAGTGCAATAGTATTCCATTACATTCACATACCATTGTTGAACCATTCCCTCAATTGATGGGCATCCCCTCAATTTCCAATTCTTTGCCATCACAAAAGGAGCTACTATGAATATTTTTGTACATATGGGCCCTTTTCCCATTTGTATGATCTCTTTGGGATACAGCCCTAGAAGTTAACCTCAGCATTCTTCTTGGCTCATCACTCTCTATCACCTCATAGATCCAATTATTTGCCAAGTCTTTCAATTTCTACCTCCACATCTCTCACCTCCAACCCATTCTTTCCACTCCTGTAGCTACCACCTTAGTTCAGGACCTCATCACCTCTCACCCTAGATTATTTCAACAGTCTCTCAGTCTCCTGGCCTCAGTTCTCTTCCCTACTGCCATCCATTCTTCATATTGCTACCAAAGTAATTTTCCTTAAGCGAAGAGCTGGCCATGTGCCTTTCCTGGCTCAGTCAACTCTAATGGTTTCCTCTTTCTTTTTGGAGAAAACATAAACTCCTTTACTTAACTTTTAAAACCCTGACCCCAAATTATCTTTGCAGCCTCTTTGGGCATTATGCACTCTGGTAGATTGGAATCTATCCAAAATAGCTTTTCCTTTGTTCCACACATGGTTCTACCTCCCATCTCTGAGTCTTTTCACTGGCTCTCCTCCTCATGCCTGGAGGATACTTTTCCTCAGTTCAAGAACCATTTTCTGCATGAAGCCTCTTTTATCCTTCCAGCTTCTAGTGCATGCCCTCCCAAACTACCTTGTTGAATAGTTATATTTATTAATATTTGTGATATGTGTACTTGTTAGCCTTTCCTTTTAGAGTCTCATATTTTTGTTCTTTTAAAAAGCTTATTTTTAATTTATGGGATAAAACAAGTATAGTACAATAAAAAAGATGATTGTATATGAAACTGCAAATCTATTATGCACAACTTGCTATTCCTTTAAATATACAACAAAATTATAATGTAAATTTCTTTTTTTTTCTTCCCTTCCTCCTCCCCTCCCAAGTATGGCTACCATTAGACACAAATAGATATTTATGTAAAATTATTCTATACATACTTCTATTTATCCATTCTTTCTCTGGATACAGATCGCATCTTCCTTCATAGGTGCTTTGTAGTTAATTTAGATATTTATAATAGTAAAAGTGACTTGGTTGCTAAAAGTTGTTCTTAAAATAATATTGGTTTTATTATATACAATGTTTTCTTGGTTCTGTTTATTTCACTCTTCATTTCATTATTTCATGCAAGTCTTTCCATGTTTTTCTAAAATCAATGAGCTCATCATTTCTTATAGCATAGTACTATTCCATCACAATCATACACCACAACTTATTCAGCCATTCCACAGTTAATGATCATCCCTGCAATTTCCAGTTCTTTTCTACCACAAAGAGAGATCCTATAAACATTTTGTAAATCTATAGGAATATGCATCATTCCCCAATTGATAAATGATCAAAGGATTTGAACAGGCAGTTTTCCAATGAAGAAATCAAAGCAGTTTATATTCATATGAAAAAAATGCTCTAAATCATTGTTGATTAGAGAAATTCAAAGTAAAGCAACCTTGAGATGTCAATTTACACCTACAGGATTGGCTGAAATGATAGAAAAGGAAAGTGACAAATGTTGGGGAAGATGTGGAAACATTGGGACACTGATTCATTGTTGGTGGAATGGTAAAATGATCTAACCATTTTGGAGAGTAATCTGGAATTATGCCCAAAGAGTTATTAAACTACCTACACCCTTTGACCCAGCAATATCACAACTTGGTCTATTGCCAAAGATGATTAGGAAAAAAGAAAAGAATTTATATGTTCTAAAATGCTTATAGCAATTCTCTTTGTGGTGGCAAGGAACTTGTGACTAGGGATTATTTTGTCCTTTGTACTTGTATCTCTAGTAGAAGGTATAGAACCTGGTTCACCACTAATAAATGCAGGCTGTTGACTGACATTATAAGTAACCAGACTATTTTAAAAATCAAGTTATTGTTGATCAGTCATTTCAGTTACGTTCAATTTTTCATTACCCTGTTTGGAGTTTTCTTGGCAAAGATACTGGGGTGGCTTGCCATTCATTTTCTTTTCCAGCTCATTTTTACAGATGAGGAAGTTGAGGTAACAGGGTTAAGTGATTTGCAAGAGTCACTCAGCTAGTATGTCTGAAGGTGGATTGAAACGGTTCTTCCTGGCCCTGCGCTGTATCTACTGTGCCACCTAGTTGCCCATCCAAATCAAAGATCTGGTTTTTTTTAATGATCTTAGAACTTTCTAGAAGTAATTACTATATTTTCCTTTCTTAATTGTACTTCCCTTCTCTCAACCCCCTACCATATGCCCTACCTATGTTTCAGGCATATCTATTTTTATAATTTTTTTTGTATTAAAGTTCTGGGGGAAATGGGATTAATTAGATGAAAATTGGCTTTCCCTAGATACTGGATATTTAAATAGGCAAATACTTCTTCCACCTGTACTTATTTTCATTTGACATGTTGCCATTTTTAGACCTTTTTCCCTTTCAATTTACATTTGCCAGAAACAAAACCATGCAAATATTTGTAAATTGTCTAGCTGTGTTTCCTACTGATAGGTATATTTTCCTAAAGCACTTCAGACTTAAAACATAAAGAAGGATGTATTGTAGTTTAATTTTCATTTTTCATAAAGAATAAATATTTCTAGATATTAGCATTCATCCTATTAATTCTTTAATTCACAAATTCAAATCTGAGGCTTTGGTATTTAGTTTTAATAGTGTTATGGAGTCAGAGCTCTGAAATGAGATAATTTGGGTTAAATTGCTGTTTTCTATCTTAATGAAGGCTAAGCTAACCCTAAAGATATTAAGTGGCAATTTCTAGTTTGGAAAAAGTAAACTTTAGCATTAAGTTCATATAGACTTGGCATTTTAGAACAATCATTAAAAATGAATAATGAGGAATAAAAATAGAAGCTAACCAAAGGAGCCCTTTTGTGCAAGAGGATAGAAATGAGAAAACTCATTTCTTACTATGAAGCTCACTAATAATTAACTGTCTAAGGAAGAATGGAATACTCTTTGTCTAGACTTGGACTCATTAGTAAACTGAACTTTTAAAACATGTAATGGGTTTTATTCAGTTCTTAACTTCCACTCTCATTTCAGAAAAACAAACACAATTTAGTAAACTACAAATCTTTTTCCCCCCCCACATTTGTGGGGACCAAGGAATATATTACTACTTAGCTTTTAAAATTCATAGCCCCACAGATTATGGGTGTAAGAAGGGCAACAATGGTCATAGTTACCTTTTATCTTCCTTATTATGAGTGAAGTCATGTTAACCTATTAGGTCCACTAAAGTCCTACTCCAGGAGGTAATGACCATGGTGGCAGCCAACAGGAACCTGTTTTGATGAGAAAGTGGGGTTGTAAGTTCTTGATATCTATACAAGCTCCCACCTCTGGCACTCCAGACTTCTGATTGGTGAGCGTTCACCTTATTTTACTCAGACCCCTAACCACCACACCATTTCCCAGTCTTCTCAATGTGATGCTGCCTAGTACATTCTATCCTCTCCCCTTCTTCCAACTTTTGCTTTGAAGACAGTAAATAAACACAGTATAAGCATTTAACAAATTCCCTTTACATCATATGGTTTAGAATCAGAGTTCTGTGATACCCAGGTAGAGACATGAAGGTACCAAAAATTGCTAAAAATATCAAAGGGCATTTCTTTTAAGTCTAATAGACTGTTATAAAATTTTAAGTTCATTCATCATACCATATATTATATTCAGTGTAGTCAAGTCAACAAGCATTTATTAAGCCCCTACTATGGGCATAATTTATATGATTTTCTTTTTGGAAAATGTTAATTTTTTATGGAAAATGTAAATATCTTGTGGGCTATATATGGTCACTGTACTAAGAACAGAGGATACAAACAAAGGCAAAGTTAACACTTGAAGGAAGCCAGGAGGCAGAGAAGAAGAGGGACAGAACTCTAGAGAGAGAGAGAGGACAATCAGTAAAAATACCTTGAATTGAGAGATGGAAGGTTGTGTGCAAAGAACAGTAAGGAAGTCAGTGTCACAAGATCATAGAGTATGTGGGAGTGAATAAGGTACAAGAAGACTGCCAAGGCAGGAGGGGCCAGGTTATAAAGGGCTCTGAAACTCAAACAGAGGATGTTATATTTGGTCCTAAAGGTGACAGGAAGCAGCTAGAGTGTATGGAAAGGGGGGAGAGGAGATGGTTCTATGATCAAACCTGCACTTTAGGCATACCACATTGGCAGTTGAGTGAAGGATGGACTAGAATGGGGAGAGACTTGAGGCAGGCTACAGTGGTAGAACACATGTGAGTTATGAGAATCTGCACCCCATGGCAGTGGCAGAGGAAAAAAGGGCATATGTACACACACACATACACACAATTACAAAGATAGAATAAGACTTGGTAACTAAGAAGATATGAAGGGAGAGGAAGAGAGAGAGAGAGAAATGGAGGAGATGAGGGGGTCAGAGAGTAATAAGTAGAGATCGTATCTAGTTTTCAAGCTGAGACCCTCAACAGATGTAGGACAATTACAATAAGGAAAGGGCTTGGTGGAAATGATAACTAGTTCAGTTTTGGACATGTTAAGTTAAAGATGGGACAACCAATTCAACATGTTCATTAGACATTTGGAAATGCAAGACGAAGTGGGTGCCATGGGAATTTTGGGAGGAGAATGAAAAGCTGTGGAAAAGCCACTTGGGTGAATGGGATAATAAACCAATTAGGAAGGTGTAAAAGATGACCTTGCAGTAGTGAAGATCCAGTTGAGATTATGGAACATAAATTTGTAGCAGACCCAATCAGTATGGTCTCATAATTTTTTCCAGCTTCATTCAGCCCCATATAAGGAGAAGCAAATGTACTGGATTGTCAGAGAAAAACAAATCAGTCTCTGACATGAAGAAGCTTATGATCTAGCAAGAGCCTGAAGGACATACACAGTGATCTGTAACACGTTAGAAAATAATTAAAAGTGTAGGAGAGGTTGATTAAGAGCAGAGAAGCATTGATACTATGTATGTTAGAAATAAAATTTGAAATTTTATGGGAAGTCTTTTTTATGTGTACTATTTAGTTTTTATTTTTTTAATGACGAAATAAGAAATCCTGTGAATAATTACTTTACTTATAACTAAGTCAATGTTAAGTTCACTTTGTTGACTTTTTAAAAATTAACAAACATTTATTTCCCATTCCTCTACCTCTCAGACTCCCTGTTGAAAAAAAAAAGAAAAACAAAATTTTTGTAACAAATATGCATAGCCAAACAAAACAAATTCCTGCATTGACCATGTCTAAAATTATGTCTCATTTTGCATGTTATCTGAGTCTATTACCTCTCTTAAGTTCTTTTTCAAGACAGGCCTAAGAGCTGTAATGAGGAATCACCACAAATCAAGAAAGGCAATTATTTGACAATAATTTGTTATTGTTGTAAAGAAAGACAAAAACAATAACTTACCAAGAAAAAGGGGAAAGGGGGCATTGGGGCATCTGGGTGGTACAGCGAATAGAGCACCAGTCCTGGAGTCAGGAAGACCTGAGTTCAAATATGGCCTCAGACATTTAACACTTACTAGCCTTGCGACCTTGGGCAAGTCACTTAGCCCCAAATTGCCCTGCCTTTCTCCTTCCAAAAAGCAAAAAAGGGGGGGCATTATATTAGTTTAATTTTATATTAAATTTAATAGGTTAGAATGTAGATTTAAGTGAAAATGTTTCTGAATTAATGTATACTAAGTTTAAATTATTTATAAATCCTTAAATTCTTTTTCTTTAATTTTTCTTTTAGTATATTTTTTTGAAAGCCATGATAGTATTTACATTTGTTTATTTTCTTATATGTCTGACAACTCCTTGGTCTTCATTGTTGGATCATAATTCATATCCTGCCCCTTAACTGTATATATTATCAAAGTTCCTGTCCTGGACATTCTTCTTCTCTCTGTATACTCTCTCACTTGGCAACTTCATCAGCTCCCATACATTTAATTATCTTCTCTATATGCAGCTGAATCCCAGGTATATACATGAACTAATGAATGTTTACATTATACACACATATGTATATGCACATATACATATGTGTGTATGTAGATGCATACATATATGCACATAAACTGACAGTAATCTAATCTCACTGTAATCCTTGACTTTATTCTTTCACTCCATATATCTAATAAATTGCCAAGTCTTGTTTCTTTTTTTTTTCAATTGGGATTAAGTAACTTGCTCAAGATTACATGTAGGCCAGGTGTTTCTGGGTGGGTGCTAAGTGTATGAGCCTGGATTTGATCCCCAGGTCATCCCAACACTGGGGCCGGTGCTCTTACTCGCTGTGCTACCTGGCCACCCCAGCCAAGTCTTATTTCTATCCCTACATCTTTTCACCTTATACAGCTGCCACTCTACTTCATACTCTCATCACCTCTAGATTGAACTATTTCAGTAGCTTGCCGAAGGTCTCCTTGCTTCAAGTTTCTCTCTTTTCTAATTGATCTTCCACACAGTTACTAAAAAGTGCAGATCTGACAGTGCCACCCACTACTCAGCAAACTGCAGTGATTCTCTTTTGTCTTTAGGATCCACTGTAATTTCATCTTTGCCTTATCCTTTTTAATTTCTAGTTTACTGAGGTTTTTAAATTTACATAATTATATAATATATATATATAACATATATAAAAAATAAGAATGTATGTATTGGAAGTCCATGCTTAAAGAAACCTTTTCAGTGACAGGGATATAGGATAAATAATACTTTATTGAGAATACTTTACTTTGCCATGCTGCTTCTAAGCCTCTTTCATGGTTAAAAATTGTAAAAATGGATAGTAGTGCTTGGCTATTGAATTTAATTCAAAGACATCAACTCAGTTTCTTCTCTAGGGATTGGACTAAAATAATGGTGGAGATACAAAGATAAAAAACAACAGTTCCCTATGTTCTGTTTGGGGAAGGGGTTATAACATATGCATAAATAAATAAATGCTGAGTAATTTTGAGAGTGAGAGAGTATTATAATTATTTTTTTAAAAATCCAAAGAAATGATTCAAACATATTTTTTTGCTTGATAGAATAATATATATTGTATTATTATAGAATAAGAACATTAAAGTATCCTTTGAAGTCAATTGATAGTCATTTTGCTAGACGCTGCTTATTTTACACACACAAACACACACACCTATATATATATGCATGTATATACAGACTTATGTATATATGTAAAACTTTGAAATATAAACTTCAAAAGAAAAAGTATACAGTTTTCTCTGAAGCCTTAAATTTTGTATTCCAATATTTGTGTAACATTTAGTCATAAATGACCTTTGGGTAAAAAGATAAGAACATGGATTTATTCCATTCTCTCCTATTATTTCTCATGTTCCTCAGCATCACCATCTTCAATTGCATTCCCCAGACTGATTTTTTTCATCCATTTTATTTCTCTTTCCTAGCATTGAAACTTCTTGAGCTAATGAAATATTGATTTTCACAGCCTTCAGTTAATATCGAGCTCTGAGTCTCATTTATTTTGTTTTCCTTTGTGACTTTTGGAGGGAAAAGTAAATAATTTTGTCACCTGGATGTAAAAGTAGACCAGATTTACAGAGAAAAAAACTGGTAATGTAGAAGATTTAAATAAGCTAAGATTGCTAATAACACTTTGCCAACGATAATAGCCCTAATAGCTTGAAGAGGTAAAAGGGAATTTATTTTAATTATTTTATCATATCCTTGATTTGAGAAGTATGTATATTGTTTGCCCCCAAGTGATATATTACTTCAGAGAGTCAGGAGAGTGAAGAGAGTTCTCTAAAATCAGGAAGAATTTGGTTCAAGTCTTGTTTCTGACACTGACTGACCTTGGGCAAGTTACTTGTCCTCTCGGTGTCCCAAGGCATCCCTCTGCCTAGAAACATCAGAGAAGATGCAGCCATGCCTTCACTGATGAAATTGCAGGTCCAGGAAAAAAAATAAAAATAAAAAAATCTCAACAGCAACAACAATATAAACCCCAATAATTTGGAACACATTTGAAGTAGAGAAAAGATTTAACTCCAACCCCTTTATGAACAGATTTCTGTGAGGATCAAATGAGATATTTGTAAAGCATTTAGCATGATGCCCAGCACATAGGTACTTAAATGCTTTATCCATTCTATTCTGTGGTTAGGTGCAAATGTACTGGGTGTCCCAAAACTCTTGGTGCAGTTTTGAGCTTTAATAATTTCAGAAACATAAGTGCTACAAACTTACAAAAATAGCATTAGAAAGTTTGCTTAATTTTATACATATTTGAAGTTTGATACCTAGGTTGCTAGTCTGGTTGACCAGGAGGATCATCTTATTCCCTTTTATGTATTCTATGATCCAGCCATACTTGCTGTCCCTTACAAGCTATCTGAAATCTCTGTGCCTTTGAACTGAATATTCCACATATCTAAAATGGCCCCTGTTCTTACCTTTGCCTCTTGGGGTTCCTACCTTCCTTTAAGACTCTACTCAAACACAATCTTCTGCAGGATGACTTTCCTGTCCTCCTTCATTGCTAGGGTATTGCTCCTTAAAGTTACCTTCCCTGTCAGATTTATGGAGAATGGAGGAATTTATGACCAAACAAGAGATAGAGAACATTACGAAACACAAAATGGGTAATTTTGATTATACGAAATTTAAAAGTTTTTGCACAAAGTCAATGCAACCAAGATTAGAAAGGAAGTAGAAAACTGGGAAAGAATTGTTACAACTAGTTCAGTGTGGGCTGTGTCAGCATAGATGGGCCTGAGGAGCCCTCAAGGGACTTAATCACTGGCAGCTGTGGGGGTATCAAGACTTCTCAAACCACAAAAGCCAAAGACAATTTAGAAGGTCAGTAGGAAAGGTCTGTCACACCTGGGTGAGAAAAGAGCTTGCTTCAGGCCCTGCCCAGGGGCAGCAGAGGTGGCAGCAGCAACTGCTTCTGGAACTCTTAGCACACAGAGAGTTGGGGGATTGAGGGACTAGTCAGAAGGGGATTGAAGGGATCTCTGCTGGTGCTGAGGGAGGATTCTCTTGCTTTGCCTGGATTTCAATCTGGGTCTTGGTCCTGGGTGGTAGTCCTGGGGTGGGGAGGAGCACTGGAATGGCAGAGTTTGTGGCAGTGGTAGGGAGGGAATCTTCCTCACAGTTCCAAGGCAGAAAAGAATGATTGTGGTCATTCATAGAAAATAGCACAGTTCAGAGCACACACCTCTCCTTTGATCATTCCTCCTTGGAAGAACTGAAAATTTATAAGTCCTTAGAAATATCTCTGAAAACAGCTGCACAAACCCCCTAAAGCTTGGGACGGTGTACTCTTTACCCTGGAAGCAGAGTCCTGCCTTAATAGAGAGCTAAAAATTCAAGTAATTGATTGAGGAAATGAGCAATGAGTACAAAAAAATTGGAATATAGAGTCTTATTTTGGTGAGAAGGAAGATCAAAACATAGTCAAAACTCTGACATCCAAAACCTTCAAGAAAAATATGAATTGGTCACAGGTCATGGAGGAGCTCAAAAAGGATTTTGAAAATCAAGTAGGAGAAGAAGAAAAATTGGAAAGAGAAATGAGAGTGACCATAAAAATGAGTCAACAGCTTGCTAAAGGAGACCTTAAAAATACTGAAGAAAATAACACCTTAAAAATAGACTAACCCAAATAGTAAAAGAGGTCCAAAAGGGCAATGAGGAGAAGAATGCCTTAAAAAGCAGAATTGGCCAAATGGAAAGTGAGGTCCAAAAGCTCACAGGAGAAAATAATTTCTTAAAAATTTGAATGGAGCAAATAGAAGCTAATGACTTCATGAGAAATCAAGAAATTATAAAACAAAACCAAAAGAATTAAAAATAGAAGACAATGTGAAATATCTAATTGGAAAACAACTGACCTGGAAAATAGATCCAGGAGAGATAATTTTAAAATTATTGGATTTCCTGAAAGTCATGATCAAAGAAAGAGCCTAGACATTATATTTCAAGAAATTATCAAGGAAAACTGCAGTGGCATGCTAGAACCAGAGGGTAAAATAGAAATTGAAAGAATCTACTGTATAAGATGGTGGTGTAAAAGCAGGAACTTGCTTGAGATCATCCCCCAATTACCTCCAAATACCTGTAAAAATTATTTAAAGCAAATTTTAGAGCTACAGAACCCCCAAAATGACAGAATGAAACATGTCTTCAACTAACAGCAGCCTGGCAGGCCAACAAGAAGGGTCTATTGCCCCTGGCTGAGAGTGGAGCAAAGTCCCATATGGCACAGACCTACAGAGCAGTCTTCAGGGGATTGGATCACTGGCAGTTGTTGCAGTTTCCAGACTTCTCAATCCACAAATAACAAAGACAAAGTAAAAGGTCAGTGGGGAGTTGAACCTGGGGGAGAGAAGAGTGTGTTCCGACCCCAGGCCTGAGGCAAGAGGGGTTGCGGTGGCTGCTCAGTGGCAGTGGCAGCACCAGCAGCTGCTTCCAGAGCTCCAGGCCTACAGATGGTGGGGGAATCAAGCCACTGATCAGAGCGCAATTGTTCTTGCTTTGCTTTGCTTGGATATGGGTCACAGTTTTGAGTGGAGGTACTGGAGTGAGGAGGAGCGCTGGTGTGGCAGAGATTGTGGCTGCTGTGGAGAGGAAATCCTCCTCACAGTTCTGAGGCAGAAAAGAGTGTCTGTGGTCACTCACCGACCAGAGAACAGACAGTGGAAGGAGTAAGCACTTCTCCTTTGATCATATCACCTTAGAAGAACTGAAAATTCATAGGTGCCTAGAAGTCGCTCTGACAACAGCTGTGCAAAACCCCAGAAATTTGAGACAAAATATTCTCCACTCCAGAAGCAGAGTCATACTTTGGCAAAGAGCTCAAAAGTCAAGTAATTCACTGGGAAAGTAAGTAAACAGGAAAAAACATCAGACTATAGAATCTTTCTTTAGTGACAGACAAACAAATCATACAACCAAAAGAAGATAACAAAGTCAAAACTCCTACATCAAAAGCCTCCAAGAAAAATATGAATTAGTCACAGGCCATGGAGGAGCTCAAAAAGGATTTTGAAAGTCAAGTAAGAGAAATAGAGGAAAAATTGGAAAGAGAAATGAGAGTGATATAAGAAAATCATGGAAAATGAGTCAAAAACTTGCTAAAGGAGACCCCCCCAAAATATTGAAGAAAATAACAGCTTAAAAAATAGACTAACTGAAATGGCAAAAGAGGTCCAAAAAGCCAATGAGGAGAAGAATGCCTTAAAAAGCAGAATTAGGCAAATGTAAAAGGAGGTCCAAAAGCTCACTGAAGAAAATAACTCCTTCAAAATTAGAATGGAACAAATGGAAGCAAATGACTTTGAGAAATCAAGATATTACAAAACATTCCAAATTAATGAAAACATAGAAGACAGTGTGAAATATCTCATTGGAAAAACCACTGACCTGGAAAATAGATCCAGGAGAGATAATTAAAAAATTATTGGACTACCTGAAAGCCATGATCAAAAAAGAGCCTACACATCGTCTTTCAAGAAATTATCAAGGAAAACTGCCCTGATATTGTAGAATCAGAGGGCAAAATAGAAATGCAAAGAATCTACCAATCACTTCTTGAAAAGGATCCAAAAAAGAAAACTCTTAGGAATATTATAGCCAAATCTCAGAGTTCCCAGGTCAAGGAGAAAATATTACAAGCAGTCAGGAGGAAACAATTTGAGTATTGTGGAAACACAATCAGGATAACACAAGATCTGTCAGCTTCTACATTAAGGGATCAAAGGGCTTGGAACATAACATTCTGGAGGTCAAAGGAGCTAGGATTAAAACCAAGAATCATCTACCCAAAAAAACAGAATTGGGGAGAATTGGACATGCAATGAAATAGAGGGCTTTCAAGCATTCTTGATGAAAAGACCAGAGCTGAATAGAAAATTTGACTTTCAAATACAAAAATCAAGGAAACATGAAAATGGACAGGAAAGAGAGATCATAAAGAACTTATTAAAGTCAAACTGTTTACATTCCTATTAGGAAAGGCAATATTTGTAACTCATGAGATTTTTCTCAGTATGAGGATAGTTGAAGGGAATACATATGTATGCATATATATTATATGTATGTATATATATATTGTGTGTGTGTGTGTGTGTGTGTGTGTGTGTATGGACAGAGGGCACAGCATGAGTTGAATATGAAGGGATGATACCAAAAAAATAAAATTAAGGGGTGAGAAAAGAATATGTTGGGAGAAGGAGAAAGGTAGAGAAAGAATAGGGTAAATTATCTCACATAAAAGAGGCAAGAGAAAGCAGCTACAATGGAGGGGAAGAGTAGGGAGGTGAAAGGGAATGAGTCAACCTTACTCTCATTGGATTTGGTTTAAGGAGGGAATAATATACATACTCCGTTACATATGAAAATCTATCTTATCCTGCAGGAAGATGGGGACAGTAATAGAAGGGATGGCAGATTGGGGGAGTGGGTAATCTGAAGCAAATGCTTTTGAGGAGGGACAGGGTCAAAGAAGAGAATAGAATAAATAGAAGGCAAGACAGGATGGAGGGTAAAATAGTATTTCACAACATATTATGGAAGTCTTTTGCATGATAACACATATATAACTTATATGGAATTGCTTGCCTTCTCAATGAGTGTGGGTGGGAGGCAGGAAGGGAGAGAATGTGGAACTCAAAGTTTTAAAAATGAATGTTAAAAAGTATTTTTTACATGCAACTAGGAAATAAGATGTACAGGCAATGGGGTATAGAAATCTATATTGCCCTACAGAAAGGTAGAAAGGAAGGGGATAAGAGAAGGGGGGGCGGTGTGTGATAGAAAGGAGGATACAGTTGGAAGGGGTAATCAGAATGCACACTGTCTTGGACTGGGGGGGGGTGGAGAAACAGGGAGAAAATTTGTAACTCAAAATCTTTTGGAAGTAAATGTTGAAAACTAAAAATAAATTCATTAACAAAGTAAAAAAACATAATTGGGATATGTTAAACAAAATAAATAATAATACAATAAAACATCAATAATGTTAACAAAAAAAGAAGAAAAAGGAGGGAGAAGGAATGGCCTCCATTAGAAAGGATTTCTAGGAATGTGGGGAAAACCAGGTTTCTGCTTAGACAAGGAGACATCAGGAGTATTCAGGAACGTGGAGGACGTAGGGGGATTTACTTATAACATAATGGTGCTTTGCTAGGGTCCAGTGGAAAGGAAAGACATAAGTGAGCAGAATCACTGGGGCTTTTAGGACACCAGAGTCTAGATGTCACTGGCTGTATTTAAGCTTCTTCAGCAGTGTAGAAACAACTGAATGTAGCATCTTGTTAGCAAGAATCATTGGTTAAAATAGTAAGCTTTTAGGTAGTGGGATTCCTTCTCCACCTACTCCCTATCAGTCATACTCTACTTGAACTTAACAGCCTGGTTCTGGCCTACTTTCTGTACTCTCTCTGTTACATCTTGGAGTCTCCCCCTCCTTCAATTTGATTTGCCTTAAAAAATTGATTTTATTTAACATTTTGTTCTTCCTGTTCTTTGTGCTAGGCATATTATGACTATGATGGGGATGAGAATAAGCATTTATAAAGCACCTACTGTGTGTCAGGCTCTGTACTAAGGACTTTTTACAGGGATCTCATTGGATCTCAAAACAACTCTGTGAGGTAGATGCAATTACTACCCGCATTTTATTCTTGAGGAAACTGAGACAGAAAGGTGTAGTGACTTGCCTCAGATCACACAGCTTGTAAGGGTTGAGGTTGAATTTGAATTCACGTTTTTCTGATTCCAAGCTTAATGCATTGTCGACAGGTCCACCAGCTACCTGATAGAAAGGTTTGCAAAAGGAAGGACCGGAGTGGCCATCGCAGCTTCCCGAGTGAAATGACATTTGTACTTGAGGATGACTTAGTAATTGTTAGAAAAGAACAAACATACTTAAAACTATTGTCTTTGAGATGATGCTTTTTCAAAATGTTTTAGTAGAAAAATGATGTTTTTTAACCTTCTGGCCCTATCCAAATTGTTGAAAGCTATGAATTGTTTACTCAATAATTTGATTTCTTTCTGTTTTACTTTATTATTCTGGGAGTGAAACTTCCCAAAATTGGTAGACAGTGTGCAGAGTTGAACAAAACTTAGTAGTGAAACTACAGTACTATGTGAATTTACTTTGGATTGGAAATCAAGCCTTCCATCATAAGGTAATATGAGATGATGTGTGTTGTCTATGTCTTTAGCCATTTTCAGTTGTGTCTGACTCTTTGTGACCCCATCTGGGGTTTTCTTGGCAATGATACTGGAGTGGTTTTCCATTTCCTTCTTCAGCTTATTTTATAGATTAGGAAACTGAGGCACAGAGGGCTAAATGACTTGCCTAGGGTCACACAGATAATTAGTGTTACCCTATATCTGCTGTGCCACCCACAACATGAGATGATAACTGTCTTCAGATATTTGAAGGGTGATTTTGTGGAGGAGGGGCAGGACTTGTCTTGGAGGGATGTACTAGAAATGCCTGGTCGAAGTTGCAGAGAGGTCAATTAAAGCTTGGCGTCAGAAGAAACTTCCCAGCAATTAGGGCACCTGGAAGTGGAATGACCCACCTCAGAATGTGGTGGGCAGCAGTCACCTACGGGATATATTACAGTGAAGATTTCTTTTGTATATTAGGTGAACTAGATGGCTGCTATTATCCCTTACAACTTTGAAAGCCTAGAATTCTGTGATCATTATTTGACATCTCTGAGGACCCAATTTTGCTCTAATGTAATAATGGTTTAATTATTAAACTTTTTGCAACTGTGTGTTTCCAAATTTGTTCCTTCTGCTGCTTCCCACTCCCCTCACTGCCTTAAGTTAGAATGTTAGTTCAGGGCCATCTTACCTCTTTGAGTATTATATTGTTTATCTCTCTCTTCTCTCCTTCCTCCCATCTGCACTATGTTCTGCCACCAAATTGATTTCCGTAAAGCACGTCGCTGTTCATTTCATCCTCATGCAACAAAACCTGGAGTGACTCCTCCTAATCTAGCATTGCAAATACCTGATGATTTGACCCAAATTTGGATTTCTAGCTATGTCTGATTTATTTTTTAAAATTAGAGGACAGATCAATTTTGTTCTTTAAAACAAAGGTCAATTCAGAAATTATTTCTACAGTCTTACCAGTCCTTCCTTTTATGCCTGGAGTTTTAAGCATTCAATATTAATACTTAAAATTCTCAGTGAAAAGTGAGCAAACCATATAATCTATCTCTATATACAACATTCAACCAGCAGTCCTGTATAATGTATCATAATGATTTTTGGCAAAAGATTGTTCAGCATTATTTCCAATTGTAAATGGTATCCAAATAAGCCCAGATATACCTTTAATTAAATAAGCAAGAAATTAAAGAATGCACAGGTGTGGAACAAAGATCATGGGAACAAAGATCATCTTTATCTTCCAAGGACTTCTTCAGGTGTCAGAGTTCTAAGTGATATAAAAGTACTTTTCCATCCTAGGCTGGTATTATTTACTGGTACAATGTTACCTGGATTGAAGAATTCTGAAGTTCTTGTGAGTTGGTTTTGATATTTTATTTTACCAATAGGCCAAAAAAAAGAATTTCTGAGAATTTATCTCTGAATAGTGTCGGTTTCTGGGTCCACAGTGACACACAGGCACAGTTGAATGAGGGGGGATCTTGGTTTGTGCCCTCCTGACTCAGAAGGGCACTTCTTCCTGGGGAGACATTATCTAGGACAATCTGTGGTTCACTGATACCTTATGCTTCTTGCTGTACTTCCTACAATTTCCTGACTCTATACTTTCCTTACTCTATACTTCTCATTTCATGACTCTGCCTAACTCTGCAGAAGAGTTACTTCTATGAACTGTTTGTGGTTTTGACCTCTGGAGTTCTGTTTCAGGTTGAATATTCCTTTTCTTGATCATGGCTCTTTTTACTGCTCTCTTCCTCCCCTCTCCCAACCTTTTTGAGTCCTGTTAACTCTTCTTAAAATATGTTAATCCTCATTTAAGACAAATAGTAAATCTTTGTTCTTTTAAGTCACATAAGATTTTTTTTTAACTAAAAAAAATTTTTTTGTACGGGCAATTGGGGCTAAGTGACTTGCCCAAGGTCACACGGCTACTTAAGTGTCTGAGGCCAGATTTGAACTCAGGTTCTCCTGACTCCAAGGCCAGTGCTCTATTTACTGTGCCACCTTAACTGACCCTCACCTAAGCTTTTGATAAATGTAGAGCTAAGAGTTTGATTGTAGCCCATGGAGCATGCATGGGGATGGGCTTGGACCTTGATCACTTCTGATGAAAGGTACCTTGGCAACTTGACAGAGGAAATGCAAATCTACAAGTGTATGTTTGGTCCCTGTGTGTTCCCTCCACCCCTGTAGTTCGGGGATATGTTGAAGAGACCACTGAACAGGAAGAGAATTCTCACTCAGAGGACTTAAGCTTTTTGATTGAAGGACAGGGCAAGCCTCTGATAGATTACCCTTAGACTTCCTAGGGCAGGGGAAGGGAGGGAAGGGGAGGAGGGAAATTATTCCTCCTCAACCCCATCAGGTATGACAGCTGCTTAAGTGGAAGTGATGATCATGAGATTTGTGGGAGAAGTGGAGAAAATTACCCTCCCCAGGTGAATCCCCAGAGACTGACTTCAACAAGTCTCCAGTGAGTCTCCTCTTCTCCCTTGCTTTAATATTCTTTAATAAACCTTCTGGTATTGTACTATGAACTTCCCTGACATTTTTTGTTTAACACATAGATCTTCTCCTTAGAAATAACCCTCTGTCAAGTCATGTTGATTCCATATTGTTCTGTATTGGCCATATTGCTGTAAAAGACCTTCAGTGAGCTGTAGGACCAGCTGCTGCAGGCAGTGCCCTTCAGTGTCTGCTTTTGCCATTTAGCAGTACAAAAAGACTTAACTGCTGAAGGTGGAAGATTCCAGAATATTGGGAAAGTTCTCTTCCCTATCTGGCCCAATTTACTGAGACCAGTTACACTCAGGCAATAACTCCTTTTTCTGTCTCTTGTAACTAATAATATACAATTTTCTCCAACAAGAAATCAATTCTCTTTGTTTAACCACCTGTGTTTTATGAATAGTCATCTTTTCTTTGTTTCATACAATATTATTTTGCATAATGTTTAGCTTATGAATGCTGCCCTAAAAATATGTATGTATGAAACCTCTTACAGCAAGCTCATTGTAGATGCCATCCATCTTGGTGTCTACTCCACCTGACTGGAATAAAATGGCTATTTGCTTCACTCTTAATTGACTACTTACTGCTATTGTCTGACCCCAATTTAAAAAACTCAGACTAGTGAGTACTTCCCTCTTGGCTTCCCTCCAAATTCCATTATAGAGGGGACTTTTGAGTCTTTGGCTCTCTGCTTCTACTGACCATAGGCAACCAAATAGTGATCCTGAGATAGTATTAACATTGGTGACCACTTGGAGAGGCCTGGGACCATGGAGTGACTCCTCCAACAGCTTCTCAGAGGAAAATATGGGCATTTCCAAGATGTCAAGCCCAAGCCATGCCCCGGTTTGCCAGAATATAGTGACTTTGAGTGAGTTGCTGAGATGGTGCAGAGCTGAGTTGAAGGTGAAAACCCTGTTCAGCAATTCCACCATGTATTTCATGTTTTGATATCATCCCTCTGGAGAATAGTAGAGGCTATAGACTTCTATGAATGCCTTTGAGTGCCTCCTGTTTTATGCATCTGTTTATATTTTCCTGTCATTATTTTGTGATGGATTATAGTTTGTTTTAAGTAATTGTCAACTCATGCTAGTTAGTATTTTGTGCTTTGCACATTTACTTTATGATGGAGGAAAAAAAGGGATGTTAAATATCAGATTTATTTTGTACATTCAGTACTTTTACAAATGGCACCCTGTTAATCTCCTTTGCAGAGACCCTAGAAATGAGCAAAACCTAAATTTTAAGTAATTTTGTCCAGGGTTCCCAGGTGGAGGCATAATAAACCAAATAGTATAAGAAAAACCTGATTCTCTTTCAGGGTAAAGCTTTCTTGGAAACTGATTATCATCTGCTTGAACCCATAGATGGAGTATTTTAATGGGTATTTATTATATTTTATAAATTTATAAATTTAAATACACCATACTCCCTGACCAAAAAATTATTCTGAAACAAATCTGTGATGTCAGATGAATCATCAAGCTAGGGAATACCATTTCCCTCCTCAAAAACAAAGTGTGACCACAAATAAATTAGATCAATTTATATATGGTTCCTAATATTAGGTTACATTTATTTGTGTAACCTGGCTCCCACCCAAGATGGAGGGCATTCCGATTCTGTGTGCTGTTAATGAAAGGACATGTGACTCCTAATTGCTGGAGAGAATGCTGAGCTTGATGCTGTGTGTGTGGTATAAGGCTGTGATGTCAAACTCAAGTAGAAATGGATCCTTGTGGGCAGTGAGTTGAATGTTTCTGTTATTAGGGATTTCTAGAGTAGATGCTAGAGAGTCACCTAGTTCTAGAGATACTCTTGAAAAGAGAAGCTGCAGACATGCAGAGAAGCTGGCTTCATGAACACACTCCTAATTTCAAGCTTTCCTTCTAGAGACTTTTTGAGAGAGGTCTTTCCCAGGGGTGAGATCAGGTTCTCCCTTGATTTGAGCTGAGGTCTCATTGTGCTCCCATTTCAAGAGCTCATTCACCCTCAGCATGTTCTGGTACATTCTAGTTTGCATAAGTTGTTTGGTTTCTGATCTAACATTTCCATGGATAAGTGGATTTATTTGAGACTTGCTTTTTGTATGATCTTTTGTCTTTGTTGGGAAGGAGCCAAACTGGTAAGTGCTAAGGGCTACCATCCCCCTTAACAGTGATCAAGGAAAGCTTTCTTTTGTCTTGAATTTTGATCCCTAGATTAGACAGATATTTGAGGTGTGGCAGATATAATTCTAACCCAGTACTCCTCTTAGAGACTGGAATAAAGAGGACCAAGCATCAGGGACCTTCCCTTGATCTCAAGGCATGCTGGGTGGTGAAGGTACAGCTTTTGGTTCCTACCTGCAGAGGTAAGCCAGACCTCAGATCATATCTATCTATGACACCCATGAGCTGCTCCTTGATATTTAGACAACCCATGTGGATATTCCTAGCTGTCATTTGTAAATCTCATTAAAGTTTAAGGACATTTCTCATGTTAAGAGGAGAGACATCTCATTTGAACCACTCTTCAACCAGACTCAATATTGTTATCCCTATAAAAATTGAAGGTCAGAGATGTAGAGTCACTTATTCAGGGCCACAGACTTAGTGAGTTTGCTGTTCCCAAACTCAACATGCCATCTTTTGTCTACATTTGCATGAGACATTTTCTGTTCCCTCACCTCCGCCTTACAGAAGCCTTCTCTTCCTCTCAGGTTTGACTCCAGAGAGTTCTGCCTCATCTCTCCTTTGACTTCTTCAAATCCCACTTTGTATTAGATTTGCCTCTGTTTCTGTTGTAACCTGCCCTACCAGTAGAATGTAAATTCTTTGACAGCAGAGAACATCTAGCAAAATGCCTTCCAGAGAGTATTTGTTGAATTAAATTGAGTTGGCAGAGCTTAGATTCAAGCTAATTTTTCTAATTCCAAAGTTGAGTGCTCTGTCCATTGACTCATACTGCCTTATAAGTTGACCACGGAGGCAGTTAAAAAAAGAGATATTTTGAGTTTTGGTAGCTTTGTTGGAATAAGTTTTTAACCTCTCAGGGGGATTACTTGGAAGGATGATATTCATTCTGATATATCTGTTGCATCGTCTATTTCAAAATTCTGTTATTAATAACCAAACTTAATATAACAAAGTTTACATGAACATGAATAAGATAAAGGGCCTAAAAATTTGTTGGTACCAACGTTTAGGGTCTAAAATACCTAAAAGTCTTATAAATTATAATGTAATATTTTATTACATTATGTTTTACTTTCTGCTTTCTTTTTATCATAAAATAGCATAACACTATGTTAAGTATGGTTAGGAGATTTACATAGATTCTAAGTATAATAAGCTCTTGCAAGGAACCTCAGAAGTCATCTAACTCAAAAGTTCTTAACCAGGGAACTATGAGCTTGTTTTAAAAAAAAATAGTTAAATCATGGTATTTCAGTGTATTTGACTTCCTTTATAAACCTTTGTATTTTAATTTATGCATTTAACATCACTATTCTGAGAAGAGGTCCATAGGTTTTACCAGATTGCCAAAGGGTCCATGACACAAAACTTAAGAACCTCTGAAATCTGCCCCTTTATTTTTTTTTTAAAGCAATCGGGGTTAAGTAACTTGCTCAAGGTTACATGGCCAGTTATTTCTGGGTGTGGTGCTAAGTATCTGAGCCCAGATTTGATCCCCAGGTCATCCCAACACTGGAGCCGGTGCTCTTACTTGCTGAGCCACCTGGCTGCCCCTCGCCCCTTTATTTTTCAGATGAAGAAATTAAAGTCTTGGGAAACTTGGTGACTTGATTAATGCCATACCACAAGGGAGTGGCAGAGTCTGGAAACCAAGTTTTCTGGCTCTAATTTTAGCATTCTTTCCATTATAACACAGTGTCCCTGTCTTGCATCTGTCTTCATGGTCACAATCCTAGCTAGGATCATATTACTTTAGAACCTAAATCAAATCTGGGCACTGCCATTTTCTTTCTTCTGTGATTTCATAACGGGGTGAGAGAAGTACTAAGGATTTACACCTGGCTAATTGAATAGTCCCAATCTTTAGAAGTCCAGGCCAGTCATTTCACATGTATACAAAAGCCTATTCTGCTTATTTAATCATCCTTTCATCTTGGTCCCTATTTGCTTTTTGTACTTACTGGTTTAGGAACTTGGGTCTTGGGAGTTATGCAGAAATGATGCCTGGTGGGCAGGGTTTCCTTCCTGTTTTCTCTGTTCTAACTCTTTGCCAGCATTGAGGTCTGCAGGGGACAGCTGTAAGATAGTCCTTCCCCATCCTAGAACAGCTTAATAGAACCTTCAGAAGTGAAGTGAATATACTATTCAGTAAACATTTATTTGCTCCATGTCATTTTTTACAGTGGCTTTAATGTACTCAATTTGTAGTCAGAGGACTTGGGTTCAAATACCATTGACTGCCACATAATACCTGTATTACTTTGGGTAGGCGAGTTCACTTCCCTGAGCCTCAGTTTCCTCATCTAGAAAAGGAGGAACTTGGAATAGACAGACTCTAAGACCCCCTCCTAGCCCCAAGTCTACTGTCTTATGATCCTATAAATACAGTGTTCCAAAACTTTTAGTGCAGTTTTAAGCTATTAAAATTTAAAGTTATATTTAAAATTGCACCAAGACTTTAGGGAAATCCTATAGAGTAAGCCACACAGTTACTAAGGATTATTATAATAACCTGGATGAAAAAGATATATTAGATAAGATGGATAAGATATATTAGAACAGATGTAGCTGTCCTTTAAACTCTTAGGAGACATAATTTAAATGGGTGAAGTGGGTGATTTTTACTCTTCTTATGCATTTTATTGATGTCTTTCTTTTCTATCACAGTTCCCACTGCTGAACCCTCCCTTGTAAAAAAAGAAAAATAGTTAAACCAATCTAACTTAAAAAAGGGCCTAATTTGTGAGAGTCTGTAGCATTCTGTACCTATGATCCCTCTCCTGTGCAAGAAGAAGGAAATGTGTTTCATCATCTGTTGTAATAGACTGTGAGTGGTCACTGAAATTAATCTGATTCATTTTAGTATTATTATTATGTTACAGTTATTGTCTATAGTGTTTTCCTGGTTTACTCACTTAGCTCTATCAGTTCATAAAAATCTTTTCATGTCTCTCTAAATTCCCTGTGTGCATTGGTTTTTATGGTACAATAATATTCCATTATATCCATAAATTCATATATCTCTATATTCCAGTTTATTCAGCCAGTCCATAAAAGATTAGTATTCACTTTTTTGCCATCACAAATAGTACCATTAGGCATATTTTTAAACATATGGGACCTGCTTTCTGTCTTTGGTCTCTCTTATATGCCTTAGCCTTTTAGTAGTTTAGCCCTTAAATTTTAGTCCTTTGACCCAAACTAAGCATCTACTACAGGAACCTAATCAGTAAGTTTCATATTTTAATGCTTATTATGGTAACCATAGTATTGAAAAGCACCCAGTAACATAATTTGGTTATGACCTGCTGGTCCTGTGACTAGACTGATTTTCATAGCATTACTCAAGTCTCAAGCAGCATAACTAATATTTGGATGACATTGGCTTCAAATGACTAATGGTAGTGTTTTTGTTATCATTATCAATAGAATAGAAAGTGCCAGTTAGAAAAATGGTTCCTTGATGATAACTAAGTTGATTGTAGACATCACCTTGTTAACAAAGGTCTGTATAGTCAAAGCTCTGTTTTTTATCTACTAGCAATGTATGGCTGTGAGAATTGGACTATAAGGAAAGCTGAGTACTACAGAATTGATGCTTTTGAATTGTGGTGTCAGAGAAGACTTATGAGAGTTCCTTGGACAGGAAGGAGATCAAATGAGTAAATACCTAAAGAAATTAATTCAGGCTATTCACTGGAAGGTCAAATACTGAAACTGCTTAAGTATTTTGGTCACATAATGAAAAGATGGTATTCATTCTCCTGATGTTGGGGAATATTGAAGGCAGGAAAAGGGGATGCCAGAGGATGAGATGGATTGAAATATCATGAAAATAATGAACATGAACTTGGACAAACATTGAGAGATGGTGGAGGATAGGAAAAGCTGGGATACTGTGGTCCATGGGCTCACAAAGAATTGGACACGACTGAATGATTGAACAACAACAAAAGTTAATTTTTGTCTAAAGGATGATTTCATAACTAATAGAATATTTAGTCTGTAAAGATCCTTATTTCTTAGTGTCTTTTGATTTCATACAGTTCAGAAGTCTAAAATACTTGGTCTTGAAACTATCCAGTACTGCTATAAGCTAATTTGAGGTGACTTGCCCCTTCTCTAGGATTCTCCCTAATTCTGAGCAGGAAGGAGAGAACACTTTTCTCTACTCTGGGACTTGACCCAGAACATTGTCAGTGTATTGATTCCATAGATAACACACTTCTTTATTTTTTGGATTTCCCAATTCCAGATGAGTGAAAGCATGGAGGTAACTTGGTTAGAGAGATAACTTAGGTGAACAATGAGGCCAAAGACGTAGTTAGGGAAAATATCCCTTCACAATCTCTGATGTGAAACTCAGCTAAGATAAATCATATCTAGATCACAGGTCAAAAATAGAGATAGAACTGCAAGGAAGACAACAATCAGATATGAAATAGAACATATCTATCAGTGTTTCTGTAGTGCTATCATGCCATTGATTATATTGACACCCCTTTTGTACTCTTAACATGTCATTTCGCAACTTGCCATATAAGGAAATTGTAAATGCCATGAAAGAAAGGGAGGTCATGAAGAGAGATCAGATCTTGTCAAACAGACAATTTTTAGGGGGTCCTAATCTCATTGTTAAGTGAAAGCCTTTGATGAGGTGATCTCTAAAGTCCCTTCCAATTCTAATGCTCTTATGACGCTTTGATTTACTGAGGGAATCCTTCTATCTGGTGTCACAGTTGTAATGCCTATTCAGGATCAGATTTTCCTTTTTAAAAGATGTGTTTTATTGAAGACTTTTGTTTTTACATCAGTCATTTCCAATTATATTTCTCTTCCCCTTCTCTCTACCCTACTCACTTCATCCACACACATTCAATAAACCTTCACTTCTCCTTTAAGAAAGAAAAACCATTGAGCAAAACCAACAGAGGCAGTGACTATATCCAACAGTGTATTCCCCCCCCCCTTTATTTTCATTCAGCATGCCCCACTTCTCCAGGGAGATGCAGGTACATTTACTTTTCTCTTTTTACTATCTAAGGGTAGCCATTGCTTTAATACAGTGTTCAACTTCATTGCAGCGTTCTTTTGGTTCATATTATTGTAGTATATAATTGTTTCCCTGGTTCTTATTTGTTCTTATATGTTGTACCAGTTCATACTACTCTTCTTATATTTCTCTAAATTCTGCATTTATTTTTTCTTGTGATATAGTAATATTATACCACAATAACATACCACAGTCAATTGACACTGACTTTGTTTCCAATTTGTTGGAAACCAAAAGATGTGTTGCAATGGATATTTTGGTGCTTATGGCACTTTACTGTCTTCATTGTCCTTGGTGTATATGCTGAAGAGATGCACAAATGGGTCAAAGGGTGACAGTAGATTAGTGACATTTACCACATAATTCCAAATTTGTTTTTTTTTCAGATTGATTGTTCCAGTTTAGAACACCACCAAAATTATGATAGTGTAGTTAGTTTCCTTAGTTGGTCTAACATAAACTATTTCCATCTTTTGTTATCTTTGACAATTTTCTGGGTATGAATAAAATGATTTTAGTTGTCATTTCTCTTATCAATTATTTTTTCCAATTTACATGTAAAAGCAATTTTAACATTCATTTTAAAATTTTGAATTCCAAATTCTTTTCCTCTCTTCCACTCCTCCCCCTCCTTAAAAAGGCAAACAATTTAATATAGATTACACATGTGAAGTAATACAAAATATATATCCATGTTTTGAAAAAAACAGGGCAAATAAAGAAGAAAAATGAAGAAAACGTTTAAAAAGTATGCATCGATCTGCATTCAGACTCCATCAATTCTTTATCTGGAGGTGGATAGTATTTTTATCATAATTCTTTCAGTTGTATTTCTTCTTTTGAAAAGAAATACAAAAAAAGAGCTGTTTATATCATTTGGTCACTTTTCTACCAGAAAATGGCTTTTTGTATTACATGTTTGTCTTTGTCTTCTATATATCATGGCTATCAGATTTTAACCAGTGATATTTGATGGAAGGATTTTCCCCATTTAGAGATTTCCCTTCTTAGCTGCATTGGTTTTGTTTGTGCAAAATCTTTGTAACTCTTTTCAAGATTATTTTTCCCCTCTTTGGAGATTTGCTTTGTAGTATTTCCTCTATCCTTTCTTTAATTAAGAATTCACCTCCTGGTCACATACATCCTTCCATTCCTCCTTTCATTTCTAAAATGATGTGGTCTTTTATGCTTAGGTTGTGTATACATTTAGAACTTATTGGACTATATGGTATAAAATGGGTGTTTTCTCAAACTATTTATGTCCTCAGGTTCATTGAACACTGGGCCATTGGGCTATCAACTATTTCTAATTCTTTCTTATCTGGTCTGTTCTAATGACCTGCTTTTCTGTATTTTAACCACTAGCTAATAATTTTGATTGTTGTTGTTTTAAAATTTGATTCAGAATCTAGAAGCCCAATTAGCACAATGCCTGGCACATAATAGGCTCTTAATAAATGTTTATTGACTGAATGATTCAAAGTTCTATTCCCTCTTCATTCCTATTTTTTTTCTCTATTTCTCTCAAGGGAAATTTTAGATATTCAGTCAGATGAATGTTATTACTACCTTGCCCACATTCTGTAGTTCTATAAAGTGACCCCTTGTTAGTTTAGTATAGCACCAAATAGGTATAGTAAATTAAGTAGTACTTTGAGTATGCTGATGTTGCCTAAACATGAACAATGAATCATCCAGGATTAGAATTTTGTACTTTCTCAAAGAGTAGAAAGTGCTAAAAGCATGGTAAAGACTACTAATGGTATAATTATCAATAAAATATATTGGGAAAACAACAGCAGTTATTGTCCTTTTGGCCTACTTTATTATTTCTATAAAATCTTTATGAAAATAGTCCATACACTTATAACATGTATGCTCTGGTTCACTCTCCCACAGTCAGGTAGTTACATCTCTCCAGGGTTCCAAGGTTACCCTGAGAGGAGTTTGTTGGGTGTGGGAAAGGAAACTTTTTCATTACCATCATAATCTCAAGTTCCCACTGGCCCTTTCTTCCTGGCAGGGGATCAGTGACTAACATCCCGGTTTCGTTTAGCTATTTATCATCACCTGGCTATTATAAAGCAATATTTACCTCTAATATATAGTAAGAACAAGTATATAAGCATTACCACCAGCACTCCCCCTATTCCTCCTTACATCTGGGGTTTGTTCTCCTCTACATTATGTCAGTTTCTGGAGGATTATATTCCAAATCTAACTTGGTTCCTATGTAGCATTGGTCTGATCAAGTCTGTGTCCATAAGCAATTACAAATGTTTACACTTTTCCCACATTCTCTCCAAGGCACTTCCCTTACATGAAATCATGATTCTCCTGCAAATGAGCTTCTTAGGTGCTCCACGTGGCCAGGTTGAATTAAATGAGCAAGTTGATGGGATCTGTGCATGTGCCAGACTCATATTACACATACATCCAGAATCTCTTTAATAAAAATATGTTCAAGGAACATATATACTTTCAAAGATAATTATCTACAGCAGACCATATCATCAGAGTCATATGGTTGACTAGCTAAGGAATGGAGAACATAAGATCCCAATGTACTGTAGATTGGAAAAAAAGCATTTAACTTAGGAAATAGCCTTAGAGGCTCTTTTCTAACAAGGTGACTTTCAATACACCTATGAGCCCCTTATTTGAGTATATCTGTTTTTTCATTTTGCTTTATGTTAATTTCTTTTTGCTTTTTGGAGGGAGAAGGCAGGGCAATTGGGGTTAAGTGACTTGCCCAAGGTTACATGGCTAGTAAGTGTTAAGTGTCTGAGGATGGATTTGAACTCAGGTCCTCCTGACTCCAGGGCCAGTGCTTTATTCACTGTGCCACTTAGCTGCCCTGCTTTATGTTAATTCTTAAAACTTCAATTTAACAAACACTTATTAAGCATCTGCTATATGGAAAGCATTTTACTACTGTGTTTCCCCAATAATAAGACACTGTCTTATTATTTTTTTGGACAGAAAAACACCAGAGGGCTTATTTTCAGGGGAGGGCTTATTTTAATGAACATTGACAGCAATTTTAATAAACAGGTAAATGTGAACAAAAAAATGTACCTTTATTCAATAAGCAAATCACTGGGGAAGAACAGGATGACGCGCTCACTGCTGCAGCTCTGATTGGATGCAGCTCAGAGCGCAGTGTGCGTTTCACCCGGGGGGGGGGGGGACGGGGCATAAAGAGGGTACCGTAATGTAGCCTGCAGCACAGGGAATCACCTTCACTACAGTAGCAATCTCAATAGGGTTTATTTTCGGGGGAGGGCTTATTTTAGAGGAATCTTACACAGTCAGGGGAGGGCTTATTTTCGGGATAGGTCTTATTATCAGGGAAACACGGTAGTTACTTGGATTACACAAATAATTGTAATGTTGTGTTATCAGTTTTAAGTGAAATACAAATCAGGGAGACATATGCTCAAGAAACATGTATGTTATTATTGTCTTTGAAGAGATTATTTATAACATCTAAATGGAAGAAGGGTTATTTATAGATAGTATGGTTCTTAAGACTTTTTTGTTTGTTAATACTTTATATGGTCTCTAAAGATTCAGGTTAAAGCAAAAACCTGGGTTCAATATTTCCAGAAAATTGGTGCTCAGAGAAATGATACAGTTGTAAACTTTATTGTTAGGTAATTCAGCAAGCAGGCAAGCAATGCATACATATACCATGGTTCACACAGGTTTGTCCCAACATTCAAAATGACACATCCCAGCAGGAAGCTGAAGGAGAGGTATTGAGGAGAGAAGTCCCTCAAAGTTGGGGTTCAAATGGCAAGATTATATTTTCTAAAAATGGGCTTGATTGGTTGAGAACTGGTAATTGGTGCCAAGTGTTCCTAATCAGACTCAGAACTGATACAAAGTTCTTGGGGCTCCTTATCAATACACAGGTGTACCTTGGGTAGAGCTTGGGTAGAAGTGGAATTTCTTTATCAGGAAGACAAACTGGTGAGAACCTCCAACATTAACTAAGGTAACAAAAGGAGAATGACTCCAGGGCCTTGCAGTAAGTCAAGAGTTCATCCAGTGAGAAACTGCAAGCCTTATCTAACTGACACAAAGTTTGATATTGGAAAAATACATCTGTCTGTTTTGCCTATATGCTTATATGGGCATTAGGACCACTTAGCCCAAGTGATTCCAAATTAGAGTTTTATCATTATAATATGACCATCAAACCATAATCAAATAATAAAATCAAATAGTATAATTTTAATAATTATTATATAATATATAGAGAAATTATTATTATAAATTATCATAAACTTGAGGTACTTTTATTCAGCTCTGCAACCTACCTCCAGGCCCTACTCAGTGAGGTTCTTAGTTGCTCAAATCCACACAGGCAGAATCAAGTCAATAAATAATTCATGTTGCCCTGATGATGACCTGCCATTGAATGCACAGCTCATTATACATGTATATCATGAAAAGGTACAGCAAATGAATGGTGAGTTAGGTCTGGAATGAAATTGGGAGCCAGAAAGCATAGTAGACCACAGTTGGGAAATCGTTCAGTATTTTCAGTTATATTCTTAACCCTGGTTTTTTCTCAGTGATGCTATATGATAGGACATTATGGGATACTGCTATCTCAAATGAATGAAAATTGCAAAGGTCTGTAATAGTAATTTAAAGAAACATAATAGGCATAAGGCTGTTGCATTTAACTGGTAATGATTTGCACACACACCAGAAGTAACATTATGGACATGTATGTAGTGAGTAAGGGGAGATTTGTACCAATACTATATTGTAATCTGTACAACACTGAAAATCTGGGGAAGGCTTCTACTATATTGAATAGAGTAAGATCAGGATAAGGAGAAATGAAATGCTTTTGGCCCCTACTGATAGCAGTTCCCATGAAGATGAGAGTATGAATCCATCATAATATCTTGGGACAGATGTCCAATAAAGCTTATAAATATTAGCAAGCAATAGATGTAGCTACTTTTCAATGATCTATGTCATTGAGAAAGTCAGAGCAATATCCATCCTATTAATATTGGTGCAGTGATGGAGCACTTGGCCTGGAGATGGGAAGACTTGGGGTCAAATCTGGTCTCTGACACTGACTAGCTGTATGACCCTCAGCAGCTGAGATTTGTGTAACCTCAACTGTAGAATGAGGATAATAATAGCCACTGTCTCCTAGGGAGGGTTATAGTGAGGATTGAATGAGATGATATATATATATATATAGCGTGCTATGCAAACCTTACCCTGCTATATAAGTGCTAGCTATTATTTTTGTTGTTATTGTCAGATTTTATCGATGTGTTATATAGATGTGGGTGAACTACTTTTCCTCAATTTTTATCTGTTAGAAGAGATAACATGCTGGAAGGAGCAAGGAAGTGGGATAGATTTAGAAGTGAAGGAAATATAAAAAGCAAAGAAGAAGGTTTGATATAATATTAACTTCAACCCAATTAAGTGAAGTTTTTTAAAGGAACATCATAGGAAAAAGAGACAACATGGCAATAGAATGTGGTTTAAAGTCAAAAGAACTGAGTTAAAATTATGGCTCTGTTACTTAGTTTGTGTGTGGCATGGGACAAATCTCTTAGCTTCTCTAGGCTTCTGTCTCCTAATTTGTAAACAAGAAGATTGGACTAGACCTCTCAACTCCCTTCCCACTCTGAAATATTATGATCCTATGATCCAATTTAAGAATGTTTATTAAAAACCAATAATTAGCCATGAATGAAAGATATGTTCTGTCTCTTCAGTGAGGTTGGCAAATGTATTTGGAAATCAGTCGGAAGTCAAGCATGTCTTAAACTATCAGTTAATTCATAAGACTGAGAATAGAAATTAGTTTTGAACTAATAATTTACTGAATGTTGATGTCCATTGTCAGCTTCCCTCCTTACAAGAATGTGATTGTCCTAATTCTTAGACTGCATATTTTCTTCAGAATGAAAAACAAATCTTTATTCCAATGATTCAAAGAAGGCTTTGTCAATAACTACTGATGTATATTGAGTCTAAAATGAAAGAAATGTCTTTTCAGGTTAACTGTAACTTTATAAAACCAATGTCTCTTTGATGTTTAGATGGATCTACTTTAAGTTCCAACAAACAAAATGAAATAAAAGCTATGCTGAAGTTAAGAGAGGCTTCCAAAAAAGGGACCTAGGGAAGGATTTACATTTCTGAGATGTCTGTCCATTTTTCTATAACCTCTCAAACATTTTGGGTTGTTATTGGATTGTAGAGTACATTATCCTGTTTACATTTTGTATTATAGATTGAAAATTTCATGTGTACAGGAGCCATGATTTATGTCTCCTTGTAGAGTCTAGCATAGTATAGTTATGCGTGTAGCAGTTTGTGTAACTGCTATTGATTAATTGGAAGGTAGATAAAGTGCCAGGAGCTGGAGTCAGGAAGACTAAAGTTTAAATCCCACCTCAAACACTAGAAAATCACTTAAACTCTTAACCTGAGTTTGCTAATCTATCAAAGGGGATAATAGCATCTCATCAAACAGGGTTGTAGCGAGGAACAAATCAGGTAACATGTAAAGCACTTTGTAAACGCCGAAGTACTATATAAATTGTAGTTATCACCATCATCATACACTTACTTTGGAATCAGATTTTCTTGTTTAAATTGTTACGGTAATTAGTTGTGTCACCTTGTTCAAGTTACTTAGGTTTTCTGTGTTTCATCTCTCTATTTTGGACATTTTCTCTGTGTCCTCCACGACTGGAATGCTGTTCCTCCTCATCTCTTCCTGTTGATCTCGCTGGCCTCTTTTAAGTCTCAGCTAAAATCCCATCTCTTATAGGAAGCCTTTTCCAAGGCATCTTAATTCTAGTACCTTCCTTCCCTTGATTATTACCTATTTTTTCTATATATAGCTTATTTGTTCATTTTCTTTTCTTGTTGTCTCCCATATTAGATTGTAAGCTTATTCAAGGTAGAGACTGTCTTTTGCCTTTTTTTTTGTATTCCCAGCCCTTAGCACATAGCAGGTATTTAATACATTTTTATTGATTATTAACTTCACTTTCCTTATTTTGAAAATAAAGGTATTGTGTTCAATGGTGTCTGGATTTTCTGACAGTTCCTTATATTCTGTGATTCTATTATTAAGTGACATTATAATATTTGTTTTATTAATAATTTTAATGAGCATAAGTAGCACTTCCATTTAATAGGAAAGGTTTTTATATTTTTCATTTTCCATGGAAGTAACAGAAACCTAAGTAAGAGCTTCTAGAAGCTGCAAGTCTTATTGGCAGGAAACATTGTAGAAATTTTATCTTGTAATATGTGATACATGTAGAATAGTAACACTGAATTTGCTTCCAATTTTGGAGCCCAGTGATTTGAATGCCATTGCCTGTTCATGCAAAAGAACACAAACAAGATTCTTTTTAATTATACATAGAGTTAGATGGAGCATCTAACCTAAGAATTAAATTTCGGGAGGAGGGAGAAGGGCAGCTAGGTGGATACAGTGCCAGGCCTAGAGTCAGGAAAATTCAACTTCTTCCTGAATTCAAATTTGGCTTCAGGCACTTACTAACTGTGTGACCCTGGGCAAGTAACTTAACTCTGTTTGCCTTGGTTCTCATATTTAAAATGAGCTGGGGAAGGAAATGGCAAATCACTCCAGTATCTTTGCCAAGAAAACCCCAAATTGGGTCACTAAGAGTTGGATATGATTGAAATGATTGAGTCTGTGTGTGTGTGTGTGTGTGTGTGTGTGTGTGTGAGAGAGAGAGAGAGAGAGAGAGAGAGGAAAGCATATTCATCCTCTCTGAAATTGTCATGAAAAAAATGTGTCTTAATAGATTCGTAGCAAAATCTTGGAACATAATTATGAAGAGAGAATTAACAGAGCACGTATTCTTAAAATAGTATTTTCCCCCAATTATACAGTAAAAACAATTTTAACATTCTTTTTTTTTAAGTTCTGAGTTCCAAATTCTATTCCTCCCTCCATCCCCTCCCTAAGATGGTAAGCAATCTGACATAGGTTATAATTAGTAATCATGTAAAATATTTCCATGTTAGTCATTTTGTGGAAGAAAATTCAAAAGGAAGAAAAGAAACAAAGAGGGAGGAAAAAAAGGAAGAAAGAGAAATTAAGTTTTGATCTATATTCACATACATTTGACAGCTCTTCCCTTCTTAAATCAGATACTACAGAGCATAGCTACAATAAAGTGAATGCATAGGAGATAAAATCCAAGAAAGAGAGTAGTGGTAATACTCATAACCTCAAATGTTTGTACACAAATGCTCAAAGGTTAGACAGCAAGGTAGAGGAGTTAGAGATCCAACACACAAAGACAAATTTTGCTTAATGCATATCACTGAAGCCTAGTGGGATAAAACTTATTCCTAATAATAATAATTATAATAATAACAATGAACTAACATTTATATAACACCTACTATGTGTCAGGCACCATGCAAAGCACTTTTATAAATGTCATTTGTTCCTCAAAACAATCCTGGGAAGTACGTGTTATTATTATCTACCCTTTGGAGATGAGGAACCTGAGTCAAATTGAAGTTAAGTGACTTACCCAGGGTCACACAGCTATCTGAGGCCAGATTTAAACTCAGGTCTTCCTAACACCAGTCCCAGAGTTCTATTTACTGTACCACTTAGCTTTCTATAGGTACGGATGGCTTAGGCATTATTCAAAAGAAACATGATAGAAAAAGGGGAATGGATAGCATTGTTTGTATACAACTGTTTGCTCATATGAAGAAATCTAGGAACCAAAGGGGAGAAACATGATGGATAATATTTAAATGAAGGTCAATAGAGGAAGAAATGAATGATTTTGTCTTTGGAATATATTATAGACCACCTGGACAGAAAGATGAAATAGATGAGAAGTCCAGCGCAAACAGATGAGAAACCTGGAATAAAGCTATGATATAGTAATGATATGGGACTTCAGTTAACTAGACATTTGCCAGAGCTCTTGGTCTTTTTGTGTCAAAAGCATCACACCTATCAATTTCCTAACTTGCCTTAGTGATAATTTCCTTCAGAAGGTGGGAGGAACTAATGAGAGGAAATTTTATTCTTCTTCCCATTTTTTGATGATGGGAACTGGTTGCTGGGTTGGAAATGATGACAACTCTTAGGGTAAGGGTGGGGAGCCCCAATAACTACCTAAAATTTGTGTTGGAGGAGAGAAAAATTAGGCATATTCTGACATGGACCCAAGATTTTGAGAAAGCAGATTTCAAAAGGTTCAGATGAAAGTTAGATGTAATCTCATGGACTAAAAATGCTTCAGGGGAAGTCAACCCAGGAAGGATAGGAAATGCTGAAAAATGAAGTTCTGAAGACACAAGAGGAAGCATTTCCAATGAAGCAAGCCATTGGGATTTGTCTGAAGAGACCACTCTGAATGCATAGGAAACTTATCAACCAACTTAGATTTTAAAAAATAAAGATATACAGAAGATGGAAGTGAAGCCAGATAGTAGGTAAATGTAAGCATGGCCCAGACCTGTAAAAATAGTGTCAAAAATACAAAAACTCAGAATGAACTAAGACTCTTGAAGGAAGCTAAGTATAGTAAAGAGGAAGATTGCTATCGCCTGGTCTACTATGTATTTGAAAAGAAGGAAGTACTTCGCTGAACTGAACATTTTTAACATCCTCACAGTGTAATCATTAGGATCCAGACCAGCTAACCACATTAAGCTGAGTCCTTATGATAATGAGTTGCAGCAAAGTATTTGTCAAAGGGATACACTACAGTTTTCTCACCACACTTTCTCAACAGAGGGCATGAGACAGTGAGATATCTGGGAAAATCCCCTCAGCCATTCCTTGGTGCCACTGTTGATTCTCTGTTATCAAATTGGAGAAGCAATGGATTGGAGTGCTTTCTTTAAATATATATCTATATCTAAATATACATTTATCTCTCCATCTAGATAGATAGATAGATAATATTAGTGACTTCACATGGGGACAAGCAGAGATCTGGGATATGCATTGTTCTTCTGTAGCAGAGAATCCTATTGGAAGATTCCAGCACAATTTCAAATACCTACATATTCGTTAGATTGCTTTTGTTGTTATATTTTGAGTAAACTCACATGTTTAATGCACTGTTATATTTCATGTATATTTTTGTTGACATTTGAAAGTACTGCTGTTTGTCATTGCAACATTTACTTTTAGTCAGTTTTGGTGGGAACTAGGGCTATTGGGGTTAAGCGACTTGCCCAAAGCCACAGGGCTAGTTTTTGTGTTGTGTCTGAGGCTGGATTTGAATAAAAGATGTCTTAATCAATAAACATCTATTAAATACCTGCTATATGCCAGATACTGTGCTAAGGTCTGGGGATATAAAGAATGTTAGGTCAGTCTGTACACAGCACCTTGAATACAAATAGAAAGAAAGATAATCCCTACCTTCAGGGGGAAGACAGCAGAAGATTTGGCCTGAGCACCTTATTAAATGAAAGTTCTGGAAGGTCAGAGAGACAGTCAGAGAGACAGAGGAGGAAGAGGGTACTTCCAAAATGCTAATTCCAAGGCTAGAGTGATTTTCCAGTATGAAATGAAGAGGTTTTCGGAATTTGGCAGAAATATTCATGGGGCAGCCTGGTCAGAAATGTTTATATGTTTCTTTTAGGGATAACCCACTATAATTACACTGACTAGGGTCAACTACAATGAGAAAAATTAAACATGTTCTCCTGAGTCTTTTCCTTTAAATTAAAATGAAGGCAGACTGTGACTTCAAATCTACATTAACATCTCTCTGTCTCTAAACTATAATATATTGTGTTAATCCAAAGAGTTTGTATTTTTTTCCGTAAGAGGTAAAAGGGAGCCTCTGAAGCTTCCTGAGCTGGGGAGGGACATGGTTAGATATGTACTTTGGGAATGTCTCTTTGGCAACTGCATGGAGGTTGGATTAGAGATGGGGAGAGAACTGAGTCAAGATCAATTAGGAGGCTTTGCAATAGTTCAGTCAGTTATTGTAATAGTGTTATTAGACCATTTACAAATGAGGAAATAGACTCTGAGAAGTGATTTGAATCATAACAAAGCTAGTACATTCCTGAATTAGGTTTAAAACCAGATCTCCTGACTCCATGTCTGATGTCCCATGTTTGTACCTTGGTGATGTTTTTATTATTTTTTATCATTTTAAAAGGTTTTCAGGTTTCACTTCCATTTTGTCAAAGATTCAAGAATAATTTATTAGAAGATCACAATATATTTTTTAATATTTTAGTCTGATATTTGGGGAATCAATATGTTTTGAGTTGAAGGTGAAGTTCAAAATAATCACTTCAGGTTTTGGACTAAGAATGATTTTATCCCACTGGGTTGACACAGCTGTCTTGATGCCTAGCCTTACCCAGAGATGGTGAGGTAAATGTAACTTTCAAAGTTTGAGGATGAGTTAAATCTAAATATAGAATAGGAATGCAGCAATTCTGCAGGGGTTCCTGGGTTCCCTTGAGTTATAAATATATTAACTTCTCATCACCAGTTGGTAGGAAGCTAGTGAAAAGGAGTCTTTCTGTATGCAATCATACTAAAGGAATGATGGGATAGGGACATTATGTAGTAGAGTATGGAAGAATAGGAAAGAAATGGCCACAGAGAGATGAGAGTGGAGAGGAATGAAATTCCATCAAGTGTTTTATTTATTCCAATAGTGTTTCATTAATTCCAGTACTGTTTTATTTATCCAATAGCGTTTAACTTCTAATTTGCCTAAAAAGTACTTATTTACTTTTTAAATTATACTAGTTAATCCAGCATCTTGGAATTTCAAAGAAATATGCTCTGATAATAGATTATCAAAAACATTGAATGGGTGCTGAATTGGTTCATTCTGCTAGTGCTATCAAATAAAGGGTGATTTATCTGAGCACTGTGAAATTCTACCCTATAAGCCCCAACCAAAAGCATCAATTGTTTTTAGACCATTTTGTTTTTCCTCCCTGGTAAACTTAGAGTTAATGACTCAATCAGTGGTAAGTTTTTGATGCATACACACATACATGCATGCATATGTGCATATGTAGATACATATATATATATGTATATATATATATATATATATATATAAAATCTTCAATGGGTTTGTATTTTTACTTTGTTATAAAGACTTATTGACTCATTCTTAAAGAGACCTATTCACTGAATGGGTATTACCTCACTCTAAGTGAGTATGTGAAAAGGCTTTAGCCTAAAAGGGCCAGGGTCTCCCATTGCATCCTGGTCCATCTTCAGTCATTCTGATAAATATCTGGCCACTGGACACAGATGACTCTGGAAGAGAAAGTGAGGCTGGTGACCTAGCACGGCCCTCCCTCACTTAAATCAGAGTCAACTGCAAGTCATGTCATCATTTCCCTGATGCCATGGTCCTCTTCAAGAATGAAGGACAAACACATAACATAATTGTAACTAGGTTAATAGGAGTCACTTAGGGAATAATAATAATAGTAATAGCTAGCAAAGCACTTTACAACTATCCAGTCTTAATCTCACAAAACTTGTGAAGTGCCCAGGATCATACAGTTAGCATCTCAAGTAGAATTTGAGCCCAGGCCTTCTATATTTCAGGTTCAACACTTCTAGGATAAAACACAGACCCTGTTCTTTACCATTTAAAGCCCTATATATTCTGGTTTTGATTGACTTTTCTAGCTTAATTTAACATTACTCCCTTTCAAACATTCTAAATTCTAGCCAAACTGGTATGCCTGTTGTCTTCCATAAAGGCCATTCTGTCTCATACCTCTGTGCATTGGCAAAAATCATCTCCCCTGTCTGGCACATACACCCTCTCCACCTCCATCTCCACTTCACTTCAAGACTCATCTCAAGTGCCATCTTCTCTGAGGCTTTTTTTCATCTCATCACTCAAGTTGCCTGTATTTTATATTTGCTAATCTATACATGGGTCAGTTAAGTAGCACAGTGGATAGAATGCCAGAACTGGAATCAGCAAGGCTCCTCTTCCTGAGTTCAAATCTGACCTCAGACACTCACTAGCTGTGTGACCCTGGTCAAGTCGCTTAATCCTGTTTGCCTCAGTTTCCTCATCTGTAAAATGAGCTAGAGAAGAGAATGCCAAACCATTGCAGTATTTTTGCCAAGAAAATCCCAAATGGTATCACAAAGAGTTGAACATGACTGTTCAACAATTCAACAACAACAACTTATCTACACCAAATAATTGAAAGGATTTTTAAGTACCTGGAAGAAATTGCTACCTACTGTTATATACTAATGCCAAAGGAAAGGAAAATTTTCAGAGTTCTTATACCACTGACCAAGGATGGGATGTTAAGTTATTAATTGATTTCAGGATGCCAGTAAATATCTTAACATGTTCTGGTACAGACTTCTCCATGATAATTTTACACTTAATGCATTTTACTTGGAGAAGACTAATGTATTTGTCATTTTTCCCTTTGTCCATTGGCCAGTTGTGACCTCTGAATTTAAATTTCAAGCTTTTAGTCTCTGGTCTTTCCTTGGCTTTCAGTAAGAATTTTACACTTATTGAATCTAAATAATATTTTTATATTGTTGGAGAAAGATTCCACTAGATGAAAGAGCTAATTAATGTGGTTTTTGATGGAGCTTTACAACTTAATGTAGTCCATGTACACAAAATGATTTAATAAGATATTTTTGGTCAACTCTCTTTAATTTTGAAATCACACATAGTTCTTTTAGGAGTGATGATAATGTATTTAAGGCTAGGACAGAACCATAATGAAATTCAACTTTTCTCCTGGGGAATGCCATATTTTATATTAATTGTTCTTTACATAATTTGATTGGTGTAATATTTTAAATAGAAATTTGTCTTACACATGGGCATCTGATGCTTGGCATTCTCATTATGCTTGGCTCTGTATGTGAGTGTATGTGGAACTACGTTAAGGGCTTTGAGATAATCAACAAATGTAAATATTATGATATTTTGGTATATTTGACATATTGCTTGTGCAATAATTACGAAATCTGTAATAAGTTTGTCTTTATATTCCTGGGACATTTTGGCGACCTCTTATTCTCTTCAGCCAGTATATTTTGTTCATGTAAGTACTTATTAGATTTTTTTATAACATAAGCTGTGAATGCTTTGTATAAAACACATATCATGTAATTTGGAGGGAGTCAGTGGTGGTCTCTTCTTTTGGTATGCTGGCTCTAGAGTGAGTAGGTTGTTGTTGAGTCATTTTTCAATTGTGTATGACTTTTTGTGACTTCTTTTGGGCGTTTTCTTGGCAAAGATACTGGAGTGGTTTGCCTTTTCCTTCTCCAGCTCATTTTACAGATGAAGAAGCTGAGGCAAAGTTAAACTATTTACCCAGGGTCTCACACCTAGTAAGCATCTGAAACTGGGTTTGAACTTGGGTCTTCCTGACTCCAGGCCCATCACCCTATATATCCACTGTGCCATCTAGCTGACTCAGAGTTAGGAGGTCTTGGCTTCAACTCCCACCTTTTATCTGCCTAACCTTCAGCAAATCACTTTATCTCTTTGGATCTCAGTTGACCTAGAAGGCCTCTGATATTTCTTCTAACCCTTGATCTACAGTATGGTACCATGATCCTGCCTTTTGTTGCAAAGAATGGCATCAGATTTGTATCTGAACAGAAGCCGGTAAATTTCTTTGCACTAATTCATGTGCCCCATGTGAAGCATTTGAGACAGTAATACAGATCTTAGCTGACTCCCCACCTCCACCTCTTTTTTCTAGTTTTACAGGAAAGCTAGTGTTTGTCACCTCCCTTGATATAGTAACTCTTCTATTGTTTATTCTGTTAATGCTGCTAGTGCAACAAATTCCTGATTTTTGTTTACTCCAATTCATTTTCATTGTGTGGGACTTCCTGTGACCATAGAGACAGTAGGGTCATTTAACCTCTATCTGCCTTACTTTCCTCAGCTGAAAAATGGGAGAAATAATACCATCTACTTACCATGGTTGTTGAGAGGATTGAATAGGAAATATTTATAAAGTGATGAGGACAGTGCTTGACCCATAATAAATGCTTATTTAAGAAAGAGAGACAGAGACAGAGAGTCAGAGACAGGGAGACAGAGACAAAGATACACAGAGAGATTCTGTCTTATATGTTTCTGTTTTGTTTCATTTAATTGAGAAATATGGTTCAAGTTTTCTGCTATGTATTCCAACTAGAAATTGACATAATCTTCCAATGCATTTTGTCAGTTCATTCATAACTCTCAAAGTGCTTCTTCCATGATAGTATCTAATATCTTTTATAATATTCATGGTATTTCTTTATAACTTCATCTTTTTTCTTTTAATTTATTGTTTTTAATTTATAGAATAAAACAAGCATTTCCATAACATAGTATAATAAAGATGATTGAACATGAAGCTGCAAATCTGCTATGTATAACTTGCTATTCCTTTTAAATATACAACAAAGTAATCATGTAAATTTCATTTTTTCCTTTCTTTCCCTCCTTCTGCGCCTTCCCCATCCACTTCCCCACTTGGCCACCATTAGACACAAATTTGATCAATGGTCACAGGATATGAATAGGCAGTTTTCCAATGGAGAAATTTAAAAAATTATATTCATATGAAAAAATGCTATAAATCATTATTGATTATAGAAATGCAAATTTAAACAACCTTAAGACATCATTTTATCCCTTCTAGACTGGCTAAAATGTTTGAAGGGGAAAGTGACAAATGCTGGAAGGATATAGAAAAATTGGGATAGTAATTAATTGTTGGTAAAATTGTAAACTGATCCAGTCATTTTGGAGAGTCATCTGGCATTATGCCCAAAGAGTTATTAAGCTGCCTGTAGCATTTGACCCAGCAATGCTATTACTTGGTCCATTTACAAAGATTATTAGGGGAAAAGGAAAAGAACCCACATTCTAAAATGTTTATAGCATCTCTCTTTGTCGTGGCAAAGAACTGGAAATTGCAGGGATAGCCATCAGTTGGGGAATGGCTAAAGAAGTTGGGGTATAGCTCCATATTTCATGCTATGGCTCTTATTATGACAACAGCCACCACATATTTTGTATGGAAATCTTGAAATGTCTTACATTTTGCAACAAATTTTGTGCAGAATACAGCTATCCAAAATGCTTATTGTAAATACTAGTTATTCAATTACTGCTTTGATATTCAATAATTAGTCACTATGTCCAGGTTGATATGGTCCAACCATGAATGATGACTGTCCTGTCAGTTATTTAAATCATGCTTTATTTCTCTAGGGTAAGTTGTAGTTTTATTCATGTAAGTACTGAATATGTCATAATTAGATTAATGCCTAAATATTTTATGTAATTTGTAATATTTTGAATATCTTTTTTTAATCTTATGAGTTTTTGTTAGTAATGTAACAAGTGACATTTTCATTGGTTTATCTTAATATCTTACTAATTTACTGAAATTATAGTATCATTTTGATTAATTTTTCATTTAAACTTTAGGATTCTTTAAGCAAAAACAGTCACACCAACTGTGAACATAATTTTGTTTGCTCTCTACCTATATACATTCATAGATCTCTTTTCTTCTTTTTGCATTGCTATAGTTAACGCTTCAAATAATAGGAGTGGAGATCCATGTTTTGCCTTAGATTTTATTGCAAAGGCTTCTGATGTTTTTCCATTACAAATAATGCTTGCTCTTTGTTTTAGAGAGATACTGTTACTTTAAAGGAAGGTTCATTTGTTCCTATGTTTTTTAGAGTCTTTAACAGAAATGAGTGCTACATGTGTTTAAAGGGTTTTTTCTTCTTTTATTGAAATGATTATGTGATTCATATTGTCTTTGTTTTTAATATGGTCTATTATATTTCTGATTTTTCTAGCATTGAATTCCTGGCATAAATCCAACCTTGTCACAGTGCATAATCTTATTAATGTATTGCTGTAGTATTTACATTATTAATCATAAAGTAAATTGATCTATAGTCTTCTTTCCTACTTTATCTCTTCCTGGTTTAGGTATCATCTCTCTAGTTTTCTGCAAACAAGTAATTCTATTTTTCAAGTTTTACTAATTCCTACTATGAATAAGAGGTACCTGATACTCTCCTGCTGTAATTGTGCTATGAAAATAGCCAACTTAATTTAATGCTATATGAATGAACTGAATTTTAATAAAAAACATCTTGAGTCTTGCAAGTATATCTTAATAAAATGTCCTAATATGTTTAATTTTCTTGGATTACAGAGGTCTCCTTTCAGGGTAATTTGTAACAACATAGTTAATGATGAAGTTCAGTTTATTTTCCTCCTCTAAAAACCCATTCTCCAAAACACTCTTAAAAAGAATTTCTGTCTTTTCTAATAAAGTGTGTTTACAACCTTTCAAAGTTTTTGGCCTTCATTCCTCAAACTATGATCCCAATTATGTTATGTAGCTTAGTTTAATGCTAAAAGCTTTTTGCAATTCATCTTAATAAAAATTTCCCTGCTTCTTCCATTTGTGGGAAATCTATGGCACAATATCCATGCCTAAGTATATAACACAACCAACTTTCTTTCGTATTGCCTCTTTCTCACCTTCATTTCTTCTTTCTTAATTTCTCTTCTTTACTTTTTTTGATTTTTGGTTCTTTCTTTGCCCTTTCTTTTCCTATCCTTTCGTTTTTTCTTTTCTTGTTTCCTCCTTTCCCCTCCCTCCTCTTCTCGCTCATGTCCCTTCTCCTCTTTTTTTCCTTCTCCTATATCTTCTCCATTTCCTCCATCATTTCTCTCTCTTCTTTTCTCTTTTTACCCTCTCTTCCTTTCTCTTTCTCCATATATATACATATATTTCATTTTATATGAAGTATATATACTTCATTTTATACTTCATGTACTTTATAGCTCTTTATACTTTATATACACTCTTTACATACTTCATTTTAAGGTGATCAAGTAGAAGAAAAGCAGTAGTCAATAAACATTTCTTTTGGTTAGTCATTCAGCAAGCATTTAAGCACTCAGTAAATGACAGGCACTGTGCTAATAAGCCTGGAGATACAAAGAAAGGAAAAAGCCATTCCTTGAGCCAATGAGCTCATATTCTAATGGAGATAATGTTTATACAAATAGGCACATTTAACACCTATACAGAAGAGATGGGAGGTCATTTGAGAGGAAAGGGAGCTGAGGTCCTTTTTAAAGGAAGCAAGGAAAACTTAGAAGAAGAGGTAAAGGGGCAAAATCTTTCAGTCACGGAGGACAGCCAGTACAAAGGAACTTGAAGATAGGTTGCTGTATACAAGGAACTGCAGATAGGCTATTGTATCTGGAAGAGGACAGGCAGGAAGGACTTTAAATATCATACTAAGGATATTATATTTGATAGAGAATAATAGAGAGCCATTGGAGCTCACTGACCATGGGAGTGATATAGTCAAACCTAAACTTTACAGAAATCATCTTGGCAGTCAAGTGGAGAATGGACTGGAGTGGGGAGAGCCTTGAGGCAGAGACACTGATTCAAAGGCTAACACACTAGTCCTATGATGGGGTAAAAAGTGATGGGGACCTAAACCAAGGTGGTGGCTATGTGAATGGAAGGAAAGAGATGTAGACTAGAGATGCTGTAGAAGGAGAAATGACAAGATTTGGTGACAGATTGTATATGTGAGGTAAGGGGTCAAGGATGACACTGAGGTTGTGAACCTGGTTGCCCGGGATCTGATAGTGTTTTTGACAGTAACAGCAAAGTTCAAAATGGGAGTGAGTTTAGTAGGAAAGATGACAAATTCTGTTTTGGATATATTGATATTGAGATTCCTATGGAGCATCCAATTAAAGATGTTCAAAAATTAATTGAGGATGTGGGATGGTTTTATAGACTCTGCATGGAGATGAACCCATGGGAAGTTATGAGATCACCAAGTGAAATTGTATTAGAGGTGTCCCTAAAGTCACACTCTCTTAGTTCAGCCATTATTAGGTAAATTAATTAATCTACCTAAAGTCACATCTGGGTCCCTTCTAGATTTCCAGTTTTCTCATACATTACTCACACCCACATATTTTTGATCCAGTGACACTGGCCCCCTTACTGCTCCTGGAACAAGACGCTCCTGGCTGGTCATTTTCACTCACTGTCCCCCATGCCTGGAATTCTCTCCATCTCCATCTCTGCCTCCTGACTTCCTTGGCTACCTTCAAATCTCAACTAAATTCCAACCTCCTAAGGGAAGTCTTATGCTACTCCTTTCCCTCTATCGGTTATCCCCAGTTTATCTTGTATATATCTTATTTGTTCATAGTTCTTTTCATATTGTCTCCTTTTTTAGACTGTGAGCTGTCTGAGCTTTCTTTTGCCTTTCTTTGTACCCTTAGTGCTCAGCACAGTGCCTGGCGCCTATTAGATAAGTAGTGAAACTGTCATGCTTAAAGGTACCATGAAACAATATCATTACTAGATGTAAACATCAAATGACATAGCACCTAAATTAAGAAGTCAAAGATAGGCTCTAGTCTTTGATGTTAGAATGAGGTCCTACACAAATGAAATTATAAGCCCTTGACATATCATAATTAAATTATTGAAATTGTATTGTAGTGGATAGGGCAATGTAGTCAGTTCTACTATATGACAAAATAGGTGTTTCCAAAAAGCACTGAACTATGCAAAACAATAATAACTAGTTAGCATTTCTCTAGTGCTTACTGTGTGGCAGGCACTGTGCTTAACACTTTACAAATGTCATCTCATTTAATCCTCACAACAATCCTGAGAAGTGAGGTAAACAGAGGTTAAGTAACCTGCCCAAGGTCACATGGTTAAGCACCTGAGGTGGGATTTGAATGCAAGTCTTCCTGACTCTAGGCTGGACACTCTATCCATTGAACCATCTATCTGACTAATCATGAAATGAAAACCACTGAGACTGTGGGGAGAAATGGGGGTTTGGGACACCATACTCAAAAACGTCATCAGTGATGCATAGAAGAAAAAGGAAGCTAATAAAATGGTAACACAGTTTTATACATGATGAATGGTTATTGCAATAAATTGTGGCTATATCCACTCTCCTAGCTGCTGCTTTTAATTTATGGACTAAAACAAACATTTCCATAACATACAATAATAAAAAAAGATTGCACATGAAACTGAAAATCTATTATGTGCAACTTGCTATTCCTTTTAAGTATATAATAAGGTTATTGTATATATTTTTTAATTTTTTCTTTACCTTTTTCTCCTCCCCCACCCTAGAGGTGGCTACCGTTAAACATGTATATGTACACACACAATACATATACAATCATTCTATATATACTTCTATTTATCAGTTCTTTCTCTGAGTGCAGATAGTGTCTTCCTTCATTGTCTTCTTCCTTTGTAGTTAATTTGAGTATGTGTATACATATATATGTATACATACACATACAAATATAGTCAAAATGACTTGTTTGCTCAGTTATTCTTAAAACTATATCATTGTTACTACAACACTCCCTTCATTCTATTCATTTCACTCTTTATTTCATGCAAGTCTATCCATGTTTTTCTAATATTGAGCTCATCCTTTCTTATAGCACAGCAGTATTCCGTTCTTGATATAGATACTATTCTTTTTGTATTCAATAGCAACTTCTGAACTAGCTCTATGAAATGTTCTTTTTGATGACTTTTCGATGAGGAAACTGAGGCAGACAGAGTTGTGTCTTGCCCAGGGTCACACAGTTAGAACATATCTGAGATCAAATTTGAACTCAGGAAAATGAATGTTCCTGACTTCAGGCACAGCACTCTACACTGTACCACCTGTCTACCCTTCCGTTTTCATTACATGACTGTTGATCCTTACCAGTTTTCACCTGGAGAAATCCTCTTGTCTTCTCTACTCCAAAGTTCCCTCATCTTATCAAAACCTGTTGTCATCCCACTTTTCCCTCTGCTTTGCAAGCCCAAGTCTGGTTTCTTATCCTTACCATGATCCCTCATTCTTCCATCCCTCTGTTCTTTCCCAGGCCATCACCCTTTTACTTACTAAATTCTCTTCTTTTTTCCATCTTGACCTGTTAGTGAATCAATTCAATTCTACACTGTCCTATTCTCTCAAATACCTTACCCCCTTTATCCTATGACTGATCTAGCCCTGCCAAGCCTCTGCCTTGGATTACTCTCCCAGTGAAGCATGCTGCCTAACATCCTCCTCACCTTTCAAGAAGGCCATCTGTAATATGGGAGAGAGAAGATTGGGGGAGGGGATATTCAGTGGGATTGCTATTTTGGGGTCGAGGATAGTAATGGAAATGCAAATTTAAAGATCTTCCCTGCCCCTAAGCTAAAGTGCACCTGGAGCCTGGGGTGGGAGGCTTGTTTTTCAGTAGATACTTTTTGATTGGCTAGTGGGTCAATAAGGTTGTTACATTCTCTGAGCCTTGAGAAGGCTATATAAGTCCTGATGTATAGCTTTGTTTTGGGGGCTCACTTTGAGAAGTGTCCTGTGATTTGATCATATGAGACTCTGGGAAGCCGTTGGTTGTTGAGAACCCCGCCCCCCCCCCCCCCCCCCCCTTTGAAAAACCCAGATGTTGATTTGGTATGGATGTAGTGGTTGGACAGTTTGAAAATGTCTACTTGATCTGTTTCTCTGTCTTGATAATTCTGTCTGTATACTCTGAAGTTCGGGGTGCTGACCTTTTCCCCCTGAACTATGTAAACGATATATTTTTGACTGATTAAAGTAAACTTGTTAACCCATTTTGAGTTGCTTTCCTTTATCAAAGCCGATCCAAGAACCTGTGTGAGCAGCCACCCTGGGGACGCTGGGGTGCTTGCTGCTACATGTATAGGGGGAAAATGGGGGAAAAAAATTGTAACCCAAAATCTTGTGGAAATTAATAATGTAAACTAAAAAATAACAAAGAGAGAGAAAAAAGGCCATATGTAATTAGGGCCTCCCCTTTATTTCCTCTTATTTTCTCACTCTTAGCATTCTGACTCCCAACTTCATCATTCAGATGACAACTCTCTGTCCAAAGTTATCAATAATCTCTCTCTCTCTCTTTCTCTGCTTTTTGGAGGTGGGGCAGGGCAATTGGGGTTAAGTGACTTGCCCAAGTTCACACGGCTAGTAAGTATGTCAAGTGTCTGAGGTCACATTTGAACTCAGGTCCTCCTGACCCCAGGGCTATTCACTGTGCCACCTAGCCACCCCAACCAATAATCTCTTAATTGCCAAATTAATTATTAAAGTTGCTTTTTTTCAGTCTTTATTCTTTTTTTTACCTCTTTGTAGCTTTTGCCACTGTTTATTGCTTCCTTCTCCTTGATACTCTCTTCTCCTTAGATTTTCACCTCCCTCCTCTTACCTGTCTGACGCTTCCTCATTTTTCTCTGCTGGCTCTTCATCTGGATCATGCCTACTAACTGTGGAGGTCCTCTAAGACTGTTCTAGGCCTTATTCTGTGTTTTCCAGTTATTTCCAATGGATATCCCCATCTTCCCAGTCACTTAGTCTCACAATTTAAATGTCATCCTCAACTTTTGGATGTCTTGCCCCCAAACACAACCTGTTGCCAAGTCCTGCTCATTTTACCCTTATACCATCTCTTGTACATGCCCCCTTTTCCTCTGATGGTGCCGCCCCTCTGATACAGGCCCTCATCACCTGTGCTTTAATTATTACAGTAGCCTGCTGCTGGGTGTCCTTACTTCCACTCTTTCCCCACTGCAAAGTTATCCTCCGAACGCACAGAATTGACCATGTCACCCGCCTTATCCAGTAAGCTCAACTGCTCTCTGTCATGTTCCTGTTACCTCGAGGATGCCCATGATATCTCTAGGATCAAATATAAAATCCGCTGGTGTCCAAAACCCTCATGATCTGACCCTCTTTTGCTTTTCTAGTCTCCTCATATCTTCTTCCCCTCCACATACTTTGTGATCCAAGCATACTGACCTTCTTGTTGTTACTCATAAAAAACACTCCAACCCCTGACTCAGTATGTTTTTCACTGTCCCTTTTCCTTTTTTCTTCTCTATCTCCTAGATTTCCTCATTTCCTTCAAATTCCAGCTAAAATTTTACCATCTATTGCAAGAGGGGTCAAGTTCCATGCTGCCCAAACCAGATTAAAATTTAATTGGAAAATGTTTAAAATTTTTAAAAATGCAGTACAATACAGATAATATTAATTTGTAGTTTTTAGGTCAATGTTGGGCTGGCACGAATCTGTTTCTATATGAGTTTGACACCACTGTATTTACAGAAAGATTCTCATTACTGTATCTGACTGTGAGTGACTTCAGGTTCTGTCTTTTGCCTTTCTTTTCAAGAATTTATTACAGTGCTTGACATATAGTAGGTACTTAATGCATGTTGATTAACTGATCCTCTCTGTTAACCATCACCCTTAGGAGGTCATTTTAAAAAGTATTGGCAATGGAGAGACTGACCAACACCAATGGCTAGAGCTCCTTCCTGGCTGGCTGGCTGGCCCAGCCCCTAGGCCCCAGCAGCAGCGGGTGGAGCTCCAGCCCCGGGAGCAGGCCCCTTCCTGTTCATGAGCAGCCCTACCAAGATAAGTTCACATGTATTGCAGACCAGACCAGAAGAACTTCTGATTTCAGATCTGTGAATCTTGGAGGTATCCACAAAGCAAATCTTTAAGATCAGAAAATGCGTGAGCTTGACCAGTTATGGCAGGAGGCCGAATAATTGAAAAACCAAATTAGAGATGCTAGAAAAGCTTGTGTAGATGCAGCTTTGTCTCAGATCACAGCCAACATTGATCCAGTGGGTTGGATCCAAAGGCACGCCAGAAGAATGCTGACGGGGCACTTGGCTAAAATTTATGCAGTGCATTGGGACGCTGATTCCAGGCTTCTAGTTAGTGCCTCCCACAATGGCAAACTCATCATCTGGGATAGCTATACCACAAACAAGGTCTATGCCAATCCTCTGCATTCATCTTGGGTCATGACCCGTGCATATGTGCCTTCTGGCAACTACATGGCCTGTGGTGGGCTTGACAACATCTGCTCCATTTACAATCTGAAAACTTGTGAGGGAAACATACGTGTGAATCATGAGCTGGCTGGACACACAGATTACTTGTCATGCTGACGCTTCCTAGGTGATAATCAAATTGTCACCAGCTCTGGAGAGAGCTTTGTGGGACGTAGAAACTGGCCAACAGACAACCACCTTCACTGGGCACACCGGTGATGTCATAAGTCTTTCTCTTGCCCCTGACACCAGATTAGTTGTTTCTGGAGCTTGTGACACTTCAGCCAAACTGTGGGACCTTCGAGAAGGAATGTGTCAGCAGACTTCCACCGGCCACAAATCTGACATCAATGCCATATGTTTCTTTACAAATGGCAATGTGTTTGCCCCAGGTTCAGATGATGCTACCTGTAGGCTCTTTGACCTCTGATCTGACCAGGAGCTGATGGTGTATTCCCACGACAACATCATCTGTGGGATCACATAGGTGTCCTTCTCCAAGAGTGGCCACCTCCTGCTGGCTAGATATGATGACTTCAATTGCAATGTCTGGGAGGTGCCCAAAGCAGACAGAGTAGGTGTTTTAGCTGGGCATGATAATTGCATCAGCTGCCTGAGGGTAACAGATGATGGCATAGCAGTGGCCCGGGGATCCTGGGATAGTTTCCTCAAGATATGGAACTAACATCTATAGATAACAGTTGTACTCCACCATGGCTGGAAGATCATTCCAGCCTTGGAAGAGTTACCATGATAGCATATCCAACCCAACCATACCAAATCAGACACCCCCACATCTCCCTCTCAGAACTTCAAAAGGGGGGTGGCCAGGCAGCACAACGAGTAAGAGCACCGGCCCCAGTGTTGGGATGACCTGGGGATCGAATCAGGGCTCAGACACTTAACACCTACCCAGAAACACCTGGCCGTGTAACCTTGAGAAAGTTACTTAACCCCCATTGCTTAGGGGTGGCCAGGTGGCTTAGCAAGTAATAGCACTGTTTTTGCTTCACCACAACACTAGGATAGAAATGCTATTTTCCCCTATTTTATAGATGAAGAAACAGAGGAAGACAGAAGTTAAGTGACTTACCCAGGGTCACATAGCTAGGAAGTAAAGCTGAATTTGCACTCAGTTCTTCCTGATACCAGTAACATCACTGTATCCATTGTACCACCAAACTTTCTTCAACTGCTAAGCTCATCAGACTGGCCATCTATGGGGTTATACAGAACAGACCAGCTAATTTTTCACTCACCCAATTGCTGTGCTGCCCAAACAGAATGGAGTTCATAGCAACACAGTAAAGGTTCACTTCTTAAGCCAGGTGTTCGGTATACTAATAGAGACAGCTAAGTAGCAAGGTGAATATAACCCAAGTTCAGATAATAGCTTCAGGCACTTACTAGCTATATGACCTTGGGCCAGTCACTTAAGCCTGTTTACTTCAGTTTTCTCATCTGTAAAATGAGCTGGAGAGGGAAATGACAAACCAGCTCCGGTATCTTTGCCATGAACCCCCTCAAAGGGGGTCAAAAAGATTTGGACGTGACTGAAAAACGACTAAACCAGTATATTGTGCATCTGTGTGGTTTGTCCTTCATTCTCGAAGAGGACCATGACATCAGGGAGAATGATGACATGATTTGCATTGAATTGGAATTGCAGGAGGGAGGACTGTGCAAAGTCACCAGTGCCACTTTCTCCTCCAGAGTCATCTGGGTCCAGTAGCCAGATTTAAGTCAAAACCACTGGAGATGAACCAGTAAACCAGTATGCAACAGTTGCAAAAATGGGCTTCTTTTCCTTCTCAAGCCAAAGGTGGCAGCAGAGAGCAACAGGTCCTTATGAAAGGACTTTTCTCCAACTCTAGAGGGAGATGGAGGGCAATAGTTATCAATGGAATACTTGGCCAATGAAATCACTTCTCTCTGCCCTGTCAGAAATGCCTCAAGTGAAAGCTTCTCTAGAGGCTGACTGCCTTTAAGGACCACAGGTCATTTGAGCAAATTTTTAGCTCTTATGCTGTCCTCAGTACTTTTCAGGTTCCTACTTCTGTCTCACTCCATGTTGCTTTACCTCCATTGTTTGGTTAAATTTGAATGTTTAAATAATGATGATTCATTTTCAAGTAAACCAGTTAACAACATGGTTATGTTGGTCAGTAAAGGTTCTGTGAGAGGTTAGCGAGCTGGTAGAAGAGAAGAAAGTTATATCTGAAGAGACACCTTCCTTAAAAAGGTTATTCCATGTATAAACATTGCCAAAAATGGAGCAGTATGTGCAATTTAACTTTAGGCACTTTTAATACTATACCCATCATTAGCTAGCAAACAAAGAAAATAATTTATATCATAGTACTTGATTTTTGTTGATTAGGTAGCTAGAAATTAAAAAAAATGAATTTTCATCTCCCAGCAAGAGAGATTATAAAATTCTGTTTTCTACCACATGTTTGTGTGAGCAACCATTTTCACTTTATTCTTCTTTTAAATAAAAAAATACAGAAATAATGGGAACAGCTAGGTGGTGTAGTGGCTAGAGCTCTGACCTTGGAGTCAGGATTACTCAAGTTCAAATCTGACCTCAGACACTTACTTGCTGTGTGATCCTGGGTAAGTAGTTTAAACCCTCTTTGCCTCAGTTTCCTCCTCTGTAAAATGAGCTAGAGAAGGAAATGGCATAGTTCTCTAATATCTTTGCCAAGAAAACCCCAAACAGAGTTCAGAAAGGTTGGATGTGACTGAAAAATGACTGTAAAACAGCAACAGAAATAAAATCAATATGAAAGTATATTTAAGACTGTATGGTGTTGAATTAGATGTTGTGAACCTCTGTTCAAATAAAAAATACAACACTGAAATTACTTTTACATATGATTATTATATTGTTATTTATTTTCCTAGTAGGAACTAATTTCATTAAAATTTTATTTGTATTCAGCAAAATATGTGAAATAAAGAAAGGTAATATGAAATCTTGTGAATAATAGCAAATTTATGAGTATTACTTATTTGAATTCTTATAGAATGTCCTACATAAAACATAATTATTTAAGAGTTTTATAATTTTATGTTTTGAATTTTACTTCATAATTATGAATAGAATAAAATTGTACATTTTATAGTTATGTAATATAAATTTTAATTTTCAGCTTTGGGGGAAAAGATATCACTGTAGTTATTAAAAGCACTTAATGAATAAATCTAAAAGGATATGAAAAGTCAAAATTACCCTGAGAGTTCATTACTCATCATTGTTGTTATTTCAAAGGGGTTAGAGGAACAAGAAAAGGTGGGAGAGAAACAGTTTTCATTAGTAGACCTCTAAAACCACATCGTTCACTTCAATAATCTGAATTTTGGTATTTTTAGTGTTATCTTTTATGTTGTTGTGTTCATTGTATATATTATCTTCATTCTGCTGACTTTGCTTTAAGTTAATCAAAAAGCCTTCCTAATTCATAACCAATAAGAACAAGAAATATGAGCATGTTTGTTTCTTATTGGCCTCTCTTCCTCCCCCTGCCCCCGAAATACATGTAGGGAGGAAAAAGCTGTTCATATTAGGAAAATAAAACAAAATAAAACTGCCCCCAAACAGATTTTCATATACATCTTCTTTTTTGTTTTTGTTTATTGAAATATTTATATTTGTTGATGTAAAGAGAGCCCTGGGTGATAACAAGGATGGTAATTCTGATATTTAAAAACACCAGGTGTCCCTGGGATTGACTTTTTTTATACTTGTGCCCCAGTTTAGCCAAGTGGAGACCCAGATAAATCACCCAATAAATGTGAGTGTTGAATTCCCTTGAGGGACTCTAATGCATCTTGGCGTCTGTTGCAGTAGCACCTAGGACTTTGAAAAGTTGACCATCACTCACTCATGAGTATGTCCTCTCAGTAGAGTTTGCTTGTTTGCATCACTAGGGATATTTTACCTGTGTACTCATTCTCTGATCACTCAAACCCATTTCAAAATATAACATTGGTAAAGTTCATGAAGAAAAAAATGAAGTATACTCTTCCAGAGCTCTATTTCCGTCACAGATTACACCAATTCTCAGTGACACCTAAGACCTCACCTTTGCTTTCTGAGTATCCTATAAGAAATCTATTTTCTTTTACTTATTTACTAAAATTTAAGGTTTGTGTGTAGACATTTGGACTTTGGGCTTTGCTGCTGACACTTTTCTTGCATTTTGTCTCTTTTGAGAACTTTCAGGTGTCTCAATTACTATTTTTCTTCCTTAATTATAGCTAATCTCTATAGTCTCTAGGTTGATGGATATGCAGATAGTTTTCTCCTTCCCCTAATCTTTTTATGTTTAAAGCTTAATTTGATTACTTTTGTTAGACATCTGTCAAACACAGTTATATTAGCCTTTGTTAGATGTACTCCATCCCTGGTCAGGAATTTATCATTCCTATATTTTAAACTGTCATGCAGAAGTCCAAAAGTTAATACCTAAGGAGGAATTTGAGGAATGAGATTGTTCTTAAGATGAGGAGAAATATTATAGGCACATATATATTTTAACAACCATGAGACAAGTTAGCCTTTCCATTGATTTTGTCCTCAATTCTTGTTATTCAGGGCCCAGAAACTGTATAAATTACAACTCTTTCCAAAGATAGGCTAGAAATTTTCAGTGCCTTGGCCTTCTAAAAGTCTAACATATTAACTATGATGCTTCTCTTCCTCTCAGTTCTCCCCAGTATTTTCAAAATGTAATCTCTTTGCCATGCAGATATCAGCTGCTCATATTAATGCTGAGACAGCTTTTAAAGGCAGAGTGGTCGTGGCTAAGTGCTGTTTAGTTGTTTCAGTCATGTTCAACTCCTCATGACCCCATTTGGGTTTTTTTTGGCAAAGGTACTGTAGTGGTTTGCCCTTTCCTTCTCCAGCTCATTTTACAGATGAGAAACTGAGGCAGACAAGGTTAAGTGACTTGGCCAGGGTCATACAACTAGAAAGTGTCTGAAGCCAGATTTGAACTCACAAAGATTAGTCTTTCTGGCTCCAGGTCTGGCACGCTATCCACTACCCCACCTAGTTGCCCAATGATGCTAGATGTGGCAATAAATCATTTAAGTGACAATGTTTTTTTAGACTCAGCATATGAAAGAGAAAGTTTGTTGGTTAAGTAAGAATTTGCATTTATATTAGTAGTAAAAAGAAGGCATTATACTTCCTCACACTCATGATACCCATTCTAAGACTTGAGTCATTCTGAAACTGCTAAGTGTAATAGAAAAAAGACTTTTGGTCTGGTGTTTTGATTTCAGCCTCCCCCCACCTCCCCCTTCTCATTCCACCTCCCCCCCACCATGGCTCATTTTGTTTTGTTAGAAGGAACTCTGCTCTTCTGAAGTAAGACGGGGCAGGGAAAGGTTGACTGAAATATTTTCATACACACAAAAAACCCTTAGTACTTTCCACTTTGAAAAGAAAGGGGAAGAGGAAAAGAAGCATGAGTAGGCAAATGGGGGTGCAAATGCAAAGACCAGGAAGCAAAGGTGAGAGGCACGTTCTCAGTGGCCCTTGAGGAGTAGTGGAAGCCACATCTTTACCATTTATTTTCGCTTTTAACATTGTTAGAATAAGACTTGTTTACCTCCAGATTCCATTCCAACTCTAAAGTCCTTGAATGGCGAGACTAATTTAAGAGAAAAACAAAACCCCAAAATTATATTTTGGACTTCTTGGTCTTCAGGTTTATTTGAAGTTGGACTGTCCATCTTTTATTTTGATGTTTAGAATGACTTTAGCAGCCCCTTCACAAGAACTTCATATAGCATGATTGATCATGGAAGCTTTATAAAGTAACTTTTAAGTGCCTTGAGAGCCGTGAAAATGTCTGATCTCAGCAATAAACCCATAGCTTCTGTTGAGTGTCACAGCTGTGGTGAAAACTCAGTAAATTATTGATGACAATGATAACTCTTAAATAATTCTAATCCCAGAATCTCTCCATCTTCCTGAATGAAGCTATTTCATATACTTTACAGAAAGAAGTTTGGTTTTATCTTATTTAATAAGAAAATTGATAATAAGAATAATAGCTAAGATCTGTGTAACACTTTAAGGTTTGTTAAATGTTTAACATTTGTTATCTCATTTGAACCTCACAGCTACCCTGTATTATGTAGGTGTTAATTATTTTCTCCATGTTATAAGTTGAGTAACTGTCTGAAACCATTTCAGTGAATTTCTCAGAATTTCTCAGCTAGTAAGCGTCTGAGCCAAGATTTGACCTCAAATCTTGCCCACTCTGTATCTAGCACTCTATCCACTGTGTCACCTAGGAAGGACCCTGAATTTGGCAATGGGGAGGTCACTAAAGATTTCCAGGAGGTTGCTGTAGATTTGAGGAATGAGATGAGAAAGCAGAATCTGTGAGTTTAGACTATCCTTTCTGGAAATTTTGCAGTAAAAGGAAAATGAGAGGAGGAAAGCTTAAGGGGGCAGCAAGATTTAAGTGTTCTAGAACTAAAAATTCTATTATCAGGCTAAAAGTCAAAAGACCCATATTTCTTGCCTTATTTTCTCATAAAGGGTCTTTTTGCTCTAACTTTTAAGGAGCATTTAAGATTAAGCTCTTTTGAGTTAGTATGGCTCATCTATCTAATCATAGTCTTTTCTAGATGCAAGGAGCATTAGAGGTCATCTTATCCAAGCTTCTCATTTAGCAGATGAAGAACTAAGATCAGAAGGGATTGTATGACTTGCCCATTGTCACCCAAGTAGTATATTCAAACCCCCCCCCCTTATTTTACAGAGGAGAAAACCAGGTCTAGAGTGGTTAAGTGACTTACCCAAAGTTATTCACTGGAAAGAACATTGGAATAATTGTCAGGAGATCTGAGTTCTGGACCTGGATCTTGTACAAATAAACAGTGTGTTCTTAGGCGATTTATTTTACATCTGAGCCTCAACTTTCTCATCTGTAAAATCTAATAGAAATCTCTAATAGGTCATCTAATAGAGTCTCACTTTAAAGGTCTTAACATGGAGCTCTTCCTTCCTTCCTTCCTTCCTTCCTTCGTTCGTTCGTTCGTTCGTTCGTTCGTTCCTTCCTTCCTTCCCTCCTCCCTTCCCTCTCTCCCTTCCTTCCTCCCTCCTTCCCTGCCTCCTTCCTTGCCTGCCTGCCTGCCTGCCTGCCTGCCTTCCTGCCTGCTTGACTTCCTGCCTTTTGCCTTCCTGCCTGCCTGTTTGCCTTCCTTCCTCCCTTTTCTTGTTTATTTTTAGCATTCGTTTAAAAAATATTTGAGTATTAGATAATTGATAAGGTCCTTTTCAGATTGAAAAGTCTATGATTCCATGAATTCAAATAGTCTATTTGTAAATATACCTGACATAATTTGCAGGGAACAATGCTACAAATATATTGATAGGTTTCATGTTTCAGCTAATTAGGAAAATAATTGCTGGGCCTAGTTCACACTGTGGGACTCCAGAGATGTAGTGAAATTTTCCCAGTTCCTAGAGAGTCCGTAGCAGGCTAATTCACTTACAATGTAATAGTATTTTAGTTTATATGATAGAATTCTGTTTATTGCAGTTTGGCTAATTGATGACTAAATAGATATAATATATCTAATCAATCATGGAACATATGAAAAGTCTAAAAATAAATAAATGCATGTAAATACAGTGCCAATTGTAAAAAGGCACATTAGAAATCTCTAAAGTGCTTGTTTTTGCAACTATGATAAAGAATAGCTATTGTATTTCTTTTGTTTTGTGAGTCAGAGTATCAAGGAAGGAAGGAACAAGGCTACAAATATACTTTACTTTAAGTGATTCTGATATATGAAAATATGGACTTATAAATAATTAAATTGGGGTGTAATTGTGTATCTAATAGAGTCTCACTTCAAAGGTCTTAATATAGAGGTTTGCTTCCTTCCTTCCTCCCTCCCTCCCTCCCTCCCTCCCTTCTTTCCTT
>NW_027185764.1:49930107-49956637 GCF_028583685.1 Petaurus breviceps papuanus | reverse complement strand
CTTCCTTCCTTCCTTCCTTCCTTCCTTCCTTCCTTCCTTCCTTCCTCCCACCTTCCTGCCTTCATTTCTGCCTGCCTGCCTTCCTCCCTTTCCTTCTTTATTTTTAGAATTCATTTAAAAAAAATATTTTGAGTACCAAATTCTCCCCTTCCTGTCTCCCCCCCACCCATCGAGAAGGCAAGTAATATGATACCAGTTATACATGTGAAGTCATGCAAAACATGTTTCCATATTAGCCATGTTGGAAAAAGATGCTAGAAACATAAAGAAGTGGGGAAAAAAGATGCTTCAGTCTGCTGCCAATCATTCATCAGTTCTCTGGAGGCATTTTTTACCATAGGTCCTTTGGAATTATCTTGGATCATTGTATTGATCAGAGTAGCCAAATTTTTCACAGTTGATCATTATTAGAATATTGTGTTACTATGTATACTATCCTCCTGGTTCTTTTCACTTCATTTTGTTCACTACCATCCTGCTCATCATTTCTTACAGCACAATAATATTTCATCACAACAATACAGTACAACTCGTTTAGTCATTCGCCATCGATGGGCATCCCCTTAATTTCTAATTCTTTGCCACCACAAAAAGAAGTGCTATAAATATTTTTATACATATAGGTCCTTTTCCCTTTTTCTTTGGGATACTGACTTAGTAATGATGTTATTACTGGATCAGAGGATAAACACAGTTTTATCAGAAGGATACAGTTCCAAATTGTTCTCCAGAATGACTAGACTAATTCATAACTCTACCAAGAGAAAATTAATGTCGATATTTTTCACACCACTTCCAGCATTTATTGTTTTGTTTTTCTGTCATGTTAGCCAACATGATAGGTGTGAGGTGGTTCTTCATAATTATTTTAATTTGCATTTCTCTTAGTGGTGATTTAGAGCATTTTGCCTGCTTTAGCTTTGTTTGTGCAAAAACCTTTTGATTTCGTGTAATCAAAATTATTCATTTTATTTCTCTTAATCCTTTCTGTCTCTTGTTTGGTCACAAACTCTTCTCTTATTCATAGATCTGACAAGTAAATTGTTCCATGCTCCCCTAATTTACTTATGATATCCTCTTTACTTCTAAATCATGTGCCAATTTCGACCTTATCTTGGTATATAGTATGAGATTTTGGTCTATGCCTAGTTTGTGCCAAACTGTTTCCTAGTTTTCCCAGCAAATTGTGTTAAATGGTGATTTCTTACCGCCAAATCCTGGATCTTTGCATTTATCAGACACTATATTATTATGGTCATTTACTACTGTGTATTATGTATATTATGTACTTAATATATTATGCTTATACAGCACTATATTTCTTAGCCAGTACCAGATTATTTGATGATTACTAATTTATAATATGATTTGAGATCTGGTGTTCTAGGCAACCTTCCTTCACATTTTTTTCATTAATTCCTGTGATATTTTTGACGCTTTGTTCTTCTAGATGAATTTTGTTATTTTTTCTAGCTATATAAAATAATTCTTTGGTAGTTTGTTATGACACTGAATAAGTAAATTAATTTAGGCAGAATTGTTGTTTTTATTATATTGGTTTGGCCTACCCATGAACATTTGATTTTTCTTAAGTTGCTTAGATCTGTTTTTATTTGTGTGAAAAGTGTTCCATAACTATGTTTGTAGAGTCCCTGGTTCTGTCTTGGCATGTAGACTCCCTTGTATTTTAGAATGTCTGAAGTTATTTTAAATGGAATTTCTCTTTCTATCTTTTCCTGCTGGGAGTTTGTTGGTAATATATGGAAATCCTGATGACATATAAATTTATTTTATATCCTGCTACTTGGATAAATTTATTATTTCAACTAGTGTTTTAGTTGATTCTCTTGTGTTCCCTATACTGCCAAAATTTTGTCTGCACAGAATGATAGTTTTGTATCTTTACTGCCTATTTTTATTCCTTCGGTTTCTTTTTCTTATCTTATTGGTGTAGCTTGTATTCCTAATACAAGTCCCCATCTCTTTTTATATTAATCCCTTCACCTTTCCCAATTACTGTGTATTTATTTATATATACACTTATGTTGTATCCCCTAGAAGAGAGTACATTCTCCAGAGCAGGGCCTGTTTCATTTATTTCCTCAGGGCCTTCTTGAATTGAATTGTAAATTTAGATGGTTTTTATGTTAAATCTTTAAAAAAAAAAAAACTTGTTACTTAAAATACAATAAATTCACAAAAAAATTTCAAGTTGGAAGAAGCTTCCTGGGATCATCTTTTACCTCTAATTTTGATATTCAAAAATTTCCCTTGACCATGACATTAATTTCTTCTTCTTTTACTCATTGGATGTTCCTATCTTACCTAGGCTAGAACCACATCATCCAGTCATTGGCCATTAGGTAATCTGGTATCCCTTCCTCTGGGGAGTTATAATTGCAATGTGATATTCACAGAGCCCAGGTGGCTATGAATATGCTGGTGTAGTGTAGTTGCGAATCACAAAATGTAACAGACTCTCCACATTAAAGACAGAACCAAAACATTTATTCAAATACCAGAAAGCTGAATCCCAACACCAGGAAGTAAAATCCATCACAGCAACCAAAAAGTTCGTACACATAACCAGTGCAGTGATCAACATTCCCAAGCCTTCCCTCCATCAGGTCTTCAAGGCAAAATAGGCCTCCTTAAGCAAAAATTTCCCCTCTCTCACTCATGCTAGCTGTTCCGCCCCCATGCTGCTTGCTCCCAGCTGTTCTGGTCTCTCCTGCTCCTTCCTGCCCCACCCTTCCTGTTCTACCCTTTCATCAAGCTCCTCCCCCTGTGGGATCCATGTGATTACATTTGACCTATTAAGGGGCAGGGAAGATCTTCAAATTCCCATTACCATTACAAGAGTGGAGTGTCTGTATTGTTGCTGTATTTAACATGTACACCAATTAGTTTTAACCCTACTGCAACTCAGAACTCAATCAACCAACCTTAGCCTTCTCCCAGTAGTAGGAATCTCAGGCTTGTGCCACCACACCAGACTTGTCCATGACTTTTAAAGACTTCATCTACCATATGTTCATTTGATAAGCATCTGAGTCCTCATCTTAATTTTTTTTAGTATGATTGAGTAATAGAGAAAAATATTTCATTTTTGTATAAATATGTTCATTCATATAGGTGTGTATATGTTATTATAGACACAGACCACAAATTAAAAGCCATGTTTTCCTCTTCACTCATGTCTGGAGTGTACTCTAGCCTCACCTCTTTGAATAAGAAGTTCCCCTTTTGGGGTGGCTAGGTGGCGCAGTGAATAGAGCACTGGCCCGAATCAGGAGGACCTGAGTTCAAATCTGGCCTCAGACACTTAACACAAAAAACTAGCTGCGTGACCTTGAGCAAGTCACTTAACCCCACTTGCCCTCCAAAAAGCAAAAAAAAAAAGTTCTCCTCAAAGCCCAGACTAATATCTTCTCCTAGATCAAGGATTGGGAGATCATAGTTTCCTCACTCCTGTCCTGGATGAATTCTTTTATGATGCCCCCATTGCAGCCACCCCTCCCAGAAAAAAAAAGAAAATCCTGATAGTTATTTTGTATATACTTATTTTTCCTATATTTTATGTGTGTATTCTGCCCTCCACTATTAGGATGTAAGCTCTGCGAGGACTGCAACTATTTCTTTAAGTCATTGTATGGCCAGTTTAATATATGTTTGTTGATTTTGGAGGGGGAGGGTTTTTTTGAAGGGCAATTGGGGTTAAGTGACTTGCCCAAGATCATACAGCTAGTTTTTTTGTGTTAAGTGTATGAGGCTGGATTTGAACTCAGGTCCTCCTGACTCTAGGGCTGGTGATGTACTCACTGCACCACCTAGCTGCCATTATATGTTTGTTGATTGATCCTAACTCCACAGAGCAACTTGACAAAAACAAAAATCGCCTCTAATAGTTGATCTGAACCCATATGTTTTACTCATTGTCTTTTTGTCATTTTTTCACAAACTTAATTTCCTTTTTAATAGTATTTTGTTTTTCTAAGTTCATATAAGTATAATTTTTAGTACTTTTCAAAATAAAATTTTGAGTTCCAGATTTTATTCCCCTTTCCATCCCTTCCCCCTCCCTAATATGGTAAGCAATATGATATAGGTTATGTATGTACAATCATGTAAACCATATTTCTGTCTTAGTCATCACAAACTTGATTTCAACAGGAACTGATATTAAAAACATGATAACTGCACATCGCATTGTAACACTTTTAAATGTTTATGATCTGATTTGGAAGTAAAGAACAATACTGAGTGTGACTAATTCCTTGGAGAAGTGGTTTTTCCACATCAACAAAGTGATATAAAGTATTTTCAGAGCAATTTAGTGCCCTCAAGGTCAAATAGTCTTAATAAGAATGTATATACCTTCTATCTTGTGCTAATTTGGACACAGATATTCCCTTGTCACTTGCAGAAATTTTGTCTTATATTTGAAATTATTGCCATAATCTTATACCCTGATACTTCTGTAGTGGGTTAATATCATACATTCCTCTCCAGCTACCTAACTACATGAGCATTTATCTCCTTGTGTCTTAATGTAACAATACTGCATTCAATATGTGATCAAGCTTAAAATAGTTTCGGTGTTAAGGTAAAAAAAAAGCATTGAAAATGTCACATCTACCCCTCATCATGTCATTAATCAGGCTCCTTTAGAAATGTTCACAAAGTAGAGAGAGTTCTAAGTGGAGAGGTGGGCACAGCCAGCCAGCCAGTCACCATCATGAGATGATGACAAGGTAGGATAGGATTGCTGTAGGCAAAAACAAGAAACAACCAAAGTCTATTAACATTTTGCAGTCAGTGAAGGATCTCTGCCACTTCATATTCTTTTGAGTATTGTTCTTTTATAATCTTATTCACTGACATGAAAGTTTAGTGTCTTCAATTTGCTTCTTTTTTAGGTTTCCCTCTTAGTCATGTTGGTGAATCGACATTGTGTGGTGTAGAAACATTAAAAACATAGTCTCCAGTGAGCAGGCAGACAGACCTGTGTGGTGGTGTGATTCTCATTTGCACATTTGTGCTGTGAGCTGTGGGGAAGAGATTAAAAAAAAACAAAAGATGTGTTTGTCTTGATAGGTAAAAATGTCATGACTTGATTTATAACCACAATAAGACAAATAATTTTTCTAGAACGTACTCTATATTAGCAGTTTAGAAAGAGAAAATTCTGCCCTCCCTGGTTTGAAGAGTTGAGTCATATCCTGTGAATCTGAGGAGCCAGGGGATTCAAACATCACGCTTTCCTCTTACTTTCATTCTGAGGAGCTGCAGTTCAGAGCAGCAAGTGATATCTGTGAAGGGGCTGGTGCTTGATCAGTTGGAAAGAAACAGTCGCACTTGTGAGTAGACAGAGAGGAAGGCTAAGTTTGGAAGTGCTCCTCTCTCATTGCTGCAAAATATGTTTTGCTCATTTCTCTTCCACTATGCTAGATAGCTGTAAGTTGAAAAGTACAAGCAGTTTTCCATTTACTTGCAGTAAGGTAAGATCCTAATTTTTCCTTTAAATTATTATATTCTGACAATCTTGATTGTGTTTGCTTTACTCTGCCTCAAAAATGTTTTTTTCTTTTTTTCAAAGAAGTAATCAAAATATTCTTATTTTGAATTCTAAAACAATCCTTTTTTAAGTTAGAGCACAAGTATTTTGTAAGGTTCTTAGTTTAATAGAATGATGATGTTTTACTATTTCTTGTGATAAGATGGAATTTAAGAAAATTACATATTGTAGAAATATATGTATGTATATATGCATGTATATATACACACAAATATATGTGTATTATATATGTATGTGTGTACATATATTTTTATATATGTTCAAATATTTTAAATGTTACCATTGGGAAGGAAGTAGGATAAGCTACTGATATTATAAATTGGCTTTAACTTTCTTCTTCTTTAACCCAAGATCTTGAATAAAGAGGATGCATGCATGCTTATCTCCTGTGTCTGTGTGTCTCTTCATTTTTTGCAAATATATCTTCCTTCTAGTCATAGAAGGAGAAAGAATTTTTAATTTATATGAGGTTTTCAGTGGAATAATAGTGAAAGCCCACTCTCCTTTTTCATTTCTGGTTTCCCATTCAAGGAAAAAGCTGATTTATTTATAAACCATTGATTGATCTATTTTAAAATGTCTTTAAGACTTCTTTTTACCAGCCCACTTCTTTACTTGCTGTTGGGTATATTTGTATACAAATTCTGTGGGGAAAACTGTGGGTAAACTATCTTCATTATTTGTTCTCTGAGTTCCTGTTTTATTTTAACTCTCAGTAGCATTCCTGTGAATTGGAAAAATGATATTTAAGTAGAGTTTTATAACAGAATAGTGAGTAAAGTATATATTGTCATGTGATTGTAAATGCTTGTAAAAATGTGTATGGTTTTGAGTTTTTGAATTCCTCTGGGAATGGTTGGCTTGTTTGAGACTAAAGCTCATTGAACTAACATCTAGATGCATATCAATGAATTCCTAAGGCATATATATATATATACATATATATATATATATTTGAAGATTTTTCAAATATTTAAATGCTGATTACTATTTCAAATGCTTTTTTTCTGTTCCTAATAGATTCACAGTCATGCCTAGGGGCTGTATCATTTTTATCCAAAATTATACTCATTACACAATTACTAGGTTCTAGTTACAGCATAGGAATTACATCAAATTAGATATATTTTATTATAGAAACAATGTTTTTGCAGTAGGGGGCCCTTCGGATCTAATAGGAGACACGTAGTTAGATTCTCTTTTCTTTGTGTTGGGGAATAAAAGAAACTCAAACCCTAAATCCATACCCCAAGAGGTAATCTTTCAGAGGGAATAATTTCTAGTTAAATAACTGTTTTAACACATTGAGATCTAAGTAGTCTTATACTGTAGACAGAAAAAAGGGGACAATATTCTTGACTCATGTAACACATGGCTCTAAAGATTTGATAATAACTCATACGTTGGGGTGTTATGATATGGTTAGGCAAATAATGTAATGCTAGGTTAGACAGCTGAATCTACTCTAGAGTTTAGTCAGAAGATGGGTTATTCTGATTGATCAACATACTGTTTGCCAATTACCAATTTTTAAAGCATTTCCCAATTTATATCCTAACAACAAAATGCACTTAACACTGGAATTAACACAAAACGTGTGATCCATGGTGGTAATTAGCCTGAGACCTTTCAGTTCCTCAGGGCATTTGCTAGGAACATTAGTTTTCATTGTGCCAGCATTGGCTGACAATGGTGGAAAGTCTTGAGTGTCCTCAACATACTCTTTCTTCAAATATCATTGGATTATTTCCAGCCTGTCCTCCAGTGCATTGCAAACCCTATGATTCTTCACTTACTCGGGATATGACTAGATTACCCAGGAAACCTCTGTATCTTCCTTCTGCTACATTCTTTCTGGCTGCTTCATTGGTTTATCACTTCCATCGGAGGATGCGCGGGGGCTGAAAAAAAGGAGACGAACTTCAGATTTTATAATTAATATCATTTTGTGGTAGCTTTCCTAAAGGTGATTTTTGTTGTTTTCTTTTTTTGAAGGGAGGTCAAAATTAATGATCTAAAGAGACTAAAGTGACTGACTACCTGAGAATTTCATATATGGAGCCTCATACCAGGAGTAGGGATAACTAAAAATATATTTTGACAGCTTTTATGGGAACTGACAGGAAGATTTATGAAATTCACTATTTCTTTTTTTCTTGATCCTGTTCAAAATATTGACAAACTTAATTAAAAAAAATTATATAGCAAGAATTTTGGTTGGCAAGTTCTTATTTTATCCCCATATTCTAAACACATTTAATTTCTGCAGTATAGAAGGAGTACTGGATTTGAAGCCAAAAGAGCTGGATTCCAGTTTAGTTCTCCCTCTTACTTTACGGCCTTGGGTAAATTTAATATCTTTGGACTCATTCTCAACTGTAATATTCGTGGATTATTGTTGAATGTGTTGCCTCTAATGACCCATCCAGTTCCATACATTTGTATGGTCCTAAGAGCAATTTTGTACTGCAGATATTGTTAGGAAAAGTGCAGAAAAATGTTGTTTGTTATCATTTAAGCAAAAATCAAGTACTTGATACTTCCTGAAACAGCCAACATTTTGGAAAATGTCTTGACTGTCACTTTTCCTAAAGAAATGCTGCTAAATGATAATTACAAGCCTGCTGCACTGTCCTCTGAGATTACCCTTGGCTTTGATCTGACACTGGTTCCTTGGCCCTCCAGTCAGTCCCCCAAAAGAGTACCTTTGGTGCCAATGGGGGCTTATCCTATGTAATGGTTGTGGAGAATTATAGTTGCCAGTTTCCCAACCTTATCTTTCATTCCCTGACTAGTACTGAAAGCAGAAAGAACACAGTTGTAAAAAGCAGACCTGGGTGATAGTTCTGGATCTTTCACTGTTTATGTTGTGACTTTGTTCAAGTCACTTACCTTCAGTTTCTTCTTTAAAATGAGTATCATAGTACTTGCCCTTCATCCCTCACAGGGTGATTGTGAAAAGTAAATTGAGGTCATGAAGTGAAATGTCATACAAAATGCCAAATGATAGTGATGGTATCTGTGTCCTGGGACCCTGAAGAGGGGAGTGAAGGAGTTGACCAGGTGTCAAAAGATTAACTTATGTTTTCATTTATTTCTCTTTAATAACGTGGATCTTGTATTTTGCTTCACTGTGTATTGTTTTACATGTTAAATTTTATTCTTGTTCAAATTTTTTATGTTTTAAGTTTTATTAATACCATTTGGTTTTGGCATGGCAGTCATTTACAGTTATGTTTGTTTCTGATATACCACTTTTCATCCTCATTGAGACTTCTTTGGTAAAAAAGAAAACAAGTTAAGCCAAACCTATAAATACAGCAATGAGGCCTCCTATCCTTCCAAGGAAAAGAGGATGATGCATTTCCTCATAGCTTGTTCAGATTCAAGATTGGGCATTATGCAGGGTTTATTTTATGGGGTTTTTTGTTTATATTATGTTGTACAAACAAATTCTGTGATTTTTTTCTGATATGCCCATAAAAATAGATGTGCCTCATATTATTTTGTATGCTGATTTCAAATACAGATTCAGATTTTGCCTATTATTCACAGTTTTCATGGGAACAATAGTTTTTTCTTTGAAAATATAATTTTTTACTTAATACAATTTTTGTCAATTCAATTCCTCTTCATTGCAGCTACTAATGATTTGCTGTTGTATTTTGTCTGTGAAATACCCCTGCTCAGTATTCAACAGTGGTCAGTCAGAATGCTTGGACTTAACTTGTCTTACTTTTACTTTTCTATTGTGGAAATTTCTTACTGGAATTATTCCCTACATTTATCCATTATAGCACCTAGATTTTCTGGGAAGAAATCTAAATGTGAATCCAAGAAATGGATCTGAAGTGAAATGTTATATCCCTAGACTTTAAGAACATCATTGATAATTTCTTAATATTTTCCTGCCTTCTGCTCTCCCAAAAAATTTTTGGTTATTTTCTACAGAGATTTCTCTATTCACCACCTTTGACTTAAAAAATATTTGTCTTTCATCACCTTCAGAACCCACAAATACCCCTTTGATTTTAGCCTCACTTATGCTTGGAAATTTATTTTTCATAGAAAGAATCCCACACCATTCCAATCCATCACCTTGACAGATTTTTCATTAAAACAAGTTTAACATGCAGCACTGGGAAGAACACTTTGTCAGGACTTAACTAGTTGTGTTGGGTTACATTTCCTTCCCTATCATCAGCAATATCCTTTGAGGCCATTGTTTTTGTTTTAATGTAGTAGTTCTGTCTCTGTCTCTTTCTGTCTCTGTTTCTCTTTCTCTTCCCCTTCCCCTTTCTCTCCTTCCCTTGTCTCTCCTCCCCCTCTTTCTTTATCTCTCCCCTTCCCTCTCTCTTTTTTCTCTCACTTCCTCCCTCTCCTTCTCCCCTCTCTCTGTCCCTCCTTCCTCCTCTCCCCTTCGTTTGCTATTCACAAATAAAGCAGCAGTATTTGGCAGACACAAGTTGTAATCTTGGTTTAAAATAAAAAAGAACAATTACTTTCAGATAGGCAAAGAATACTTTTCATACTTTAGAGAAACTTCATGTTCTGAGCCTTTTTTGGGAGCCTTCTTGCATAAGGTGTCAGTCTTTTAGTCTGGAAGTTAACAGTCAAGCTTCAGTTTCAGATAAGTTAAGAACAAAAAGTCATTTAGGTATACTTGAGTTATTTAGTGTCTAGGTAAGGAAAAATAACTTTAAATGAGGGAATCACCAATTTGTTGTTTTTACTTTGAGCTCAGACTGATCATTACAACTGGAATCATGAGATATATTTTCATTCAAATTCCAAGTTCCTGGTGTTTTAAAATAGGCTGTTGGGCACTATTTAACAGTTCTTAGAGCTCAGAATCAGATATTGTAAAGTAGGTTTAGAGTTGGAGTTAATCCCTAGTATATTTGCTAAGCAAAAATAGCAATCTGTTGAATGTTTTTTTGTTCTCTCCAAATCATAGAAACCTCAAAGAGCATGTAACAAGATCCATGTATCCAACCAGTTAGTAATCTAGCACAAGTGACACAGCCACAGAGAGGGGCTTATACTCTCTCCTGATCAACTGTCCTCCTCACCAAAATAGCATTCATATGTTTTCTTAGCTAAAAGGATAAAGTTTCATGTCTGAGATTTGTTAGCTTTCTGTATACGTAACAAAAAATTCTGCTAATTGACATATTTACAAGGCATGCTGAGACTATAAGTAATGTACACCAACATCTAAAAAACACAGAACAATTGACAAAACAGAATTAGAAATAAACAATGATCATTTACCAAATGATTTGACACATGACTGCCAGAACTCTCTGCTACAGACTGAAAGTTTCAGTGCACAGCTGAGTACATGTGTACATATCTCAGCCTGTCCTGCTGCACAGCACATAAGCTTCACCCAGCATATGAAGAACAAACTAACTTGTGACTGTTGTCTATCTATTCTCCTTATTCCTCTCCTCATCCAACCCATACTTTGTGAATGCTTCATATGACCACTCAATAAGAATAAATGGTCTCGAAATTCCATATGCAATTTTGAATTTAGCATAAAAACCCTTCAAAAATCTCCTATGTGACAAAAGTGTTATTTTAATTATTTACATATATCGTTTTCCTCTTTTGACTTACTTTGCTCTATATCAGTTCATATAAATCTTACCATGTTTCTCTGATTCCCTCATTCATTAATTCTTATAATGAAACAATATTCTAAGACTGCGTTTCAGCTCTTTTCCATTTAATCAGTGCCTGCTTGGTTTTTAATATTCTGCTACAAGAAGTACTGTTATCAATATTTTCATAATTTGAGACATTTCTGAAATTGGGCTGTATCTCTGGATTAAAGGATGTGAATGGATGAGTTATTTTTCCTCCCATAATTTCAAATTGTTTTCTGTAGCTGTTAGTACAATTCATAGCTCCTTCAACCTCATAGCTCTATCCAAATAAAGTAGTCTATTCTATTGATATAATTTAAACTAGTAGTTAATAGTTTTAATAACTGTCCTCTAATGTGAAGTCTGAAAGTGCTATTCTTTCCTTCCTTTCTATTTTTTTCATTATTTACCTTTATATATCAGATCTTTTTTTGCCCTCCAACTGAATTTGGTATTTATTTAGAGTGGTTCCATAAAGTATCTTTCCCCTTTGCAGTTTGATTGGTATATCACTAAAGCTATAAACTAATTTAAGTAGTATTATTTTTATTATGTTGGTATAACCCAAACATGAAAGATTAAATATTGTTCTCTCTAATTATTTGTTTCCTTTTTTCTTGTTTTCCTGTTTTTATTTTGTCTTGGTAGACTCCCATAAATTTTATATATTAAGAACTATTTTAACATGTATTTGCATGTTTTGTTACATATATTTCTATTATTTCTTCTTGCTTTCTCTTATTTCCATACTTAAATGACCGTTGATTTCCATAACGGTGCTATGTTTGTGAAGCATATAATTGCCTTATTTAATTTCATTTGTTGATTCTGAGGTAATCTGTAATTATCTTGTATTTCTAAATAAAAATAATATTTCTCCTCTTTGCTGGAATTTATACCTTTAATTTTTTCATATCTTAATCCCATTCTTTCTATGTTGAATAATAATCTGGAAAAAGGGTTTCTTACTTTATCCCTGTATTTATTGGTAATGCTTCTAGTGAGTGGCTCTTGACTGCAAATAATAATAGCTTTTGGTTTGTAGCTATACAATTTTGGTCATATTAAGAAGTCCTTCCCCATGCCTTTGTTTTCTAAAACTTTTAACATCGATAAATGCTGTATGTTTTCCAAAGGCTTTTCCTGTATATATTGATGTAATCATTTGACTTTTGTTTTGAATATGAGTAAACATGCTTACTTTTCATAATATTTAGCCATCCTTACATCCTTGTTAGAGATCCAATTTGGTTAGAGTGGATAACTTTTTGTACATATTGCTGTAGTCTTTTTGATAATTAGAAAAATACATCGATATTTATATTATGTAGGTCAATTTCCCTGCTTTATTCCTCTTTGGTTAGACATTGGTACCATTTTTTCCTCATAAAGGATTTTTGGTAGAGGGTTTTATTTCTTATTTGGTGATAATTTTGCAGCATTGATATTAATTGCTTATTAAACTTTTCATTTTTATCTAGACTAGGCTCAGTTATTTTTTATTTTTGGTTTCTTTGTTTTTAGTTACTATATATGTTGTACAATTTCATTTTCTACAATTGGTTTGTTTTATGTTTTTCCCTCTTATTTTGTTACTTCTATTTTCTTAGGTTATCATGAATTTCCTATAAAGTTTTGATTTACCAGCAAAATAGTGTGTAGAAAATTATGATAATTTTTATTTACCCTGTAGTATAAATTCAGCTTGTTCCCTTTACTTTTTGGTAATTATATTTTCCTCTTTCTTTTTATGTGATACTAAATGTGATACTTTTTATGTGAGCTAAAGTAACAATTCTTGGTTTTGTTTATTATTCCTATAATATTTTTCATTTTAAGTTTTTTCCTTCTGCTTTTCAAGATTTATTCTTTGGTTCTTAGTTAGGTGGTAGAGCTAGGTATAGAACTAGATCTAGAGTCAGGAAGTAGATCTGCATTCAAATCTAGCCTCCATTAACTAGCTGAGTAACCCTGGGCAAATCACTTCTTTCTGTCTACCTTGGTCTCCTCATCTGTAAAATAGAGATAATGATAGCACCTTTTAACAACCCCAGGGTTTTTGTGAAGATGAAATGATATATTATTTAGAAAGTACTTTGCAAACCTTAAAGTGTTATATAAATTCTATCATTGTTATCATTAATATTATTATTGACTTGTTAATTTTTATTTGTTGAATTTTAAATATTGATAGTATTATTTTCCCTATTTTATTGAATGTTTTCAGATATAAACTCCTCTCACCTGCCTTAGCTGCAAATTTTAAAAAAAGTGGCGTATTATCTTATTATTATCATTGTCTTATATAATTATTCATTATGTCTATTCTTTTTTTCTTTGCTGTGCTTATTATTCAGCATATTTCCTAGTCTTCATTCAGATCTGGTTTTTTTCTGTTTCCCTGTTTTAATTATTTTGTGGTGTATAAAAGCTGTATTTAAAATGTCTGTCTTTTAAAATTATCCATAATCTCTATGCTGTATATAGCATTTGATCCCTTTTTTAAAGGTACTGTGTAATGCTTAGAAATATGCACATTCTTTGACATCCCTATTCAGAAGATATCAAAGTCTTATGAATCTCAACCAACAATCTGTTCAGTTTTGTATTTTTCTTTTTCTTTCTTTTAGATTCATGTAGCTCTGAGATAACAATATTATTGTGTCCTAATACAATAATTATTATAGTTAGTTATATTGAATTTAGTTAACATTTCCTTTATTAATTTAGGTGCTATGCCATTTGGTACATTTATATTTAATAATGATATTGTTTCATTGTCCATGGTGCCTGTAAGCATGACATAGTCTCACTATTTATATATCTTGACATTGTTAATTTTGACATCATTTGATCCTGTAATAAATTATATCACTAATAGAACTGATGTTATTAAAGCCTTTTCATATTAGGAGGTTTGAAACTGAGAGAGAGAGAAGAGTGAAAGCTTTGGGCAAAAGCAGTTTCTATTGTTTTGTCACTGATGAACTCATATAATTTTTGGATATTGAGCCATTTGACAATGCTAAAAACTTTGGGAGCAAGAACTTTCCTTTCTGGGTGTTCAGTAGTAGTGGCATTCACATCTGCAGAGAACTTGCCAGCTGCATTTCCACAGGAGTTGCTTTCTAGGATGATATCTTCAAGTTCAGTACTGGAAGCATTGTTATTTCTAAGATTCTTGAGTTCAGGGTCCTGGTCTGTCTCCTTCAGGATCTGGGGCAGGGGAAAGGGAGATGGTGGTCAAGGTGGTGGTGGTGATTTGACTTGCCTAGCACGTGTTGTTTCCTATCTCTTCCTCAAGGTTCCCTGCTACTTCAGCTAGGAGTGAGAGTGAGGAGAAGTAAGGACCTTTTGATTGGATTGCAGAGCATGGGAGGGGGAGTAATATTCAAGAAGACTGGAAAGATAGGTTGAGGCAAGGTTTTGTAGGGTTTTAAAAGAGGATATTCTATGTTATCTTAGATATAATAGGGAGCTATAGGAATTCAGTAGGTATGCGATGTGGTCAGATATTCACTTAAAGAAAATTAATTTGGTAGCACAGTGCAAGTTTGTATTGGAATGTTAAGGCAATCTGAGGCAAGTAAACAAATTAGGAAGCTGTTACAGCAATCTAGGTGAAAGGTAATGAGGGCCTGAATTAAGGTGGTGGCTGTGTGAGTGGAAAGACGGGTTTGGAAGTGAGAAATATTGCAAATATAGAATTGACAAGTTTTGGTGACTGCGACAAGTTTTGGTGGGATGAGTAAGAATGAAATGTCCAGGATAAGGCCGAGGTTACAAACCAAGAAAAGGAGGGTGATTGTACCCTCGACAGGAATTGGAAGAGGAGAGGATTTAGGGGGAAAGACAATGAGTTAAGTTTTAGACACCTTGAATTATACATTTACCTGTATAACACTAGTTTAAATGGCCTGTCCTACAGAGATTCTTGGTATTGATACTGAACCTTAAAAGGGGCAGAGAATCTTGGGAGAACTAAAAGTTTGCTGTGAAGGCAGAAAGAGTCTATGTAAGTACTATGAGTGATGTAAGTTTAAAATACTGTTTCCTGAGGAAAAAGACTGAGTTAACTGTCATCCATGTGTAATCCGTGAGAAGACTAAGAATGGTAGCTTTCATCCTGTGAGAGACTGAGATATAGTTTGACAATTAATCTTGTGTGAGTAAATTGCCATCTGTGAGGAGTCTGTTAAAGTTTTGAGTTAGCTGTTACCTTCTGAAGGAACTGGGAGAGATATTTTGAAGAGAATTACTGAGATACTTAAATTATCTTGAGAGAACTGTGTTTCCAGAATTGAAGAAGTTAGTGGTAGCATTAATGAAAAGATTCTATTCCACCTCTCTATTCCCTACTTTTGAAAAACAGTGTTAATCAGTCAGTATTTACTGAGTGTCTACTATGTTCCAGGTACTGTGCTCAATAGTGGAGATACAAGTAAAAATAAAAACACAGTCTCTTTTCAAGGAGCTAACAATTTAATGGTGGAAGACAACCCACAAAAAGGAAGCTGAAAAACCACAGAGGAAGTGGGAAGAACCAGGAAGGGGAGAGAAGGATAGTAACCTCTGTTTAGGAGTGTGATAGAGAGAAGCCCACAGAAGTCTCAAGGCAGTGTAGATGGTGAGAAATGGGGATGAGACTGCTGAGCCAGCCCCCTCCCTGGAATTCATGACCCTAACCTCCAGACAGAGGGTCCAATCAGAGGGGCACAGGGTTCTGATGAGATGTGAATACTAGGCAACTTCAGTCTTGCAGGATAATGAGATTTCCCATTGATGAATTTCCTAGGGAAGGAAGGCATGATGGAGAGGTTTAAAGAAGTCTATAAGCAGTGTAGTTGCTCACAAAATCCATGCATGTTGTGGGGGAGGGCAGAGTATTCCCTCTACTGATACAGATCTCAAATCTACTGTGCCTGTGTAAAAGATCTCCTTGACTTGCTATGGCAGAAAAAAATTACTCACCTAGTGGCAGACTTCCTAGTTATGATCCTCTTTGAACTTATCCATGTTGGTACTCACATTGCATGTCTGCAGTCCTTAATGGAAACTACCAATTTCTGGTATAAAGGCACTGATAATGGTAACTAGATGGGAATGCATCTCATTCACTCAAAAAAACCTTAGACTAAGCATGAAAAGTCTTTGAAAACAACTGAAGTGAAATTATGGCAGGCAAGAGCTCTGTTCCATTGGCCTGGATATTTTCATTGCATCTTCTAAGTCCTGAAGAAAAGCATTGTCTATGTTAGAATGGAGAGAAATACAAATTGGAGCATTTGCCTTTCCAGCACACTTTTGAGGGGGAAAGTCAGGACCTGGGCATGACAGAGAAGAGAGATATGCAGTAGGGTCATTGACATTCAAAGCATTTTGGACAAAAGACCAGAGCTGGAGGAAATCTAAAGAAAAGGTCAACTTTCCTTCCAACTTCCCTCCTGCATATCCATATATATCCATATAGCACAGCCACATCTTGGCTCCCTGCTGACAGGGCTAACTTTCTCTTGAATATATAGCTGTCTCTTTTCCCCATTCTAGAGATGACATTTCCTTAAGGTTGTCTCTTTTCTCTACTTTTCTTTTCTTTTTATTTTCTCCTTGCTCAAGGAAGAAATCTTTTAATAGGTGAATAGCTCTGCTGCAAATTGCCATGCTGAGCTAGAAGTTTGAAGGGAGAGAAATTCCTTCCTTCTCCTCTCAACTCTTCCCACCTGTTGCTCTCTAGTTGAGGAAGAAAGGGAAAAGGCCATGGGGAATCACAGGTCATGGGGCATCACAGGTCTTGGGGAATATATCTTCTCTACTTCTGATGGGGTGCTTGGGTGATTTGGCAAAGGTTTATTGTAAAACCAATATGGCGGGCAGAGCTCCTTAGGGAACTTGCAACCTAATAGAAATGATGCTAAAATTTATATAGGAAAAGTAGTAGATTATCTGGAAGATATACTAATAAGGTGATAACATGCAACCTTATCACAGGCTTCATTCACTACTGGAAACCAGGACTGGTGTTTCTTAAAAGGGTATATTTTTGGTCTGTTATGTCTATAGCAAGATAGCTTTGAGAGTTGATGCCTATAACTTGACCTCTGGATTGTATATGATAACTGTGGGACTCAGTAAATGATAATTAGCTGATACAAGACAGTCCTGTTCATATGAGGGAAATTCTACAGAGATCAGCTTGTTCTTGTAACAGGGAGAGACAGTTTGCTTCACTGGGGCCCACTCATGGTTTACTGCTATGCACAGTGTCTTTGGGCTGGGGATAAACTGTCAGGTGTAGTGTTTTAAGTCTAGAGAGAAATGTGATCTTGGAAGTGGGGTCCAAGCACAAGCACCCAAGCACCCCCATTGCTTCTAGTCATCACAGTCTTCAGAGCTCTCTTAGTTTGCCTGACAACTGACTTTAAAGAGAGGATATCCCTCTTTTAAAGGGTCACAAAGGTCATGACTGAAGCTTGGGCTCACTGTTCTCTAATTCCATCAGGGAGAATTTCCTTTTGCCTTGTAAAGGGTTGACCAAGTTTGTACTAAATAGAAAATATCAGTATTTTTTTCTCTGTTCCCTTTGCCTTCTGTGATTTCTTCAAGGGAAGGGTATCAACTGACTAGGGGTATCCTCATCAATTCCTCCCCTTTGTTCTTTATAAGAACATACAGGACAAATGTACAAGTATCTATAGCTTTCTATTGATGGTAAAATGAAGATATTTAATATATGTAAAATGTATGCCCATCTCAGTTTTTTTACTTTAAGTTTCCTCTTCTGTAATTGTAAGTTGGACTGTATGATTCCTAAGATTTCTTACAGCTCCAAATCTGTTATCCCATCATGCAATGTTTGGAGTCAGAACTATGTTCAAGTCTTGATCCTGATATTTCTAATCTCTGTGAATCTGGGAAATTTCATTAATGTCTGTGCTTCTCAGTTTTCTCTTCTGTAATATGAAAGTATAACACATGCACTGCTTCACAAGGTTGGGAATAAAAGCACATTGCAAACAGTAATGTCCCAGTTTAAATAGCTTTCACACTTGTTCAAGACAAGGTCAGAGGTGATCAAGGCAACTCACACCTCTAGCCCTGCGGGACCCTGGTGTCCTTTCTCCTTTCGTGTACTGAATGTTGTTGTATCTAAATCATAGCAACATTTACTGAATGTATTTACATTTCTTTTGTAATTAATTAGGTCCTGGAAGACTAGATATTCCATTTATTTTTCTTTAGCATTTTTTTTTGTATTTTGATGTTGGGATTTCTATTTTCTTTTTAAGAAAAAGTCATAAAGAGAAATTTCTGTGGAAATATTTGGGGGAATTCTATATCCTTTGTTGAACCTTTTGAATTTTTTCTCACAGTTTTGAATTCTATTCCATCTGGACTTGAAGCACATTAGCGTTTCAGAGACAGAGATTATCTAACCCCAACATTCAAATTTCAGGAATCTTTTACCTATTATGACAGAACAAGTGGTCACATAGTTAATATGAGGAAGTTGCTGTGAAAGTGAACCATTTGGGTTTTGCGGCTTTTAAATGGCAAGCAGAGATGTTAGTCAGAAGACTTCTGATGTGATTTCTGAAAGCTGATAGCAGAAATTGATTCCCAAAGGGTTTGTTTTAATGGAGAGAGGTGTAGAATCCAAGACAACACAATTCACTCCATATTGATTGGATAGGCTTTTGGGTATGGGGGAAGAATATCATATTATTATAATTATTAATAAATAACTATAGGGGTATTCAATTGAATGGCAGAAATCTTGTTTTATTACTGAAAATTATGACTTTATATTCAGACAGCATAGTTTGGCCCCATTTGTCATTAGTGATGAAATTACAGCTTTCTACTATACTGTTTGCTTTCTGTGACATACTCCTTCCTAAATGTTCTAATTTGGGCACAATTTCTCTTTGTAAAATGTATATCACACAAGTTGCTGTTTCTCCCATTAGAAGACAAGATCCTTTATGACAGGGTTATTTGACCTTTGTCTTTGTTTCCCTAGCACCTATTAGTGCTTGCCACATAGTAGGCACTTAATAAACAATTTTTGGTTAATTGATAGTGATATTGCTAACTTTGCTGGTAGTAAGGATTGCCTTTCAATTTTTTGGTATATGAAGTTGGGAAATTATTATAGTACTGGACACCTGCTATATTTACTAGAGATCCATGAATCCTCCATTAATATCATTAAATATTTTTAAAATCACCATCATTAAATTAATTATTTTATTAATTAGTTACTATATATAATCAATATACACTATAATAAGATAATTCATTAAATTGATTAAATAAAATTAATATCATTATATCTTAATATCAGTAATATCACATCACTAAAATATCATTTAAAAGTTCTGATGCTATTGTTGCCTTTCTCAGAATGATGTCCTGAGGAGTGATGCTATTAAAGCACAATGAACCAATTGAAATTACTGTAGGCAGTTGAGATTATCTTACTGAAGTGTTAATATCTCTACAGAATGTTCTCTTTTTTTTTTTTAACGCAATCGGGGTTAAGTAACTTGCTCAAGGTTACACAGCCAGTTATTTCTGAGTGTGGTGCTAAGTATCTGACCCCGGATTCGATTCCCAGGTCATCCCAACACTGAAGCCGGTGCTCTTACTCACTGAGCAACAGAATGTTCTCTTGAGGAAATTGTGAATACCTATAGTCATTATAGAACATTGAGAGTTGGATATGGGAAAGTCTAATTCTATGTTAAATAAAGAGCCATGCAATAATTGGAAGGCTCACCCTGCTCTAGTTTTTCCATGAGTAAAATGACATTTATATACTTTCTCATATTTAATGTGAAGGACCACTCTTTCCTCGCAAGACTTGAGACCAACAGCTGTTAATATTGGGAGAGTGTCCTGAAAATTCCTATCCTGGGTGCAATATGTAGAACATACAACATAAAGAGACCCTGCTATGCTTGGATATTTTTGTAAAAAAGAAGCTTGGAGAAGATGATTATGGTTCACACTTTCTAGTCCATGTAGGACCAACTGCTGACAGAAGTGTCAGCAGTAAGGGAGTAGAGATGTAGTGTGGATGTAGAAAGCACAGCTGCCAAAGTGAGCCATGTTGAACAACCATACTTCCTATGATCATGTCCAGTACGTACTACGATGCCATTGAATCCTGCACCAAGGTTTCCTGATAGCTCTGAGAGACACTGCCATATTCAAGTATCAGTAGTTCAGCATCTGACCACAGGACTCATCCTTACATCCTTTCTAGTCCCTTGCAGAGCTGAGAAACAGACTGAGGAAACAGGGATCTAAGATACATCTCACCCTCCTTTAAAGAGTAGCATGGAAAGATCGTATTCTGGAAAAGGGGCAGTAAGAAGAATGTCCACCTGAGTCCTTTTTTAACTGGTTATTTACTTCACCTTTCTATTTTAATATTTTACATTAAACTATATGTTAAATTATTTTGATTAATTGTTTTTGTCATCACTACACTGTGATACCATGTTATTGGTATGATTGGTAGTAAAATGACTTGGTATTTTGAGAAAGAAATTCAAAAGGACATTAGGAACTCAGAACAAAAGGAACAGACTGAGCCCAATGCAAACTTTAAAAACTTAGAAAGCCAAGGAGCAATATTTATACAGAATTCTCAGAATAGCAAAACTTGGGGAAGAGTAGAGGCTAAGTTACATAGGTAGCTTTCTAAGGTACAATGTACAAAGGAATGCAATAGACATTTAAAATATGTTTATAAACACATATTTTATTACCAAAAATTAGTATATTTAGTACTCCCTGTAGCATGAGTATTTTTTGTTATAAATCAAGGTCCATTTGTTTTAAGGTGGAATAAAAGCCTCCAATGGGCATATTGAAGATGTCACTATCAAATGAAAGGAAAGATTTTGCAATTTTTAAACTTTTCCTAGGTGTATAATTGCCTTATATAGCCTATGACCATAATTGTGACTGCCTCTAAAAGAAACCATTTTTTGAGAGAAGGACTGGAAAAGCAGGTGACCTGATAGTATGTGGTCCAGTATGGCCTCTACATGAGATTTCCCTTAGTTCCCATGTCTGCTTCTATGATTGGATAAAGAACAAATCTTTCTTCTTTTAATTCACTGAAGGTATGGTTAGAGGTTAGGAGTTTTATTAATGAATTAAAAGTAAAAGTTCAAAAAACAAAAACAAAAACCCTTAAGCAAATGTATGAAATTTAGCTCCACTTTTTGCTACTGATCATTGACTTTGGTAAAGCACAAAGATTGAATCAAAACTGTTTCAGAGAATGGCTGTTTATTTACTAATTCAAAAAATTAAATTACTTTTTTTCTGCAATTTACTAGTTGTTTAGCACTGTGCAGTAAAAAGTGCATAGGACTTGGAATCAGGAGGACCTGAGTTCAGATCTTGCCTGAGGCATACCCTAGCTTTGTGACCCTGGGCAAATCACTTAACCTCTCAGTCCTGTTTTCTTGCCAGTAAAATGGGGATTATAATAGCACCTACCTCACAGGGTTATTGTGAGGGTCAAATGAATTGACATATGTAAAATGTTTTATAAATCTTATAGTTCTATATAAATATTAACTATTATTATTAAAAACCTGGGGAAAGGTATTTAACCTCTCTGATTCTGTTTCCTTATCTGAAAGGAGATAATAAAATTGAATTATCTACACTAAAAGATTGTTAATAAAATATTGATTATAAGTATTTTGTAAATATAAAGCTCAATATAAATGTGAGGTGTTTATTATTGTTGTTATATTGTTGTTCAGTCATATTCAACTCTTTGTGATTCTGTGCACCATACTGTTTACGGGGTTTTCTTGGCAAAGAATATTGGAGTAGTTTTCCATTTCCTTCTCCAGTGGATTAAAGCAAACAGAGGCTAAATGACTTGCCCAGGAGAATTAATATTAAGTACCTAAGGCATTCTGGGTTCTTAGATACTTTTTGTTTGATGTCATATTTTTCAGGAATGACTTGGACAGATTCAATCCAATTTGATAAACTGTTAAAATATTTGCTATCTGCTAGCATAGTGGTTTAGACTTTGAAGCTGCAGAGATTAAATAAAAAAAAGTCAGTGAAGTTTTATGCTATAATATTAAAGCTTCCTTTTAAAGTTTAAATATCAATTAAAACTTAATACTATTAAGTAAATTAATTAAAGCCAAAAATAAAGCTTAATATTAACTTAAATAAATTAAAATAAGACTAAATATTAATTAAATCAGTGCCGCTAAAATAAGAAAATAATCTCCCATTTGTGGAAAAAAAGTTTTGTAACAAATTTCTTTGATAAGCATCTGATATACAAGATAGTTAAGGAATCAACTGCATTTATTAAATGTCTACTGTGTGTCAGGCACTATCCTAGTTACTGGAGATGCAAATACAAAGAATGAAACAATCCCTATTTGAAATGAGTTTACATCGTAATGGAGGAGAGAAGTACATATAAAATGTATACAACATAAACATAAAATTCATAGATGTACAGATATGTATATATGTGCACATAGACATAGAGACACGTAAAGCAATTAAATGCAAGGTAATTTGAGAAGAAGGGTACTAAAGTTCAGGGGATGAGGAAAGACTTTAGTAGAAGATGAAACATGAGCTGCATATCATAAAAAGAGAGATTTTTGGAAGTGATGTCCAAAGGAAGTACATTAAAGGAATGGGTACAGCCAGTATAAAGGCATGGGTGTGAAAGATGGTGTGTCATAAGGGAAGAATAATGAGAAGACCAGTTTGGCTGAATTGTATGATGTAGGAAAGGGAATAATGTCCACTGAAGCTAGAAAAATAGATTGGGACCAGGTCATGTAAGGCTTTAAACCTAAACAGGGGAGAAGGGAATATTTTATCCTAGAGTCAATAGGAAGTCACAGGATTTTTGACAAGTGGGACACTCACATGATCAGTTTGGAGCTTAAGGAAAGTTACTCTGGCAATAGTGTGTAGTATGGACTGGAGTGGTGAAATACTTGAGGCATGGAGACCAATTGTGAGAATGTTGTCAGTAATCTAGACAACAGATGATGAGGACCTGAATGAAAATGGTAGCTATAGGGTTCTGTGCTAGAGATGTGATGGTAGAAATGGTAATTGATTGGATACATGTGGTGAGGTAGAGTGAGGAATTAAGGATAATCTTAAGATCATGAACCTGAGACTCTAGATGGGCAGAAATAGGAAAGTCTGGGAAAATAGGGTTAAGGGGAAAAGATAAAGAGGTCATTTTTAGACAAGTTGAATTTAAGATGTCTCTGGGATATCCAGTTTGAAATGTCTGTAATAGATCAGAGATCTTGGTCTGAGGCTCAAGAGAGAGACTGCCACTCACTATATAGATCCTTCATAGCAATTATAGTTAAACTCATGAGAAATGATGAGGTAGCTAAGAGAGAATTTATGAATAAAGGGTTCTTAACTTGGGGTCTCCCTTGTAAGTCCATGAAAAAATTTCAGAGAATCTTTGAATTTGGATAAGAAAAATTATATTTTTATTTTCACTAACCTACTACTGAAAGTGAGTATTTTCTTCAATTATTTAAAATATTATTCTGGAAAAAGACATCATAGGCTTTATCAGATCACCAGAATTGTCTGGGACACACACACAGGTGTTAACCTGTGGTGTACGGTAGAGGTATAAAACCTTTAGTTTTAATGCTTAGAAAGCATCTTGTAATTTTTTAATGTACTCCCCCCCATAACCACAGAGAATTTAAACTGAGCTTTGGGGCCAAAGTGTATTTGGTTCAATTTTGTTAACATATAAGAGTTTTGCAAAATGAATGTGGTGACTAAGTGCTTTCAGTTAGGAAATCCTGTAGACTCTAAGAATAGAAATCATTACAGTAAGATTATGCTTTCATCTTTTCCAAGAAAACAAAAAGCAAAGACTTTTCTATTAAACTGCTGTATCTAATATAATAAACTCAAAAATGAATCCTTATTTTGAAAACAAAGGAAACTCCTCACATGGATTTCAGTAATTGGACACTTGGCATTGACTCAAATGCATACATACCCATAAATAATTTTGAAAAATTCCAAAATATACTGGATCCCCTCTAGAGTGTTGTTACAGACTAAAGAAAAAAACATCAGGAGGGTGGTATTGAGGAGACGGGTGGTAGACTGTGTTAGAGAGTCCTATGGTAACTAAAATGCATTAACATAACAATGACTCACTTTTTCTGTAAATGGGACCATTATTCATTACAAGTAGCTTACAACTCTGATTTGTTGAATTACTTGAGAGTTGACTTCTAATATTGTTTGGGTTTTGTTTAGGACTTTAATTCTGATTACTTATAGATTTGCTACCTAGAAATTTAGCAAAGAAGGACTAGAGCCTTTTGCTGACAGTAGCCCGGAGGTTAAGAGATTTTGTTAGGACTACTGAGAATTCATTCATGCCTAACATAAGAAGTAATGTCTCAGTAAATATAAGCAGTCATATTCTCTCAGTGCCTCAGAAAATTGTGATGTATACATATTTCCAACATAGATGTGTGTGTGTGTCTGTGTGTGTGTAATGCTCAGGGGCTGTAAAGGAAAAGACCTTTGTACCAGCATTATCTAAGATAACTGATAAATTTAGTAAATTAAAGAATGTTAATTTTTCATGTCTTAAAAGACAGGATAAACTTTATCAAACTGTTTACCATTTTCAGAAGAGTGGAAGGGAGGGAAAGAGAAAAATGTGGAACTCAAAATTTTATCAAAATGAATGCTAAACATTTTCTTCACATGTAACTGGGAAAATACTATTAAAAAGCATTTACATGTAGTTGGGCATATTTAATAAAATATTAAAATAATCTAAAAAAGGCAGCAAAGGCATTGTGGCATGTAGATTGTGGGCCTTCAAGGATAGAAAGATCTGGGTTTAAATCCCTTGTTTTATTCATAATGACCTTATGATCCTCTGAAAGTCATTGGAACTCTCAGTGTCCTAGGAAACTCTGTATGGTGTTCAGTTGCAAAGGAGTTGCAGAACTACATTTGTAGGGGAAGTTTCTTCATCTAGAATGTCTGTAAAACAGGGAAATCACAGGTCCAGTCTCTTTCCTCTATCCCTAAAATTCATACTGAAGCTTCCAAAGCTGCTCAGATAAATAACCAGGGAGAATAGAGTCTGGCGCATTGTGGTAATTCTTCAATATAAAGTTTCTAAATAGTAGATTTATTGATGAACAAATTTACTATTGCTTCATTTCATTTTTCAGGCATCCATTAATCAGAATTGCCTATTATTTTTATTTAGACTTTTCCCTTTATGTAAACAAATACAAGTGATTTCCTAAACATGTATTTTCTTTGTTCTATCCTCACTTAATTCCCCTTTCCACTTATTGTAATCATGAAACTACTTGGGTTTTTTAATTTTTTATTTGTTTTTTTTAGAAAGACCACTGAAATTAGAAGCTATAGATTTGTAACCCTAGCAGAAACCAGTAGGAAAGGAGGAACATGATGTGGCAGAAGGCTCTGAATTCAGAAACTGAAAAACTAAGTCTTTATCAAAATCTGTTACTAATTAGTTGTGTGATTTTGAGCAAGTCACCTAACTTTCCTTTGCCTAAGTTTTGCAAAAGGTAGTTCATATTTCTTGCATTCCCTATATTATAGCATTGTTCAGGGGCTAGGGAGATGATGTATATAAAATGCTGTGTTACTGTGAAATGCCACTCCAAATATAAGCTACTGTTATCTTTAAAAGATTTCAACAGAAATTTATTTCAGTAGTGAACTCCTTTTAATTCAAATTTTTACCAAAAATAGGATTAAAGATAAAACTAATAATGAAAAAATTCATAAAATACATTTTACAGTATCAAAAATTGAGAGTAGGAAAACAATAGCTAAAAAGATTAATTAAATAATTTTCCAGCCAGCAAAATGTTCACTGCCATCTTCTACTTACCAGTGGCATCGGATGCATCTGGGAGAATTATAGAATGCTAGAGTTGCAAGAGCCTCCCTTGGAAATTACTTATTACTTCATCACCCTTTTTTTATAGATAAAGAAACTAATGCCTAGAGAAAACAGGTGACTTGAGTGAATTCACCCACCTACTTAGTTATGGAGCTACGATTGGAATCCTGATCTCCTAACCCAGTCTGGGTATCCAGGGTCTTTCCTCTACATGAATGCTTAGCCTAGTCCCTTGCCCATAGGAGATATTCAATTAAATGTCTTTTGGATGAATGAATGAATGAATGAATGAATGAATGAATGAATGAATGAATGAATGAATGA
>NW_027185764.1:49734200-49930097 GCF_028583685.1 Petaurus breviceps papuanus | reverse complement strand
TGAATGAATGAATGAATGAATGAATGAATGAATGAATGAATGAATGATAAATGAAAGACATTACTCATTAAATTTAGCCCAATATTCTAGTCTTTCAAGATACTTGTGGAATGACTCTCATCATCCCACTGTGTTAGTTATCTATACCTCTATGATTTGTGTCATCTACAGATTGAATAAGCATGTTATCTGTACCATTATTCAACCTACTGGTAAATATGTTGAACCATGCGGGGCCATGCATAAATTCCCTGAGGTGCTCCACTTGAAGTTTCCTGCTTAGGTGATACCGAACCATCATTGTCATTTCTTTTGAGTTATCCAATCAGTTCTGCAGCCTTCTAAAAGTACTATTCTGTAGCAGCATCTTTCCATCTTTTCTGTAAGAATGGCAAGAAATAACTTTATCAAAGACCTCATCAAAGTCTAGATAAAATGTATCTATAATATTTTCTGGATATACCTATTTAGTAACACTATCAAAAAAGGAAATTAATCATATTAACATGACATGACCTCCTCTCTTGACGAAGCCACGCTGGACGTTCTTTGTGTTTATATACATCCATTTTATGTAATCAAATAAACTGATGAACAAATACCTAATCCTGCAACTTCTGGCAATTATAATAATAGAATCACAGAAAAGCATATTTGAAAAGGAGCTTAGACATCTTTTAGTCCAACCACCTTCCCAAAATAGGGATATTTTTATGTAGCATACCTGAGACCCAGATTGGTCATTAGAGTAATTCAGCATTGGTTTAATTTTAGCACTCTTCATTTTTCATTGTTGTGATCATTGTTTTCCTGGTTCTCCTTGCCTCACTGCATCAGCTTTCCACATTTCTCATGATTCCTCATGTTATCCCCATTATTTTTAGCCTGATCATCTTGCTGCTAGTCACATAGAAGTTTCCCTTAGAACAAATGAGGAAAGTTAGAATTTGCAAAGTGAGGTAAAACATAAAAATAAATGTAACAGGCCAATTTAATTATCTTTTGGTGGCAGCATCCTTTGTAGCCTTCAGTCACTCACTGATCTCCTTACATAATAGTAGAGCATTTGTAATTGCTTTATTATAGACCTCCCATTCTTTTTCCTTGAGAGATTCATGTTAGTTGATGAGTTGAAAAATAGGGCTCATTTAAAAGAAAATAAGTATCTGTAAAAAGCAAAAGAAAATGTCTGAGATTGTCAAAATCAGCTAAGAAATTAAGAGATTAGAAACATCTGCCCCAAGCATGTATGCAGCACACACTGTTCTATTATTTAACAATTACTGCCTGAGAAAGAATACCTGCTGCTCACTCAGGACAGTAACAGAGGTTTAATTTGCTTTGTAGCAGCTAAGAGACAGCTACTGCCTTCAAGCAGTGTTTTAAGTGGTTTAAGAAAAACATATACTTTCTCAAGATTGCTTATACTAAGTCTTAAGTACTAATACCTGTGAGAGGAGACAAATTCTAAAGGTATCCATTGTAATGCTAATGGTAATCCATTGTATAAATGCATGCTAAGTTATTGCATATCAATATTATACACTTATAACAACAACAAAATTGATAGTGATTCTAGTTGATACTAAGAAAACTTTAGACCAGCAAAGGAAATGCTAATGTGTAGCATAGGGATTGGATCCTAGAAATGCCAAAATCAATTTGATTCAGCATCAGTGATATGTTAGACATTCTTTAGAATAAAGAATACTAAAGCTGGAAAGGTATGTAAGTTTCACAATTGATCTGTCCCTTAGCTTTAAAATCATCCAAAGTACATATTTTTCTATCCTGTTTTTTAAAAGTCATATTTTAAAATCTCATTCTTAATTTCCCTTAGAGTTATCAAGAGGGAGCCTTTTGCTTACCAGCTGTTAAGAGAGAAAAGAGGATTTAATGGTCCTGTGTGGTTAGGTGGCTCAGTGGATAGCGTTTGGAGCCTGGAAACAGGAAGATTCCTCTTCTGGAGTACAAATCTAGTGTCAGATGTTTATAAGCTATATGACCCTGGACAAGTCGCTTATCCTTGTTTGCCTCAGTTTCCTCATCTGTAAAATGAGTTGGAGAAGGAAATGGCAAACTATTCCAGTATTTTTGCCAACAAAACTCCAAATGGGGTCACAAAGAATTGGACATTACTGAAAAATAACTGAACAACAACTAAGTCTTCTGCCATAAGTTCTGCCAGAACTGTCATATCCCAAATACTCAGGATCTCCTTTACATTGGCCAATAGAATGCTAAGAAACTGAACACAATTTTGCATGAGAGAGGTGTTTAATAAATACTATCAAGCAGTGAACATTGCCATAATATTATCAATAGTGAACATTCAAACCATCATATATTAAAATTTGTCACTGAAGCACATGAAACAAGTAGGTGCCTAAAAATGTCTATTGACTGTTGGGGAACTCATTACTTTGTACAAACCCAAATATATAAAAAATTACTCTTGCCTAATAAGAATCCTAAAAAAGACAATTATTTCTGAAAGGAAAGGGCAATAGCTTGTTAATTAATACCTGTCGTCTGACCGACAGGTCTTGCCATGCCCCCTGGCAGGAGTCAAGAGAAGTAGCAGCACAGAAAGCGCTCTGCCCCTCTGGCTTTCTGGAAGGGAAGGGAGGTAGAATAAAGAGAGCAGAGGTAAAGAGTATCTCTTGTTCTGACTGTCAGAGGAGAGGGGAGAGGGAGAGCACAGGAGTGTAGTCAAATATCTACCCTCCTACTCATTTTGAGGGAAAAGAGTTCAAGGTTGGCAGAGAAAGCATGAGAGTAAAATTAACCTCTTCTCCCACTTATTGGGAGGGTTAAGACTCCACTTGAAATCCTCCCTTCTACATCTGCTTGTCAGATCACTAGGTCTTACTTCTCAACTCTTCTCTGAAGGGTGAAATAATATCATCTATTCTAAGTCCTGATAGGACTGAAAGTCAATGAATGTGGTTTTTCAGAAGGAGTCAGTTTTGAATTGAGAGGGTCCTATCCTATTAACTAAAGAAAACTTTCCTCTGCATAGTTCATATGATTCTTGGGAGACCGTATTTGAACATGGTCCCTGACCTTAAGTAATTTGCAGATTGCTTAGAGACAGAAGACTAATAAACACCAAAAATTCATAGTGGAAGGAACTGTGGATTCAGAAATGACAAGTGGGTTCAAATTCAATCTCTGACAATTACTTATGTAACCATAAGTAAATCAAAACTTTTGAGTCTCAGTTTCCTTATCTGTAAAATAGTAAGAATACTTGGACTATACATCTTATAGGGCTGCTATAAGGAAAGCTCTTGGTAAACTTTAAAGTAAAACGCAAATATGAAATACCCTTGTGATAATTACTATGTAATCCAAGCATGATTATTGTACATATAAATATTTATATGTTATTACTTATATTTATTATAGTTTTATATGTATTTATAGTAGTATTTATATGTATTATATGAAACATAGAATTGTAACCTTTGTGTTGGTTCCCTTCAATTTAGTTCACTTAATAAATATAATATGCCTACTGTGTGAAAGATACTGTGCTCTTATAAAGGGTTTAGGTTCATTTTGGGGTGTACTTCTCTGGCTTATTTTCTCCATCCAGTTAACTAGGAACTTCCTATCTGATGCAACCCTTTGTGTTGCCACATGGCTCAAAGAATAAACAAGTTTATTTGCAAGTCAGTGACAAAGCATTTATTAAACATATACTCTATGGTAAGTACTGTGCTAAGCTCTGGGGATACAAGTAAAAGAAAACAAGAGTGAGTTTCTTCCTTCAAGGAACTAACATTCTAATGGTGGAAGGCAGCAAATAAACAGGACCTGAAAAGGGAGTTGGAGTATTAAGGTACACATGTATAGTGATACAGCTGAAGATATCAGTAGATACTATTGAGGCCTGAAATTGAGCAAGATAAGGGCAAAGCTGATCTATCTGAGCCCAAGGTAGTTCTAGGGGAAGTATTCAATTTTCTGGTTGGGAGAGGGACTCTTTAAAAAAAGTCTGGGAAATGGAATATTTATCAAAACTCATAGGAAAAAAAAATCAACTTTCAGGAGTATGCAATTCTTCCCCAGAGGTAAACTCAGCTTCTTTTTTTTTTGCCTTTTTTGGGGGGAGGTCAATTGGGGTTAAGTGACTTGCCCAAGGTCACATGGCTAGTTTTTGTGTTAAGTGTCTGAGGTCAAATTTGAACTCAGGTCCTCCTGACTCCAGGGTTGGTGCTCTCTTCACTGTGCCACCTAGCTGTCCCTGGTAACCTCAACTTCTTTTAGGTATGCTCAGCAGATGTTGCCTCTAGAGTGGCTTCTCAGGACATGTCACCTACTGAGGCTCTTCCTGGTCCCATCCTGATGTTTATATTCACTCCTTACTAGTGCCCTCCTCTGTAGCTGCTTTTAGTTATCTGCATAGCCCTGAACTCTGACTGTAGCTCAGTAGCCAATGGCTTTTTGTTCCTGATTTGCTCTTTTGGTCACTTCCTGAAAGATGTTGCCAGCCTTTACTTGTTACCCCTTCCCTTTGTTCTCCTTTCTACCATCTTTCATAATGTGGTGGTCTACCCATACTTCACCTCTCCTTAAGTTCTCCCATTTCTTCTATGAAATTGAGTTCATTCCCTTTCCTGGTGAACCCCCTTCTTCTCTGAGTCCCTGTTATTGCTGTAGATAGCATTAAAACTAAAGAGGCTTCTGTTTCTGAAGTCTTCCCTCTGGCTTCTCATAAAAGTTTTCCCAGAGATGAAAACAACAGTAACATTTGGCATCTCATATATCCTGTCAGGTCTATGTCACTAATGGCACATTAACACAAGCTGAATTTTCTAGTCTAATGTCCTCCTTTTTGCCTATTACCTGGATAATATGCCTCCACAAAACCACAGAATTTGAGAGTTGGAAGGTACTTCAGTAGCCATCTATATAAGTTCCCCCAAGAGTGCTTAAATCTCTTCTTCTTTATCTCTTTATTCCCTATGATTCCCTATGGACTAGCTGGGTAGAGTTATTAAAATTACACTGGACTGCTTCCCAAAGCATCTAGGGGAGTGTTGATGGGGGAAGAAGGACATGATTCGTAAGCATTGCTGCACATCAGAGGAAAAAATAGTTGTAGTCCTTAATGAGCCATAGATAATAGCAGTACTAATAATATCTGATATTTATGTGTTTGTTGTATTAGGTCATTATTCAGTCGTGTCCGACTCTCCATGACCCTATTTGGGTTATCTTACAAAAGATACTGGAAAGGTTTGCCATTTCCTTTTCCATCTCATTTTAAAGATGAGGAAACTGAGGCAAACAGGGTTAAGTGACTTGTCAAGAGTCACACAGATAGTGAGTGTCTGAGGCTGGATTTGAACTCAGGAAAAGGAGTCTTCCTGATTCCAAGCCCAATATTCTAACCTAACTGCCTATAGTACTAATAATACTTGATCTTCATTTGTTTAGTTAGGCCCAAACCTACAATTTCATCTATTTGGGGGCTCTATCTACACTTTGGAATCTGACAGCTAATCTGTTAATGCATATTACTGTAACTTTTGGTCTTCTCCTGGAGCACAGAGAGGCTAAATGATTGCCAATACAAGGGGATCTTCAAATTTCATTACCATTGGGGCAGCTAGGTGGCACAGTGAGTAGAGCACCAGCCCTGGAGTCAGGAGAACCTGAGTTCAAATCTGGCCTCAGACACTTAACACAAAAACTAGCTGTGTAACCTTGGGCAAGTCACTTAACCCCAAATTGCCTCCAAAAAGCAAAAAAAAAAATAATAATAATTCCATTACCATTACAGGACTCTAAATACAAAACAGAAGAGTTTATAGTTGACTTGAGAGGCAATAGGGAACCACTTGATTTTATTGAATAAGGAAGTGACACAGCCAGATCTGTTATTAAGTGCCTACAGACACTGTGCTAAGCCTTGGAGTGTCAAAAGATAAACCCTGCTTCACAATCTAAGTAGGGAGAAAACAAACAAATAAATACATTCAAACAAGCTACACGTTCAAATCTTTTACAGTTTGGCAGGACAAATCCCAAACTATCATTAAGTAAATACAGTTGCATCTACTTAATGAAAAGCTTTCAGAGCCAGAAACATCTCCAAGACATGGGGACATTAGGGTAGGAGCTTAATGTAAATTTTCTTCAAACATCTTCAGATTCCATTATAAAGGTCTTCTTATCTCAGTGGTATAGTGGAATACATTAATATGAACAAATTTCAATTTTTATGTATATAGAAAATTTTTAAAAGATACATTTGATCTCTTCAGTATGTTTCAATGAAATGAGAGAATGGGAAATATTTTTCCATATAATTCTTCTGTATGTAATATTTTATTGGAATACATTACAATTTCTCTTCCTTAGAGCCACACAGAATTCCTTTATTCTACATTAAATAAGCGGTTTTTAGGAAAAGGGAAAAAAGTTTAAACTTCAGCTGATTCATTCTTTTGCAATTCAGATAGTAAATACTAGGTTGTAAAATTTTGCCTTATTGAACTGCTTTTCACTGATTTATTTTTGAAACATTTTATTATATTACTTGTTTTGTCTTTGTGGGATTAAAACAGACTGGCTTAATAGAACTATTGTAACAAATAAGCCTCAGTGAGATGGGAGAATTCCCTCAAGCTAAAGATACAAAATACTTTTTATATAGCCATATTGACTATATTGTTGTTTGGAAAGTGATTAGCTAGTTCTGGGGTTCACTGCTGACCCGTGATGCTCATCCTTTTCCCTTTGGTGCACTTTAATTCTTTTCATTGTTCCCATCTGGGATTGAGCAGGAAAACTTCTGAGAGATGGAACTCAGGCTAAATTTTCACTGTTAATTGCTCTCAACAAAGGTTTAGCAAACTCAAGTTAAACCTAGAAAGACTGAGAGTTATAGACTGAAATAAGGGTTTTGGCATATTGTTCAGTTTTATATATTTAAGTATTTCCTTCTCCACTTTGATTCAGACAATCGGGAGTTATCTGAGAAAGGAAAAGTATTGTTCTGCTCTGTCTTATGATACATAGAAATCCTGAAAAAAACAATTTTGGAATATCTTTGTCATTCTATTTATTACTTTTTTTAAAAGTAATCAGGGTTAAGTAACTTGCTCAAGGTTACACAGCCAGTTATTTCTGGGTGTGCTGCTAAGTATCTGAGCTCGGATTTGGTCCCCAGGTCATCTCGACACTGGAATCGGTCCTCTTACTCACTGAGCCACCTGGCCACCCCTAAGCAATTGGAGTTAAGTAACTTGCTCAAGGTTACATGGCCAGGTGTTTCTGGGTGTCTGCTAAGTGTCTGAGCCCGGATTCGATCCTCAGGTCATCCCAACACTGGAGCCAGTGCTCTTACTCTCTGTGCTACCTGGCTGTCCCTCTCTTTATTACTTTTGTATATATCTGTTGAATAATCTCATGATTCTGAAAATTGTCTTTAGTTTGATTTAAAATCTCTCATGGATTCCTAGACAGTTTCAGATTTATAAAACAGTTAGTTGCTAAAAGTAAACTCTACTTAGCCTGTCTAATTCTAAAATAATGTATCTATTGAGTTTCACTGAATAAATCTGACCCTATAATAATAAGAAAAATTGAGCAGATATATTCTTTCTCCTATAATAAAGGTTCTCAGATTTATTATGTTCACAAACAGACTTGTTGCTTTGAAATTCTGGAACTTGATTCATAGGAAAGTTAAATTTTAATATGCATTGACTTTAATTTGTGAACTATTTGACTTTTAATAATGCTGTCACAATCATCTGTTCATAACCACATTAATTAGCAGTGTTATTATCTTGATTATATGTCTGTATAGGCCAAGTGAAAGAGGTGACATTTCTGTCAAACTAAGGGTCTAGATACCTAAAGAAGAGAATATCTCTGGAGAATAAGTAGACAGGCAGAGTGTAAGGATCTCATGATAAGGCAAGCAGTCTAGGTCTGTTTGAACTCAAAAAGAAAAAATATGAACATTTATCTCTTACGTACTAGCATGTTAATGATACAAAGTCCTTACTTCTCATATTAGCTTCAGTACAGGATTTAGAAATATAGCAAGTATTAGTACTTAAATATTCAACAAATGCAAAAGTCTACTACCCCCCCCCAAATCTCAAAAGGAATCTAACTCATAAGGGAAACAAACCAGAAAACTAACTATACAAATTACAGTTTAAAGCAAGAGAGAAAACATTTTTACCAATTTTTTTTCCAGTGGATCCCTAAAACTAGGGTATCCATAAGTGAAAAGTTCCAGGTGGATCCTCTCTCTGGATAATCTCCACTGTTGTCAAAAGTCCAACTTCATTCCAGTTGAGGTCCCATATACTGTGAGACTCTGGACTTGCTCTCTAATGAAAACTAGCAGGCAGGTTCCCAGAGCTAGGCTGGCTGTGTATCCTCAGGTTATATCTCTGAAGGTTATTGGTAATTTTTTCTAGCCTCAAGCTCTCAAGCCTCTGACCCCTCCCCTATGCCAAGAACATCCCAGTATCATTTAAGCAATTGACATCAACTTTTACAAAGAGATACTTACTGAGAACACATAGATATAAGTACAAACTTATCCCGCCAACACCTGGGGAACACACTTCTTATCTCAATCCCTGGGGAGAGTGGACTCAAACCAAAAGTGGTTGCTACAAGGTATTTGCTACCCCCACCAAATCCGATAGATGAGCCTATGAGCCTTCTTTCTAGGATATTTCTGGCCAAGATTAATCTGGTCAAACTCTTCAGCACCTCTACTGCAACTCCCCCATGTTTAGGCTACAGGGAATCCAATTACAGAAGTTAGCCCCCAGACACCTAGAAATCACAATTCCGATTTTTTGAAAATTAGTAGATTGTATACCTCCCCAATACTCCTTCACTTTGAAACAGGAAGGAACAAAAGAGGTCCATATTTGTGGGCTCCATCTTGGCCCCAGATGGAGAGGGCCAGAGAAACTCTCCAACCAGAGGTTTATAGCAAGTCTTTCTCACTCAAACATAACTAATATGGAAAAGAGTGAGAGGCTCACTTTGGCTACCTGGTAAATGCCCCCCAGTTCTGTCTCAGAAGCCAGTCAGAAGTCTGTTTTGTTCCACAAATAGTTAGCAAACCAGAACCATTATAGAATGTCTACACATGCTCCATAGTCCATGTGGGACTTCAATCAATTAAGCAAGCAAGCAATATTTATCCAGTACCTACCTGTATGCCAGGCACTGTGCTAAGCTTTAGCCATGGTCATATGGACTCGGATCCTTAGTAAGTTCCCCAATTACATATTATTCCTAAAATATAATCTATCTTCCTAAAAGCATGTAAGCTACTTAAGGACCAGGAATGTATCATTTTTGTTTTTATATCCCAGGATAATACAGAATTTTACATATAGTACTTATTTAAGAAATACTTCTTACTTGCTTATTTTGCCCAGATTTCTCAGGGTCAGAAATGAAAGCCTTCAGCTGTTTGATGGGGGCAGAAGAAAGGGAGAATTTTTTTTTAGTTTTTCTTTCCTCTATCAAACCACCACCAACAACAACAATAAAACAATCCTGAAACATATTAATTTTAAAATCCTAGGTAGGCGATGTAAGTTCCCATTTACAACATCTTTACCAACATTCAAATTAGAGAATTCTTGGTTCATATCAACTATGTAGAGTTAGGTAGGAAGGGACACAGCTACTAAGATAAATAAAATCCAGTTATAAAGAACCTGAGTATTTAAACTTCTTATGGAAAAAAGGTGGGAATCCAATATTGGTTATATAAAATTGATATTTTTGTCACAGGAAATTCATACCTTTACAAATGCAGAAAATGATGATAGGACAGGCATTGAAGAAAAAATAATTTGATAGATCTTGAATAAGTCATGTGTAACACTGTAGACATTGATTAAAATATTTTATAGAAAATCATTCTCTTTATTTTCCTGATATAGATTTGGATTGTTTTTTTCTAAAGCAGAAACTTCATCATTATTACATATTCTATCATGGAAATAAATTTTTTTGGAAGAAAAGGCCAACTTAAGCTTTCTCACTTTACATTTCTTAGTTCAAAAGGATATAAGTTTATTGAGAACAAGAACTGTTTCACTTTTGTATTTTGTAGCCTGAGGGGCCAGCACAGTGATATATGCATGCATGCACACACATATGCACGTGTGTGCACACACATATGTAGGCACTTAATAAATTCTTATTGATTAATTCTGCTCAGTTTAATGCAGAAACCATAATGTTGGGCATATGGATTTTACGTTTAAATTTCTATTTTATTTTAAAGAAGCACAATTAGAATGTATATCAGGGGGGCGGCCAGGTAGCATAGCAAGTAAGAGCATCGGCTCCAATGTCGGGATGACCTGGGGATCGAATCTGGGCTCAGACACTTAGCACCCACCCAGAAACACCTGGCCTTGTAATCTTGAGCAAGTTACTTAACCCCCATTGCTTAAAAAAAAAGAATGTATATCAGAACACCTGGATGGAAAAGGGAAATGAGTGACTTTGGAAAAACTAAGACTTTGGAAAAAAAAGACTTGGAAAACTAATCACAAGCTTATCCTAGAAGGATAATACAATGATGAAAAATTTCAACTCTTCAGACATCTGCTGGAAATCTCCTTCTGTCAAAGGGAAAACAGCAAATAATTGCTTTTCCTGCATTAATAATCACCCCAACCTTTAAAAGGTGGAGGACCCTATAAGATGAAATTCTATTTTCTATCTGATGCTCAGAAACAAGGAGGAGTTGGTGGTTGAGGTAGGAATGATCAGAACCATTGGGAAAATGTGCTATTCTATCTCATATGGAAATTGTCTTAACTTGTACCAGATAATTTGCAAGAACAGATTTCAAAGGGTTCAGAGAAAGGATAGGTAAGATCCCATTGGCCAAAACCCTCCAGGGGAAGTCATCTCTGGGTAGAGGAGAAAAAGCTCCTTAGAATGAAAAATATAAAGATGCAATGAGAAACAATTTCTGTGAGGAGGAAAAATAATTGTCTAAAGAAACTAACTTTAATGTACAAAGAACTCATCAACCAACTTAAGTTCACCTCTTTGGGCCTCAGTTTCTTTATTTGCACAATAGTGGTCAGGGAGGATGGATAACCTCCAAAATTCCTTCCAATTCTAAATCCATTTTCCCATGGTCCTCTACAATTTGACTTAAAAGAATACATGCAGAAGATGAAAGGATACAGAAGCATAACATCTTCCTGTAAGAACAGTGCTAAAACTGAATGACATGAGGCCACTAGAGAAAACTATGGATAACAGTAAGGATTTCTTTTAAAGGCAGAGTATATAAGGGAAATGAGGAATACAAAAGAAAGGTCTGTGGGATGATGATAACTGACAATAGAGAGACAGCAAAAGTTTCAAGCTATTTACTTTTTTTTCTTTGCCAAGGACCCTTCCCATTGGTCAAAGACAGAATAAGTGAAGTACATCTAACTGCTCTTGGTGAGTTCAGGTCATTGGCCAAGAGAAAGTTCATTGATATACTGAAAGAACTGACAGATATGACTGTACAACTATGATCATTTATCTTTAAATTTTCATGGTCACAAAGAACCAGTATAGAACAGGACAGTGCACTAGACATAGCTTACCTAGATTTTAGCAAAGAAGTTGAGTAGGTCTTTTATGTTATTCTTTTAGAATAGATGGAGAGATTGATTTTAATGCCATTAGGTAGATCTGAAACTGGTTTTGAATAGCTAGAACTAAAGAGTTGGCATTAATGACTTGCTACCAACTGGGACAAAGGTCTTGAATTTCATGTTCAGGGATCTGTGCTTTGGCCTGTTCTGTTTATTAACATTTTAATGATGGCTTCAATAAAGGAATAATGGGAAAAGATTGGGAAGGACATTGATAATTTGAAGAGTGTCTAGATAAGGGCAAAAAAGAGATGGTGACGGGACTTTGAGATCATGTTATATGGTGATTGGTGGAAGAAACTGGGGAGATTTAGTCTGGAGAGAAGACTTATAAGGAACGTAATACCTGAAACAAAGGCTAGATAGTCACTTATAAATGGTAGAGAGAAAGCTCACAAAGTTTCAGGTTGGACTAGATGACCCCTGAGACCAATTTATAATTCTGTAATTAGTGCTATAACTTGAAGATTTTGAGAAAAGTAAAGGTCTATCAATGCTACTTTTACCTCCAAAAAGGTAACCCAGATGACATTAGCACCGACTAATTAATATAATTATTTACTCAGCATTAAAATATGTTTATGAAAATAATCTGCATGTTCTTTTAGAACATTCCCAATAGAAACACAAGAAATGAAGAGTTAAGATTTTGTGGGTTATTTTTTTTAACAGTAAGCAAAAGCTCAGGTTTAGAGTATAAAATTCCACCACTTTAAGTTGTTATTAAGAAATCATTTGCTCCAGACATAGGCATTTTTCTCTGGTTAAATTTGTAGAATGTGCTTTTCTTGAGAGCAGATATTGACTCATTTTTTATTTGTATTCTTAGTGCCTAGCTCAGAGTAGGTACTTAAATAAAGACTTGCTTGCTTGATTGCCTCTTTATCATGCATCTCTATAGTGATACACTGAATACTGGAATCAAAAAGGATATTAAACAGGGAGTAATATATTCACTTAAGATATTTGTCAGTTTCATAGCAGATACTCTTTTCAGTATTTACATTCTTTATTGATCTTGAGGTTTTCTAAATGTTCCCATTCACAGTAGGCATTGTAATCATTATACTGAAATCCATATTAATATGAGACTGAAAAACAAAGTGGATGAAAGTGCATGTGGGTAGTCTGTAAAATTAGTCTATCAATTTATTTCCTGCATGAGTCCTGAAAATGTTTTTAAGTAGGAGAAGATTGGGATTTGTCTGCGGTCACAAAATTCTTCTGACACCAGGTCCATTTACATGAATGAAAATCAGGTCCAGCCTCATGTGCCTGGGCATAAAAACATGCATTTTCTCAAAAGAACTGAGTCAAAACAATGTTGAACTTTGTGTGAAACTCAAAATATCTATTCTTCAAGCATAGATTTTTGAGCTTGTAGGTTCCATCCTTTCCCTCTCATTTCACAGATGAGGTAAATTCATCCTCAAAAGTTCACATGTCTTGCCCAAGGTCTAATAGATATCAAGTAGCAAAACTATCATATGCAACTACATCATCTAATTGTAAATCTCATGCTCTTTGTGCAGCACCTTACTTCTGTATTCATCTTGAGTAAATGATTTAGACAAGAACTTCATTGTACCTAATTTAGAACACATAAAATATAACTTTTGTTAACACTTATTTCACTGAGAGATTTACTTATGAAAAACTTTGTCAAGAAATCTCTGAAATATAATTATAAAATTACTGATTTGATTTGCCCTTAGTGACTTTCTCCTGAACATACTTTTGAACACACTATAAAATTTTGCCAAAAAAGTGCCTGTAATGTGAGAATCTTGAAAGAAACATTTATCATTTTTTAGCACAAGTATTTGAAAGTGGGTGTTATAATGGTGGTAATAATTCCCTTGAAATTAAAGGTTATAATACAAAGTCAGGCTGAACAAAACAGAACCCATAAAAACCATTGCATTCGAAATGTAGTACAGGTGTTCCTATTTAGCTGCTAAAGTACATATTATTTATTCTTCATCTGGGGGTGAAGCAGATGTGTTACTGACATTTATAGTGCAGTCCATGTAAAATAATACTATAAAATGCACACTTATATGACATATGAATGAAGGTTCATTTAGAAAAAATTCTCATGTGACCTTGGGCAAGTCACTTGACCCCAATTGCCCTACATTCCCCCCTCCAAAAAGTAAAAAGAAAAAAATCCTTACTTCAATAGTTTTAGTTTCATATAATACACTTTTCATTAGCAGTCAGTATGTATAACACAATTACAAAGTAATTATCATCTCTAGTTTTATCATGGAATATTCATTAAATGCTTGATAAGTTATTATCAAATATAATATTAAGAGTATACAAATTAGCTTTAACCTTCTCACTTAGTCTAAGCAAGGCTACTTAACTTTCATATATTCAGCTAGCTACATGAAATGTTCAAATTGAGTAAATTTCATGTATATATATATATGTACACACATATATACACACATATACACATATATTATACATGCGTGTATCTTAATTTGGTATCTGGACATGTGATTTTATATGTGGCATGAACTCTTAGTGAGTTAACTCCTTTCACCAAATCTGATCAGCAACTTTTCTGCCATTTATAGTTTCAGAAAGGTGCCTGAGCCACTGAAATGTTTTATTATTTCACCAATCAATGTGCATCAGAGGCAGGGCTTGAACTCAGGTCTTCCTGACTCTTAGGCAAGATAAGCCATCTAGTCCAACCTGTACCTCAGCAGTTATCCTCTCTATAGCATTGATGACAAGTGACTATCCAAACTCTGTTCCTTGGTAATTAACTTATAGGGGAACCTACTACCTTAGGGAATGTTTTATTCTTCATTTGCTCAGTTCTAATTAATCGAATAGGGCAGTCAGGCAGTGTAGGAGATTGAACACTGGTCCTGGAGTTAGGAAGACCTGAATTCAAATCCTTCTGACACTTAATAGCTGTGTGACCCTTTGCAACTCACTTAACCCTGTTTAACTCAGTTTCCTCATCTGTAAAAATGAGTGGAAGAAGGAAATAAGAAACCACTCCAGTATTTTTGCCAAGAAAATTCCAAATGGAGCCACAGAGAGTTGAGCACAACTGAGGTGATTCACCAAACAACAGTAGCTAATCAAATAGATCCATAGTCTCATCAGTTTGGATGTTCCCTTTAATGATGCTGATTGCATCCCATCCATGCCTGCCCATTCTGTTTAATTATTGTTTATGATATCCCATCCATTTGCTACAAGGAATATATCAAATATACTGGAGATATTCCTTTTAACATCACAAGGATTATAGTAGAACATACAGACTGTACATCAGTTTTCCCTCACTCTCACCATGTCTAGCACATTCTTTTATCTTTTAAATTTTTTAAAATTTAATTTATGGAATAAAGCAAGCATTTCTATAGCATAGTATAGTAAAAACAAAAAGATTGCATATAAAACTGCAAAACTATTATGCGCCACTTGTTATTTCTTTTAATTATATAATGAAGTTATCATGTAATTTTTTTCTTTTTTTCTTCCCTCCCCCCTCCCACCCTAGTGATGACTATCATTAGACACAAATATGTATTATGTATGTATGTATATGTGTGTAAAACCATTCTATAATGCTTCTATTTATCAAGTCTTTCTCTGGATGCAGATATCTTCTGTCATAAGTGCTTTTTAGTTAATTTAGGTATTTTTATAGTCAAAATGAGTTATTCACACAAAGTCATTCTTAAAATGACATTGCTATTACTGTATACAGTGTTCTCTTTGTTCTATTCATTTCATTCTTCGTTATTTTATGTGAGTCTATCCATGTTTTTCTAAGATCATTGAGCTCATCATTTCTTATAACATAGTAGTATTCCACCACTATCATATACCACAACTTGTTTAGCCATGCCCCAATTGATGGGCATCCCTGAAATTTCCAGTTCTTTGCCACCGCAAAGAGAATTGCTACAAACATTTTAGAACTTATAGGTTCTTTTCCTTTTTCCCTAATCATCTTTGGAAATAGGCCTAGTAGTTGTATTACTGGGTCAAAGGGTATAGGTACTTTTTAATAACCCTTTGAATAATTTTAAATAACTGTTTTCAATTACACATTTCTTTGATAACATCTTTTACTTCAGTTCTTCATAGTTTCTTATTTGTTGTTTGTTGCAGTCTGCTGGCACCAACCACATGCCCCTCCATTACCCTCAATATGAAGCTGAATTTTTTTTGAAATTTTAATGTTTCATGATTCATAACCACACAATACTGGTAAATACTGGCATTTTAAAAATTGAATTCTACTTCAGGAAGAAGTTTGGGGTTATTTAAGATGCATAACACTTTGCAATTTACCTAAGGCAATCCATCTCACTCTCCTGTTCCTGCCTTGTTCTATGCATACCTTGTTTAACTGCATGCCATTATCTGAACAACAGGCATTCTTCATCAACTTGGTTTTTCCTGTGAAGATGTTTAGGCCAAATACTTTTGAATGATCATGCATCTCATTTAATAGACATTGCCATTTTCTGAGGCTTGAAATATTCAGCAAAACAGTATACACAAACAAGAGGATTTGGGGGGGAAGTCCCACCAAGTGCAATAAATCTTTGTTCTCTATCTTTCCTGTGACAATGGTAAACATCTTTGGTGGGGAGATGTCTTCCTCACTGTGGAATAAGGTTATTTTACTTATTATATTTTTCAAGGAGTCTTGCATCATTTTGGCATATGCATGAGAGACTTCTATTTGAAAGACAGCCTCTAACTCAGCGAACAAGGACAAGGGAAACTTGTATTTTCTACATCTTTCAGTTTATCGTGTGATGATCAAGCTATTGCCTTTTGGGGAATATCTCTTGGAAAAGCCTGGATATTCACTATTAATTCCCTTATTAAAGATTCTTTGCTATAAACTGTTCTCACAAAAATTTGATAGAAACGAGAAAGTAAACATACATCAGTAATTGTTTTCTCAACCACTTTTTTTTTGTTATTGAGATTCAAGGTTTTTTTCCCCCATGTTTTTGGTATCTTCCCATTCTTTAGATACCTTGTGAATAAATCTCTCAATTCCTTTACAATTTGTCATCTCCAAAGTGGTTCTGCTTTATGTATATTTGGTCTATTTCTTTTACTGTCCTTATTATTTTTGGTGTCATTTCTACCTCCTCTATAAGTATGTGTAGGACTGTATATTAAATTTGATTTACTCTTTCATTGATTGTGAAAAGAGCTTGCTACAAAACATTTTGAAGATCTTTTCAATTTTTGCTGTTTGTTTTATTCCATTTTTCATCCTGGGATGGTTTTCCTTTACTTGGATGTTTCCCCAAGCTTTCTTTAAACCAATTTTACTCCCCACCATATTTTTTTCTGATTTATAAGGCAATGCTTCTTTTGTCATCCTTTTTTTATAACATTTTACAGGTAGCTTTATATTCTAAACCTGCATGGCCCTTGACTGCCCTAGCTGTCTTTAACTCCCTCAGCTGCAGTCTCCTCACCCCAAACTGCCTTGTGTTCATTTTGTATATATTCTTCATATACTTACATAAATATTGTCTTCTCTGTTATAATTTAAGCTACTTAAGGATAAAGACTGTTTTACTTTTCTCATTGTATTCCCAGTGCTTAGCACAATGCTTCACACAAAGTAGAAGCTTAATAAATGCTTGAGGTGACAACTAAGTAATTTGTAGATTAAAATACTTTTTAGACTTTTTTGGTCTTCTCGGTATGGAAATTTATTTGCATCAATTAAACTCCTCTTTTAAATTATGTATCTACCAATGAAACTGCAGGTCTAAATACCACGCAATGTTTTTGCCATTAGTTATTTTTATTTGAGCTTTGTACTAATTTTGATTTTTGCTCTAATAAATTGATAATTCAATTGTACACAGACAACTGATTCAGAAATAATTCCCACATCAGCAACAAATTTTCTATTTATCATCGTAATTAATTTATTTGATATTGATGATTTACAGCTACTACCATTTTTAGATCAAGTTTGTTTACTTTATAATATTATTTTTTTTTAAATTTTGAGTTCTATATTCTTTCCCTTCCTGGAGCCTCTTATCCATCCATTGAGAAAGCAATCAATATCATACACATTATATGCTACTGATTCCTTTTTTTAGGGCAATTGGGGTTAAGTAAGTTGCCCAAGGTCACACAGCTAGTAAATGTGTCAGGTGTCTGAGGCCAGATTTGAACTCAGGTCCTCCTGACTCCAGGGCCGGTGCTCTATTCACTGTGCCACCTAGCTGCCCCTGTGACTGATTCTTTACTGCATGTATTCTTGAAATTTTGGCATAAGGCTTCTGGGGACTCAACAAATCTTTGTCCCCTCTGATTCTTTATTCACAATCCATCTTTTCCAGTATATTTGCTGTCCTTTCTTGTTATTACCCTTGTATTCAAATAACCTAGTATCAAACTATATGTTGATCAAGTTCCTACTTGTTCTTGTAGAATTTCTCTACATTTTCATCCTTGGGAGAGAAATGTTGGCTCATATGCTATAATTATTTCTATAGTGGCCTTTTCTTTATGTCCCTATAAGCATTGCTATATGAGATGACCAACTGTTCTATGAAATGATATTTCTTGTTGCCTTTGGACACATCACAAATCCTGTTTTGCCTTTCCAAGGAAAGCCTGAATCATCCTTGCACTTAACTTCAACTTCTTTCTGTCTCCTACTTTAAGTCAAGAATGTCACCACTTATACAATTTAGCCTCTATAGGGCTATGTCCACTCACTGATCAAGAGACAAGGATCACCTTTTTTGTATTCATGCACTCCTATATGATAAATATTAGAATATTTGATTTAATTTAATAAATATTAGAACCAAGTGCTAATTTGTAAAAAGGAACAATACCTAAATTATCATTTAGAGATAGTGATTCTTCCAACTCTCTGACCCCCTTTTCCCTCACAGAAACAGAAGGACTAAGTACCACTTTGCATTTTTCTATATGTGATGGATTCTCATAGCTAAGGAATTCATTACCAAGTGACTTACCTACTCAGGATGAGTAGCTAGGCTGGTCTTTGTATAGCAGACTCAGGCAGTTGCTGATATATTATTCAACATCTTTCCAGCATGGCAGAACCTGCTAGAGATGAGTTTTTCTAGCATAGCCTTCAGGAACCCAGATTTACCTCTGCATCATGACAAAGCATGAAGGTGGGTGCTGAAAAGTTGCTTCTCTGCACCTTCCTCTAATTGTTCCTAGCTCTGATCTCTGCAGTTACTATCATGACTGATCGTACTTCCTCATGAAGGGTCATGTTTCCCTATGTTAGGAGGTTTTAACCTGTTTTGAAAACCCTTTGGCAATCTGATGATACCGGTGGATCCCTTTTCAGAATAAAGTTTTTTGATGCATACAATAAAATAAATACAATTACAGTAGAAACCAATTATATTAAAATGCACTTATCAAAATATTTTTTCTTAAAAACAAATTCATGGACTCCAAGTTAAGAATCCTTCCATAAGTCTTCTCTGATGAAGTAATGATTGACAAAAATTATTTTCCCCCTTTATCTTACTAAAATTAATCTACCCCTTCCCACAAAAGGGATCAAAAGCATCATCAAAACCATCTTTAAGTGCCTGTTGACAGCAACAGTGTTGTGCTAAGTGGAATACAAAAGAAATCAAAGAATCCCTATGAGATCCTAGATTCTGGTGATCAATGTTCTACTTCATATTCAAGTGAAATGTTTCCACAGGGTGTGTCCAGGTTCAGGTAGCATGACAGCTTTCCCCACTGCAACTTTCTCTAAATAAGGGCTAGCTTACAGTCTGCAATCAAAGCTACTATGACAGTAAAAGTAGCACATTTTTACATAGTGCCTTGTTTAAAGGTAAAATCTTCAAATCCATCTATACATATATATATATATATATATATATCTGTTGTTTTCTGAGTAAAATGCTGGAAGAGGTGCTTGCTTCAGCAGCACATACTAAATTGGAACAATATAGAGAAGATGAGCATGGCCCCTGTGCAAGCATGACATGCGAACTTGAAAAGTGTTCCATATTTTTGTGAGTCTATTTGGATTACTTCTGCGCCTCCTCTGATTCCTCAGGCTAACTTCATTCTCTCTCTTCCTTTCTCTAATAAACCCTATACCCCAGGAAAAAAAATGCTGGGAGTGATATAGTGGATACATCATCAGAAATCAAGCACAGAAGACTAAAATTCAAATCTGAACTTGTTCACTTAACAGCTATGTGACCCTGGAGAAATCACTAACATCTGTTTACCTCAGTTTGATTTACTGGCTGGGTGACTCTGAATAATTCATTGACTTCTCTGCCTCAATTTTCTCATCTGTAAAATGGAGAATATAATATCAACCTACCTGCCAACATTGTTGGGAAGATTAAATAAGGATATTTGCTAAATGTTTTGCAAATCTTAAAGTGCTATATCAGTGCCAGCTATTATTATTTGGAGGGCATAATGTACTCTGTCACTTAATTGTTGGGGTTTTTTTAGGTTTTAAAGGGAGTTAAAGGTCCTTTAAGTAGAGAGTTAATGACCAAAATAATAGGTATGATTCATGCTTTTATGGTGTTTTAAGATTTACAAAGCATGTTCTTAACAATATCACTGTACAATAGGTAGTACAAATTAGTGTTGTTCCTGTTTTATAGATGAGAACACTAGGGTGTAAAGAGGCCGAGTTGCTTACCTGTGGTCACAGAAATAGAAAGTGTTAGAGATGGAATATAAATCTGTTTGATTCCAAGTACAGTGTTCCATGTCAACATATTTTTTCAGGAAAAATTGGAGTATTTCTTGGGCTGGGGGATGGAGGGTTAGTTTGAACTAGGTGATCTCTAAGGCCCTTTCCAATGGAAAAATTCTATAATTCTTTGGAATTGGAATAATTTTAGGTGAGAGAAAAAGCTTACATAGGAAAAGTAAGGCTATTGGAGATGGGAAAGGGGAGCTTCAAAAAAAAACCAATGACAAATTATTAGATTCTAACCAGAAAATCTTCCCAACTTAAAAAATATAGGTATTTCAGGATTGTTTATCTTTGTGAAGTTGATTGAGGATTCTTAACTTTTTTGAGTCATGGACATTTTAGGAAGTCTGGTAAAGCCAATAGACCCTTCTCAGAATAATATTCTTAAATACATAAAGGAATCAAATTATATAGAAATATAGTTAAATGACATTAGAGAAACCAGTTCACAAACTTTGGGTAAAGAACCTCTGCTTTAGTTTTGGCAGTCTATATTTTATCTTTTTCAAATTACATATAAGAAAAATATTTTAAATTTTTTTAATTTTTGAGTTCTAAATTCTCATTCTTCTTCCCCTCCTCCCTCATTGATAAGACAAGGAATATTAAATAGTTGTACATGTGCAGTCATGCAAAACATTTCCATATTAGTCATATGAAAGAAAACACAGACAAATCCTCCCCCCCCCCAATAAAGTAAAAAACAAAGTATGCTTCAGTCTGAATTTAGACTTTCTCTGGATAGCCTTTTTTATCAGAAGTCCTTTGGAATTGTCTTAGTCAACTGTATTGCTGAGAATAAGTCATTCATAGTTGATCATTAAACAATGTTGCCGTTACTGTGTATTCTGTTCTCTTGTTCCAATTCATTTTGTATCAGTTTATGTAAATCTTTCCAGGTTTTTCAGAAAGCATCCTGCTTATCATTTTATAGTAAAATATTATCCCCTCATAATCATATACTACAACTTGCTCAGCAGTTTCTCAATTTATGGGCATCCCCTTAATTTCCAAGTATTTGCTACCACAAGAAATTGGTATAAATATTTTTGTACATTTAAGTCCTTTCCCCTTTTTTATCTCTAGGATACTGACGTAATAGTAGTATTTTTGGGTCAAAGGTTAGGTATAATTGTATAGTCCTTGGGGAATATGGCTCCAAATAATTCTCTACAGTGGTTGGATCGGTTCACATCTCCACACACAGTGCTGTAAGTGTCCCAATTTTCCCATTTCCACTTCAACATTTGTCATTTTCCTTTTATGTCATATTAACCAATCTGATAAGTGTGAGGTGGTACTTTAGAGTTGTTTTAAATTTGCATTTTTCTAATCAGTAGTAATTTAGAGTATTTAAAAATATTTATTTGTTTCTAGTTTTCAACATTCACTTTTATAACAGTTTTGGTTCTGAATTTTTTTCTTCCTCTCTTCCCTCTTTCCTCCCCAAGATGGCAAGCAATCTGATTTATGCTATACATGTACAATCATATTAAACCTATTTCCACATAAGTCTTGTTGTGAAAGAAGAATCAGAACAAAAGGGGAAAACTATGAGAAAGAAAAAACAAAGTAAAAATGGTATGCTTCAATCTGCATTCAGACTCCATAGTTCATTCTCTAGATGTGGATAGCATTTTCCATCATGAGTCTTAGATCAACGTATTGCTGAGAAGAGCTAAGTCTATCAAAGCTGATCATCATACAGTGTTGCTGTTACTGTGTAAGATGTTCTCCTTGTTCTTCTCCCTTGACTCAGCATCAGTTCATGTAAGTCTTCCCAGATTTTTCTGAAATCCTCCTACTCCTCATTTCTTATAGCACGATAGTATTCCATTGCATTCATATACCACAACTTTCTCAGTATTCCCCAACTGATGAGCATCTCCTCAAATTCCAATTCTTTGCCACCACAAAGAGAGCTGCCATAAATATTTTTGTATATGTATGTCCTTTCCCATTTTTATGATCTCTTTGGGATAAAGTGGTATATGATTATTAGTGGTGTATGATTACTGATAAGTTTGATTTCTTCTTCTGAAAACTCCATGTTCTTATTCTTTGCTCATTTTTCCATTGGGGAAATAGCTTGTATTTTTATAATTTTGACTCAGTTCTCTATTCCAGGCTTCAGGTTTTTTGTGTAAATGTTTTCAGACCTAGTTGTAGGGGTCTGTAAGTTTGCAGATCTTCCAAGGTGACATGATCTAAGGGGAGGCGGGTGCTTGGCATGTGAATGACCACAAGCACTCTTTCTGCCCTGATACTGTACCCAGGGCCCTCACTCCTGCTAGTGCTCCTTCTCACCATGGGACTGCAACCTGTAACTGAACATGGGCAGTACAACAGAGTCCTGCTCCCAGTACCATCAAAGGATCCCCTGTAATCACCTTCTGACCAGTTTTCTGACCCATTTACTGCCTGTGGGCTGAGGGCTCCAGAAGCCACTCTGCCTCAGACTCAGTTGCCCCCCAAGTCCTGTGACTGGCTTGCTGGGGCACAGCCTGCACTGTCCTGTGCTCCACTCTCACTATAGTGAGACAGACCTTTCCTGCAGACCATCTAAGTTGTGTGAGGCTAGAAAATTCTTTCACCTCATTCTTTTCTTGATTCTGTCAATTCAGAATTAGTTTTGAGATGTTATTTTAATCTTGTTTGGAGGGGAATTTTGAAGAGCTCGGGCAGGTCCCTGCCTTTACTCCACTGTCTTGTCTCTGCCCTCTTAGAACCCTTGTTTCAGGTGAAGAGTTTTGTGTTATTGAGGAAGTCCCCTCAGATTAATGAAAATCATTTAATTTCTTATTCTGTCCCATGTTCCTACTATTCTAGGGTTTTCAAACTATATTTTTTTAATCTTGAGACCTTTGCCTGGTGAAAGAAAGCTGAGAATACTATCCTGTCAGGCAAAAGAAGATATTAGAGCATGGACAGTTTTGTGATACATTATTCAATTAATAAACATTTCTTAAGTTCCTACTATGTGCCAGCTATGTGGCTTAGTAGGGTAAAACACTGGGCCTGGACTCAGGGAAACCTGAGTTCAAATCTAGCCTCAGACACTGACTTACCTGTGTGACTCTGGGCAAGCCACTTAATGTCTGTTAGCCTCAATCTACTAGAGAAGGTAATGGCAAAGCATTCCAATATCTTTGCCAAGAAAAGCCAGCAGACAGTATTGGCATGTTGTTGTCCACAGAGTCACAAAGTGTTGAATGAGCTGAATGAGTGAAAAGCCACAACAATGTTCCAGACACTCTACTAAGTGTTGGTGATACAAAAAGAGGTAAAAACAATCCCTGCCATCAAGGAGGAGGGGAGACAGCATGTAACCAAATACATACAAAAGAAGTATATTCAGGATAAATCGGAAATAATTAATAGAGGGTTGGAACTAGAATTGAGAGGAGTTAAGTCTACCCATTCTCTTCTACTATTTCACCTACTTTGTCATTGAGACATACTTATTAGGTCTCCTTAGTGCCTACTTCATACAAATATTCTCCTTTGCATCCTCTCCACAATGTACCAGCTGCTCTTCTGACTGTATTTGTCTATGCTGTGAGATGTGATACCCATATATAAGCATTAAGGCAACCGTCAGTCATTGGGGTAGAAAGTGCAAAGACTAGAGTCAGGAAAGGAGGCAATGGTAGATGATAATTACTTATGAAATAATGATATTGAAATATATATCTGCACATACAACTATGTATGTATATATATGCACACACAGAACACACACATACATGCACTCATATAATTTTCTACAGGCATATATAAACTAAGTTAAGCCCACGTATGGTTCTTGAAGGATTTGTGAATATTTTTGCTTTTTTGTTATTCTGAGAATAGTGTTGAGATGGTTTATTCAAATAAAAAAAGGATACCAACCTTATTTAAAGAAATTAGATCAAAATCACAAAGCACCCAGTATCAGCTCTTTCCAACTGAATTGTTTGATTCTTTAACATGACCTGTCATAATTGATATCAGTGGGGTATATGCCAATACTTTCTACTTCATTTAACACCATAAACACTTGAGAATAGCAAGGAAACCTCACAGATGATTTATAAGGAAAAGACCTCTGTAATGCTTTGTCCATGCCTCACTTAACCTGCCTTCCACCAGTCTTTGTTGTGCCCATCATATAACCGGGGGGGTGCCCACTCTCTCCTATTTGTCACATGACCCACAGCCACCAACCATTGTCAGTCTGTCTCTAGTCTGAGAAGAGTGAGAGTCATATCTTGTTGCTGTATTTTCAGTCATTACTAAATATAAACAGTAAGAAAACCTGAAAAATATATTAAAACGTGTACCACTTGGCAAAGCAATTTTTTAACAATAGTGTCAGTTCATAATAAATAAAATCTTAAGTAATAAGTGTAATTAATTGATATTAATTAAATTTCCCTTTTAAAAATATGGTCTATTTGCAGAATAGTTAAATGATTAATTATACTCTTACTTGAAAAGTGAGTCACTAAAACCTGTGACCCAAAGAAGTTGAGTCTATTTTAATTTTGGCCCCAACCTACTGCCAAGTTGTGCAGGTCTGTTCCATGTATTTTTATCAGAATCAAGAAGGAAAGATTGTATGTGTTCTATCAACCTGAAGTTGCTGTAATTTTTCGACCCTTCTTAGCTAGTCCCACTATTACAGTTATCGGTTGCTTTTGTTTAGGATAGAGGTGCTACTGGTTAGTGAGAAGTATATTTGAAGTTTTTTAGTGCAACTAATAAATTTGAATTGCTTTATCTACTCCAACGAAAACAGTTTGAAACTTACCTATTTAAATAAGTTGAAAACAAAAATGTGTGATTTGGACTGAAGAAATGACATAGATATACATTAAAATAATTTCAGAAATGTCTTCCACTATAAACCCCACCCCCAAAAATAATAAAAATGGCATTTCTATAATCAGTCTAAGAAGATTCTTAAAACAGATTAGCCTGCAAACTCAAGACTTTTTTTTGCCAGCTGGACACATGTAGCCAAATGCAATTCAGGTCTAGAAAATAAAATTGTCTGTAAAAGCTTATGGAGGATAGAAGATTATGAGCAGCATTGCTTCATAAAACAGAGAGAAGCAGTGGACAGTGAATCCATTTTAAAGACAGCTTGGTAAGGTGACCCAATTGAGCAAGATAATTTTCAGGTCCTTTCGAGATAAAACTTGCAGGAAAACAACAAACAGAATATGACCAAGATTTTTATAAGAAACTTTTCCCTTTCAAAGAAAATAGAGCCACCACATTTGGTCTGTGAAATCACAGACCAAGATGTACTTCTAGAAGAGCTAGAAATGGTACAAAAAAGATTAAGGAGAGATTTCAAGAAGTCAGAAATCCAGTTTCTCTGCTTTCTAGAAAGAGATGTTCTTTTAAAACTTTTATAGAAAGATTTTCAAAAATATGTTCCAAAGAAGATTCTACAGTCTTCCTAATTAATTCATTCTAGTGTTTTCTATATTTCAAAATGTATATATTTCTTATATTTAAATTTCCAACCAAATATGATCATCATTATTATAATTTAGATTACGCATAGCAATTGTATGTATGTAACAACTACAGTTCATCATTGTAGGCTGTAAACATCTAACTCGTAGGGAATACCTAGCAAGACCTGTTCTGGTGACTAGAATTATATGCCAGAAGCTCACAAATTTTCATAGACCGACAGACAATAGATCCCTGTACTTCGTAAAAGACTTCAAAGTATTTTGGATAGCTCAGCCATTAAATTGTCCTGACACCATGACCACAGGCCAAATGCTTTCCCTTAATTGAACAGATATAATTGAGTCATAAAAATTTAAAAACAATGTTTTTTTTTAAAAAATAGATTTGCCATACCAGATGCTTATAATCTCTAAGCTTTGTGGAATAAAAAATGCTTTCAAATTGCAGCAAATAAAAAAATGAAACAACAAAAAATGCGCATATCAGAGGAGATTAAAATTGTGTGGGAGGATGAGGTCTATATTCCTCTTGTCTTGTTGGTTACTAGAGTGGTACCCTGGATGCTTTCAGCATGGCTTCATAAGATGAGCTCACAATACAATGCTTTTATTCAACCACCAAAAGCAGATATTTTCTCCACTTGTGCAACAGTCCAGAGAACTTTGAATATAACAGAATAAGAGCAAGATAGTGACTTGTCCCAGGACCATTTCTTTTTGAACTTAGTTAAAAGGGAGAATGAAACAACATGAATGATGGCTAGATTCTGGGAATCAATTGACCTTGACTCTATTCTTGGTCTTCACCTTCATAGTTGTTTAACTGTGTAGGTCACTTACTTTCCCATACCTCAATCCAGTCACCTCATCTGTAAGCCAGGGAAGGGGTAAACTACAGGTACTCAGAAGTTAGTCAGTTGAAACTAACATTTATTAGTACCCACAGTGCCAGGCATTGTGCTAAGTGCTGAGGATGCAAAGAAAGGCAAAAAAAATGCCCCTCCTCTCAAATAGCTCACAGTGATTTTCTTGCCTGGTGACATTGGTCCAAATGCCAGTGATACAGGAGGAAACCATGGGGATAGGAGGAACTGGCAGGGGAGCACTTGACAGCCAGGTCCCAGAAATAAGTGACATTCAAGGATGAGGCTATGGAGTTTACCTTGGAAGAATGGAAGCAGCTGGACTATGCTCAGAGGAACCTGTGATATTAGAAAATTATAGGAATTTGATCTCATTAGGTAAGCCTGTGAGATTTGGACTGGGTCCAAGAAGTCAACTCCAATAAAAGGAAATTTATAAAGTCTGAAAATGGGATAGATAATTAGAGAGGCAGCAGTAAAATCAGGAACAACATTTGAGGCAAATGACAGTCACCCACAAGAAACCTTACCCTGAGGAAAAATTCTATGAATGTATCGAATTTGGAAGAAGTACAAGCTTCAGGTAAATCCTTATTTTACTACCAAGAGTTTCTACCCATAAATGTGATACCTTAGAAAGAACTTCCAGCAAACTAGAGAACTAATTAAATATCAAATAATCTGCCCAGTAGAAAAACCTTATCAATATAATGAATATGAGAAGGCATCATCCTTTATTCCACATCAAAGAATTTATCCTAGATAAAATAAAGTACTTTGAATGTAGAGAATGTTGGGAAATCTTCATTCATACTGCGTCTCTCTGTTAGCATCAAAAAATTTATAATGAAGAGAGACCCTATAAATGTAATGAGTGTGGGAAAAACTTTAATTGGAAGATACATCTTAAACATCAAAGAATTCACACAAAAACCATATGAATGTAATGAATGTGGAAGAGCCTTCAGTGAGTGATCAGCCCTTATTCAACATCAGAGGATACACACTGGATAGATGCCCTGTGAATGTAATACATGTGTGAAAGCTTTCAGATGAAAAATGCTGTACTAACTGAATGTCAGAGAATTCATACTGGAGGGAAACCATTCTAATATAATGAATATGGGAAAATTTTTATCAAGAGACCAAACTTTGGTCAACATCAGAGGATTCATCCTGGAAGGGAACCTTATCCTTTTAATGAGTATGGGAAAGACTTTAGCAAGAGATTAAATCTTTACTAACTCTAGAGAATGCATACTGAAAAGGAATAGTGTGAATCTATAATATAAATATGAGCACCTACCAAGTATTTAGAATTTTCCTGAATTTGGTGTGTTCATCTTATAAATTTGCTAAAAAAAAATTTTAAAGCAATCTTTACATCAAACCCCAAAACTTAGAGCATAAATAAATACTACTTCCTGAAAGGGCTTTATTTTCTCATGTATTCCCCTTTGGGACCAGGCAGGGGCTGGTGTTGATGACAGGAAAGAGAGACACTTCAAATTTTCCGCAATTGAGAGAATGGTTCTTCATACACCAAGAAGCATCAGGAAAAGGAACAGGATTGGAATGCACTATATTGTATTAGTATGCTTTCCAACCAGAAAGGTTAGACTTTTGGAAACTGTTTCTAGGCCTTCTGTTCTGTGGAAGTCCCCCAAACTAATCCAGTTCTTGGAATAATGTGTGGATGTACTCCAGTAAAGCATGAAAGTTCTTCCTTACTTGAGTTGTATAAATAAACCCTTAAGTAACATCAACCACTTCCATTGGTCCAGAATACAATAAATGCACATGAAATTGAAAAAAAAAAACAACAAATCAAAACAAAGAGCTCACAGTGTACAGCCCCAAAATAACAATATTCCAAATCTTTCAGTTGTTGTTTATGAACATTTTCTTATTTATTTTCACATATTAACTACAGAAGTAGATGTATTCACGATATGTAGATTAAATAAACTTTTTCCTAAATTTAGTTCAGCATGGTTTTTTTTCCTTATAAGAAGGGGATGAGAGTTGAGCTCCCAAGGCTCTGAACTGTGAGCTGACAACCCTGAAGGTAACATGTTGTCTCTTATTATGAATGTGAAGACAGATGGTTGCCATCCTTTTTATATTTTTAACTAATTTTTTTTGGCATGGCACAGGGTTTTATTGTTGTTCAGTCTTTCAGTAATGTCTGACTCTCTGCGACACTGTTGACCATAACATGCCAATACTGTCCATGGGGTTTTCTTGGCAAAGATACAAGAATGGTTTGCCATTTCCTTCTCTAATGAATTAAGGCTTAAGTGACTTGTCCAGGGTCACATGGCTACTAAGTATCTGAGTTTAGATTTGAACTCAGGTCTTCCTGACTCCAGAACCAACGCTCTATCCACTTAGCCATAAGTCCTTAAAATAAATGCTTGTCAACCAACTTCATAGCAAAAACACAAGAATATTAGGTCTTTAACCTCCTTTCTGAGACTTTAATAACTTTTCATCACTTTGTGATGTGCTAGGTGGAACAGTGGATAGAGTACTGGGCCTGAAGTCAGGAAGACTAATCTTCTCAAGTTCAAATCTGGCTTCAGACACTTGCTAGCTATGTGACCCTGGGGAAGTCACTTCATCCTCTTTGCCTTAGTTTCCTCATCTGTAAAATGAGCTGGGGAAGGAAATGGCAAACCACTCCAGTATCTCTACCAAGAAAACCCCAAAAAAGGTCACAAAGTGTCAGACATGACTGAAAAACTACTCAACATCATTTTGAAACTTTGGACTTCTCTGAGTTTTCCTTATATTAGACCCCTATACAATAATGGTCTGAGATGATTGTTTCTTCTAGGCTGTTGATTGCAAGAACAGAATATAAATGGCTCAACTCTGTCCCATTGCTCATGCTGAGAAAGTAATGGAAAAGCACATAGCTTTTTGACAGTAGGTTGACAATGAAAGATGACATTTTTTCCTTAAGGTTGTCAGTGTAGGTTTCATGATATCACAGTGTCTAAAAAATATGCTTAACTAAATTTAGGAAAAAGTTTATCTAATCTATATATAATGAATACAACTACCCCTGGAGTTAATATGTGAAAATAAACATGCAAAATAGCTTTTTTGCCAGCATTTCTATGAATTGTGCTTTTAAGTGGCCTGATTTGCATGTGAAAATTCAGGAACACTCATGAATGTGTACTGTATTGTGTCTAATAATAGATCTGTTGCTGTCTGAAAATCAGTGGGCTCTCTTAGATTCTGAATATACTTTACCACATTTTGTATTTGTTATACCTTTCTAAGGTGAACGAAGTATGTGAAACATTTTCTCACGTGGATGTATTATTTCCTCTGATTGTGTCTTATAAAAAGTAAAGTTTGTTGTGCAGAGGTGATTTCTTTATAGACACACAGGACTGAGCTTGGAGAAATGCCCAGGGTTTTCTCCTGGTACTATATCTAGTGTTCTATTGAGTAGATTATATAATTTACAGGAACTATGGATAAGGATAGATATTAGACCTAGGATTTCACTGGCACAGGGAACTCTTGAGTGAGAAATTTCTATCAATGCAGGTTGGCACCTTCTGTCTGACTCACTCCATTAGAGAGTTACTTAGACTTCATCAGGGTCAGCTGGCATTTGTCAGAAGTAGAACTTGAACCCAAGGTACTTTCTGGCTCTGAGTCGAGATCTCTGTCTACTATATCATTCTGGACATTCAAAATGTTGAAGTTTACAATTCCAACACTTAGCCTCATTAATTTGGTTACTAAACTTCTGTTCAAAATCTTCAGAATGGTGTCTGTTTATAAGTTACTATCTTCCATTGGAGACATTGCCTCCATCACTCCTTCACTACCTTCCCCCATCTTCTACCTTGAAGTCCTGTACTATTTGCATCTATAATTGCAGTGAGTGCTAGAGATAGAGCCCTTGAAATCTGGAGAGATATAGAGAAGTTTCCATTATGATTGTTCTGGACATTGGAGGGGAGTGAGAGGGGCATGGAGAGTATAAATAATGAGGGAAAAAATTGCCTAAACAAATTATATAAATGTGAAAAAGGAGGAACACATATCTTTTGGAGTCTTAGCTAGCCATTAAGGAATTTTAATTGAATGGATTTAGAGAGTTGGTCCAGGCTAAGCTGGAGATGAGAGTCTCATGCCTCGCTTTCTTGTCAGACTGTAATTGAAGCCTCCTTCCTAAAATTTCTTACTTAAAATCAAAACTGTTTTTCAGGGAATGAATGGCCTTTACTCTTTTTAAAGACATTTCTGTCTTTTTAAAGACATTTTCTTTGGCAGAAATAGAGAAATTCAGATGAGGAGAAGTGTGGGGGGCAGGGGAATAATGAATTCTCTTTTGAATATGTTGAGATTGAGATGACTGTGGGACACCCAGTTTGAAATGTCTAGCTGATGCAGGAGTGAACAACAGTAGAGAGAGAAAAAGCTAGTTAGAAAGATTTATTTGCATAAAAATGGTTCTTGAACACTGAGGTTAAATACCTGGAACAAATTTAATAGGTATGTGAATCATCCCCTAGCTTAGAGAACTGGGCCTCCAGAGAAGAAAGTAACAGACTGGATTTCCAAGAACCATAATGTCTTTTTACAGCTGGTATTTTCAGGGAGGTCATACAAGGCAGGGTCAGAGGGGATACATGAGTGGTGGTGGGGTTCTGTGTCATAAGATCAGAGACATTGCAAGGCTCAAAGTAATTAATGGATAAAAAAGCACTTTGCAAACCTTAAAAGTGCTATACAAATGCCAGTTGTTGTTATTACTATTATTATCTATTTATTTTAGTCTACATTTCCCAGCCCCTAGTTGGGTAAAGACTTCATTCATTCCCTGAATCTTTTACAGAACTTTTGCTGAGTTCAAGCAATGTTTATAGACTAACACAGGGGTGTTCTGGTAAATGGTTATTAATTACACTGGGGTAGGGAATAATATTTTTAAGTTTAATCTTCATTATTAACAATTGCTTAAATCTAGTCAATCAACAAAATAATAAATGAAAAAAATTAGAGCTGCCTATATGTTATGGGAATAGGAATTTAAGATCTTCCTTGCCCCTAGGCCCTTTGATAGGCTTAAGTCTACCTGGAACCTGTGGTGGGAGGCTTGGTTTTCAGGAATGCCGACACTTTGGTGCTCTGTGAGTGGGCAGTGGGTCAAGAGGGTTATGACATTCTCTGAGCCAGGAGAAGGCTATATAAACCCTGATGTGAGGCTTTGTTTTGGGACTCACTTTGAGAAGTGTTGTGTGATTTGACCAGACAAGACTCTGGGCAGCATTGAGCCCCGTGGCTTTGAAAACCCAGATGTTGATGCTTCCCTCTCTGGTAACTGACTAGGTATGGATGTAATGGTCAAGACAGTTGGAAGCCTGTCTGCTTGATCTGTTTCTTTGTCTTCTTCTAACTTCTACTTGTAACTTGTTTGTATTCTCTGAAGTTCGGGGTCCTGACCTTTTTCCCCTGAACTAGGTAAATGACATATATTTTGTTAAAGCAAGATTGTTAACCCATTTTGAGTTGCTTTCCTTTAGAGAAGCAGATCTAAGAATCTGTGTTGGCAGCCACCCTGGGGATGCTGGGGTGCTTGCTGCATTACTATAGCACAAGATGATAGAGATAGTTCTGAAATGGACCTGAGAGATCATTTAGTGTAAGCACCTCATGTCATATCAATCAACACACATTTATTAAACACCTACAATGTACCAGTCACTGTATGTAGCATAAAATCCAAAGACAAAGCCAAAACAGACCCTGGAGACAACATTCTATCACAGTTGATAGAAGGAGTGAATATCAGCATAGCTTGGAGTGATAGATGAAAAATGCTGAGGAAACAAAGGAGGGAATTTTGGAATAATGCCACATAAGGTAATGATAATTGACAAAACTAAAAAGAAAAAACTAATAATCATTTAACTTGCATTTTCCCTGATGAGAATAACCTTTGAACTTTGAACAAAAACTATTACAATGGGGTTGAATGCCCAGCTGAGGAGTCAGTACTGTTGTGTGAGTACCAGATGAGAGAATCTAACTGACCTAAATGATTTCAGTTCACCTGATCCAGAAGAACTCCATCCCAGGGTACTGACATAATTAGCAAGTGCATTTTCTGATCCTCTGTCAGTGACCTCTGGGGTTGGCATCGTCATTGGAGAAGCCAGGGTCGCCTCTCCACCTTGGATGAAACACCAGGGCAGGATTTTCAAACAAGGTACTCCATCTCCTCACACTGAGCATTTTCATTGCCTCTGTCCCATACTGGGAATGTTTTCCTTCTTCATCTCTGCCTCCTGGCTTCTGTCAATTCCAGCTATAATCCCACTTTGTGCAGGAAGCTTTTCCTGATCCCCCTCAGAGTTTGTTTTCTCTCTGAGATTATCTCCAATTTATTCCATGTGTCTACATATGTATGTCTATATATAGTTGTTTACATTTTGTTTCCCTCATTAAATTTACAACACAATGCCTGACACATTGTAGGCGCTTGATAGATAATTGTTGACTTGGCTTGACTAATAAGAACTAGAAATCTCTTTCTTCTAAATTCCCCAATGTATTTTTTAAAATTTTATTTTCAGTTCAGGGAACAAAACAAGCATTTCCATAACATAGTAAAGTAAAAAAGATGACTGCACATGAAACTGCAAATCTATGTACAACCTGCTATTCCCTCCAAATATACAACAGTTATTATGTAAATTTGTTTTTTTCTTTTTTATTCTCAAAGATATTCCCAGGAAAAATGAACCCTGTCACCCATATAAATAGATTCTTAAATTACCAAGATGGGCAGCTAAGTGGCACAGTGGGTAGGGCACCAAGTCATGAATTCAAATTCAGCCTCAGACACTTACTAGCTGTGTGACCCTAGGCAAGTCACTTAACACTGTTTGCCTCCATTTTCTCATCTGTAAAATGAGCTGGAGAAGGAGATGACAAACCACTTCAGTTTCTTTGCCAAGCAAACCCCAAATGGCATCATGATTGAGTAACAATAGAACTTTCTGGGCTTCACTGAGTTCTATTCTATATGGAACCAAATGGACAGATATTGTCTTTTCAAGATAGTTCTGTATTTGTATTAATATTTCCCTTTTCATTTTATTTTTATAAAGCTGAACATTATCTTTTTTCTTTTTCCTTTCATATTTTTATTTCTGAATTTATCCTTCCTGAATATTTCAGACCACTGTTCAGTAACCTGTAAGGCACTTTATCATATTCTCATACCTTGTGTTTGGTTGGCAGCTCCTGGAGGTCAGGAGCCATGTCATTTTTCTTATTTCTTTGCATGCCCAGAACTTAGCAGATAGTCTTACACATACATAATAACTAATTGAAGAATTGGATTGAATTTTGTAGAATGGCTATAATAATTCAGTAGTTTTTAGACTATACACCAAATATGTTTAATTTGTTCTGCTAAAAATATTGTTCTTCAACAAATCAATTGATTATTTGTAACCAATAACTCAAAAGACAGATCACCAAACACTTTTTTCTAAGGTACAGCACCAAACTCTCAAATGGTTTTCCCTTAATGAGAATCACATTCCTTTGGAAATTGCTGTGCTGCTTCATGGGGAAAAGCTAAACTCAGAAGTATTTTGTTGGCTATCTTTAGTATTACAAGAAAATAATGATTAGAATAAAGAAAGTGAAGAACTTGTACCTCAGTCTAGAGAGGGAGACTAAAGGTTGAGGTAAGTCATCAGCAAATTCTTGTTATTTTACAAACTTTGAGAACTCACTGATGGCATGGGAATGGAAACCCATGCAGTACCCATGAAGAATTGTTATCTTTACCTCTTAGAGGTAAAGTTATCCCAATACACAGGTTTTCCTTTCATTAAACTTCTAGACCATGTAGGGTACTCTTCTTAAATACAAGAATAATAATTAGGTCAAGGGAAGTAGTTACTAACCAAAAAGTAGACAAATCACCTCTTCCCTCAATTATCTTTCCAGTGGAGCATGTGATTCCATTAACTACTACCTAGCTAATTTGGCTCCAGATTCTCTACCTCCGACTTCATTCTGTAGTTAGTCATTGTAACAGATACCAACAAATAGTAGTTTTCAGCCCACTGACTTGCTATTATGAGCAGCACAATATACCAAACAGAGCTCACCTTAGGGTTCAAGTCCCACTTCTGCTACATACTGGCAGAGCAAGTCATTGAACCTCTCAGGAATATTCTGGGCAACTCTGTACTGCCATAATCACAACCTTGCTGATCTGTGAAAGTTTTCTCATGGTCATTCCTGATACCAATGGAATCAGAAATCTAGATTTCTCTCCAAAAAATAAAAAACAAAACAGATAAACAAAAAACCTGACAAAAAGTGTGGTAAATTATCTTTGAAGCCCATAAAACTCCAAACTGGAACTTCTGTGTATTAAATAAACATTTCCTGAGCTCCAACCATGTTTTGGCACTAGATGAGGAACCAAAGCACTAGGGCGTTCTTATTTATGAGTGTCTTTGTCTTATCTTTAGTTGGTAGATAATTACTAAGTGCTTGGGGGCAACAAACTCTTATTCTGGAAAATGACTTACCTGCTTTGATAGTTACCTTTCCTACCTCAGGAGAAAGGAGGGTTATTTTGTCTTAGTTTCACAAAAATTTTTGGAAGAATTATTCAAGAATCATAGCATTGCAACATTAAAAATGATGTCTTTATAAAATGATCTCAATGACAAGAATATTGATATTTTATATTAAATAGTGATGAAAATGTATATATATACATATACACACATATAAAGAAAAATATATCTTTATTTTTTGTGTATATATATATGCACACACATACAAATATGTGTAATGCACACATACATATAAAAAATCAAGGAGTCGATACAGTCATCTGTCTATAAAATTGATATTTACATTCTTTCATATGAAACCATAAGGTTTGTTTTCCATTTGCTGCAATAACTAATGCCAAATGAGATGATGATGCATCAGTAAAGCACTTCCCAACTAAAGTAGCATATTTAAAAAATAATGTAGTATAAATTAAATTTCATTTCATGTTCTCCCTTTAGACTCTTTCCAAAACAGCAATTATGCTCAATTTATGTTAATTGCTTTGTATTCTTCAAGCAGATAATGTAGGCACCCTAAGCTCACTACATTTTAAATACAACCACCTTCAGTAAGGTTGCCTATGAATATCATTTAATTTAAATTTTCCATTTGATTTTTATTACAATGCTTACAACCCCCTCCGCTAAAGTCCTTGTGTCAAGTACTTTGGGGTTATTCAAAATAATAGGTAATTCAAAGTCACTAATTCTCTGCTTCCAGTAAAGTCAGTCAATAAACATTTATTAAGCACTTACTGTGCACCAGGCACTGTCCTAAGTAATGGGGATACAACGAAAGGCTAAAGATAGTCATTGCTCTCAAAGAGCTCGCAATCTAATGGGGGAGACAACATGCTAATGCCTATGTACAAAGAATGTATACAGGATAAATTAGAGATATGCAGCAGAGGAGACACTAGAATTGGGAGGTGTTTGGAATGTTTTCCTGTAGAAGGTGGGATTTTATCTGGGATTCAAAGGAAGCTGGGAGGACCAGGAGGCAGAGATGAGGAGGGAGAACATTCCAGGCATGGGGGACAGCCCTAAGTCAGGAGATGGCATGTGCTGTACACAGTCCTGCCTTGAGGCTTCATTCAAGGTTGAGAGGGGACTCTGAGATCTCCATGGCAATGCCAATTTGGTGTGAATTCTGGAAGGACCTACCAAGATGAAAAGGGTTTGATGAGAACCTGGCCCCAGCTATAGCCATTGTATGAGCCTTATTCAGTTGAGAAAGATTCATCCTGAGAAGAAGAGGAGCAGCATGTGATGAACTTTTTGGTCATAGAAATGTGGTTTCTTTTTTTTTTTTTTTTGCTTTCTGGAAGGCAATTGGGGTTAAGCGACTTGCCCAAGGTCACATGACTATTTGTGTGTGTGTGTGTGTGTGTGTGTGTGTGTGTGTGTGTTAAGTGTCTGAGGCCGGATTTGAACTCAGGTCCTCCTGATTCCAGGGCCAGTGCTCTATTCACTGTGCCACTTAGCCACCCTGGTCATAGAAAGTTTTGAAGATCATCTGTGAAGACACAGAACTGCATAATAACACAAGTGTTCTGAAGCATTAAAACACTCCAAAGCCCCAACTCAATAAAGGTCATATTTTTAAGATGATTTAGTCTATTGATAAGAACACAGAAACAGTTTGCCTAGAGAAACAATTTTGAAAATCCATTCAGTATCATTAAAGACAGACAAAATACAGTGTGTTTATTATCAATGAAAACCAACATATGAGAAAAAAGTCTTATACTTTGCAAGTATAGATGAAGCATGTTTGGCATAGGTGCTACAGTGCAGGTAGACCATAGTGGGAACTGTTCAATTGGTCTAACACTTCAGATGTTAAGGCTACAAACACTGCATGGATTAACTTTTAAAAGCCTGTATAGTTGCAGCAGCAATACAAAACTGACTATACGTCATTATTGCAGGTTCAGATAATATGGTCATTCTAACCATAACACAGAAGGAAGAACATCTGGCATTGGAAAATGTGCTTGGGAGCCTTGCACTAGAAATGGACTCCCTTCCTCCATTAGGCCCGCTCTGGGGGGCTTTTCTCAGTCTTCATCTTTCTTGATGCAATTGTAGTGTTTGACATTGTTGACTGTCTCTTTCTAGATAATTCTTTTCTCTCTGAGTTGTGACACTTTTGATTCTTCTCCTACCCCTCTGATCATCACTTCTCACTTTCCTTTGATGGATCATTAATTATATAGCCACTAATTGGGTGCATCTGTCTGTGCCCTCTTCTCTTTTCTCTCTATGTATTCTCTCAGTGACCCCAACAGCTCCTATGGATTTAGTTTTCATCTCTGCACGGACAACTCTCAGTTCTCTCTATATCCAACTCTATTTGCCACCTGCACACCAACTGCCTAATTTGATGTTTCAAACTGCATGACCCATAGACATCTCAAAACCAGCACATCCAAATCAAAATTCATGATCTTTTCTGCAAAGCAAACCCCTCTTCTCTGTCTCCCTCTTTTTATCGAGGGCATCATCCTTTCCCCAGCTGTCCAGTTTCATAACCTTAGAGTCTCCCTCAATACTGGTTCTGTGTCACAAAAATGTCTGTCCAGCTTGCTCTCCTCTTCTAGTACCTCTGGTGTGATGTCTTTCTGAGCCCTTATCAGGACTTATCACCTACATTTGGTGTTCACCTTTCACCCAACTCTCTCTTGCAGTAGTATGTGCAATGGCCACACCCTGGTGAAACCACCTTGGCAGATGGGTTAAACCAAGTTGAGGGTAACTGACCCATTGGTGAATTAGGGAGGTGTCTACCCTAAGCATGTGTGGACTTCCCTGGTGGAATGGGTGGCTGAGAGCAATTTATTCCAAAAGCTGAAGTTGGCATTGTAAAGTGTTTAGGGCTTGGTCAGACATCAAAGATACCAAGATCATCCAGTGCATGCCAGGCTATCACCAGTCATTCTGACTTTTGTCTTGCCACTGGACTTCTATGACTGTGGAAGAGAGAGTGAAACTGATGACTTTGTACAACTCTGCCTCAATTAAATCCACTTCACACACAAATCCCATGATGTCCTTGGTCCTCTTTGAAAGTGAAGGACGGTCAACTTGATGAGTAGTCCAGCAGCTATGTTGTCTTATGTCAGGGCCTAAGGTCTTGAACAAATAGTCCATTTAAATAAAATATATTCAAATAAGCAATTCCCAAGGCAGTTAAAAAGCAATTCAGGAAGGTAAATGTGGATGAAAGCTACCATCAAGGATATTAAAAATATTTGACAAGGACCTTTTCTCCTTGGCAAGGAGCCTTCTGCCAAAGTCCTTAAAATTGCTTGTATGTTCTTATTCCAAAGAACTGGGGCTTGGAGCTAGATCAATCCTCCTGGAAGTAAAGTTTGCCTCAGTTGTCCCAGGTCTACATCACTGCTTCCCTGTTTTCAACAGCCCTTTGTGCAGTTCTGAGAGGGGGAGGGGGACTAACCCATACTTCCCCAGTTCCACCAGTGTTCTGGCTACTAAAACTGTGTTCATGTATAGTTCCTATATAGATGATTCCAGGTCTATTTTTACCAGTCCTGTCCTCTATAATGAGTGCTAGTCCTGCATTATGTCACTTAGACATTTCAACCTGGATGTCCAGTAAGCATAGTAAACTCAACATGTTTAAAACAGGACTGATTATCTTTTTCTCTTAAATCCTCCTATAGGTTATTTTCAAAGGCACCACCTTCCTCCAAGTCACTGAGCTCAAAACCTCACTGTAATTCTTTTGACTTCTCATTTTCACTCTATCCACATATCTAACCTATTACCAAATCTTATCAATTTTACTTTTGCAACATGTCTCATCTGCTTTCTTCAACCTATTAACATGGCCACCATCCCAGTTCTGGTTCTTCTCAATTCTTAAGGAGCTATTTCAAAGGTCTTCTAATTGAAAAAGTTTTTTGCACAAAAAAAGTAATGAAGCCAAAATTTAAAGGGAAGCATTAAACTGGGGGGGGGGGGTTACAGCAAGTTTCTCTGATGAAGGTCCCAATTCTTAAATATATAGATATCTGAGCCGAATTTACAAATAACAAGAGCCATTCCCCAATTAATAAATGATCAAAGGATATAAACAGGCAGTTTTCAGAAGAAGAAATCAAAGCTATCATCAATAATTATATTGAAAACATGCTCTAAATCATTCTTGTTTAGAGAAATGCAAATTAATACAATTCTGAGATATCACCTTCCATTTATCAAATTTAACATGACAGAAAAAGAAAATGACAAATATTGGAGGAGATATGGAAAAATAGGTACACCTATAAATTGTTGGTGGAGTTGTGAACTGATCTAACCGTTCCGGAGAACAATTTATAATTATGCCCAAAGGGCTCTAAAACCATGCATACCCTTTGACCTAGAAATATCACTGCTAGGTGAGTATCTAGTCTTCTTATACCTTACTCCCCTCCATAAACTCTATGATCCAGCTATACTGAGTATATATAAACACAATCTGTATGTGTGTATATACCTATATTACAGTACAGCTATATATGGGTGTGAAATACCGTTTCTGTGTTGATATATGTACATGGATTCTCCCTGGACTGGATTAAAAGCTCTTCAGGGGCAGACACTATTTAATTTTTTTCCCTTTTGTATTCTCCTATGCCTAGTATAGTTCCTGGCACGCTAGGTGTTTAATAAATACTTGTGCATTGGTTAGCTAGTTGGTTGAATTATTAGAGATAAGTACCAAAGGCAAATGTTGATAGCTCTCTATATGGGTTCATGTGGGGATAATTCACCCTTGCCATTAACCATCATCACCCAAACTCCATTCTACCTTATAAAAACTCTGTATGTGTGTGCGTGTGTGTGTGCACATGTATTTGCACCTGTTGTTTTGTGTGTGTACCTGAGATAGTTGAGATCAGTATATATGTGGGTATGTTCTTTCCAGTCATTAAGAGGGCTATCTTTTCATGGAAGATGATATGTGGCATTGTTAACTGAACACTTGCAATCCAAGAGAACAGACCACTTTGCCTGACCCCTGTACAAATGTATGTCTAACTCACTGTATTCCTGGGATGATACCTTTTATGTTTGTTTACTTAAAGGTAATTAATTCTATTTGTCAGTGTTTTGTTGTGTAAAATGGTTTTGACTCTGCATAGTTGAAGTGTTTTGCACAACAAACGCATCACTTGTTTTTTTAATTATTGTCTCTGTAAGTAGTCCTAAAAGCTATGGGAATTGCATATTTAAACACATTCCTTCTTACTGGCATAAGACTAACAGGCTTCTTTGACTGCAAAGATTTGTGTGTGGGGGTAGAATTCCAGTTCTAATTATTTATAATAAAGTTTTTTAAACATAATGTTGTATGTAACTATATAATCCACTGAACCAATGAGAACAACTGTTCTGACATCTCAGGGGATTTGACAGTGGGTTTTGGAATCCAGAACATGAGCTCATAGCTTAACATGGGCTTCTGCAAATTGAACTGGGAATTCTGTAGGAGGCAAAGGACTCAATGCACAGGTAGAGATCGCTCTCTTTTCAGAGGTGCAATTAGTAGCAGGGTGCAGGCATAGGTGAAAAGGAACCATAAAGAAGACCAAAATCTTTGTTTTAAAATGAAAAGGCTTGTAAAATTCTGTGATTTAGAATCTTGTTTCAAATTAAAGAACATTGTTTATTCTGTTTCCCTTACTGGTAGACTTTATTGTGCTTTTGGGAATAGGAAAGAAAATATGTTTTTTTCCCCAAATGATACAAATTGAAATCATATAGCAACAATGAGTTTTTAATTGCATTTAATAGAGAAGTTTTGTATTTAAATTGGAGTGGGTTTCACCTTGAAAATGAACAGTTTCTTCTAGAGAATTTTCTAGCTCATGACATCATAGAGATTTGACTGGAAGCAGAAATGCTCTGCCAATTATTTGAGTTAAACAGTAGATGAACAAGGAAAAGCAGGGATTTTTTTTCCATAACAAGAAAGATTTTTAATCTAGTATTTAAAAATCATGGATTTTATGATTTCAAAAAAACATTTTCTTCACTTTTTTTGACAGCAATGACAAATTGCTAACTCAAATTGTGTAATTAGTTTCTGACAAGTGAAAATTCCCACATAGTTTCAGATTTAGACATTTCATTTCTGAATTGCTATAAGGTTGTTTTTTTTCTGTGTGCTGTAATAGGGCATTTCCTCTTTGTGGTCCTGTGAAACTGCGTACAATGGAAAGAGAACTGGGGCAGAGTAGGAACTGTAAACCTGGTCACTCCCAAGAGATATTTTTCTGTTAGACCCAAAATACCTAAGTAGCAATCATAAAGTGAAAGTGTATGTAGATAAGTTGCTGCTAAACTTTTTTCCATTTTGAAGCACCATTGTAATGGTTTCCAATGAGTAGATTTTTTTTTTTAACGAGAACTGATGGCTGGCATCTGAGGGGCTTTCTGAAGAGGTAGAACTCAGTCTTCTGCACTAGAGATAATCTCCCTGCCTTGGAGGTGCTACATAGAAGGATCTCACACTCTCAAAGTGCTTACATTGCTTTAGAGACATATAGAGAATGTAGGAGAGACTTGAGCAAATTGAAGAATTTAAGGGAAACATTTATTTTTGTACTTCAGGAGAACTTACCTTGCTATTTTATTTCTTTGAGTTTCTTTTCCTCCAGATCCAAGAAAATGACTGACATATAGAGGGACTGGAGAAGCAATTTCTGAGGTCTGACTTGGAAAAAAAAAGATGACCCCTTTCCTTATTTGGGATGATAGTCAGTAAGCATTTATTAGACTCCTGTTATGTGCCTGGAACTGTGGTAAGCACTAGAGATAGAAAGAAAGAGAAAATATAGATTTTTAAAAATCTGTTTGTTGAGTTCTGATTTCTTCTAGGAGATAAAATAAATTGATCAAATATTAAAATATGAAATCTACTATTATATATGACTTGTGGCTAAAATTTCAGCTAGATGTAAGCTAGAAAGTTTAGTAGATAGAATGCTATCCCTACTCTCAGGAAGCTCACAGTCTAATGGGGGAGAAACAGAAAAACATCTATGTAAAAACAAGCTATAAAGGATAAATAAGAAATCAACAGGGGTGGCTAGGTGGTGCAGTGAATAAAGCACCAGCCTTGGAGTCAGGAGGACCTAAGTTCAAATGCGATCTCAGACACTTAACACAAAAACTAGCAATGTGACCTTGGGCAAGTCACTTAACCCCAATTGCCCTCCAAAAAGCAAAGAAAGAAAGAAATAACTAATAGAACGAAGTCACTAGAATTAAGGGGCATCAGGAATTCCTGTAAAAAGTTGGATTTTAGTTGAGATTTGAAGGAAGCCAATAGATAGAATAGATGAGAGCAAGCATTCTTGGAGGACAGCCAAAGAAAATGCATGAAGTTGAAGGAGGGAGTGTCTGTGGAAGAACAACAAAGAAGTCAAATGCATGAGGATGTATAAGGTATAAGAATATTGGCAAGGCAGAGGAAAGCCAGGTTATGGTGGGCTCTGAAGACCAAACAGAGTATTTTTGATCCTGGAGGTGATAGGGGGTTTATTGACAAGGAGGGTAACATTGTCAGACCTGAACTTTAGGAAAATCAATTTGACAGCAGATTATAAAAGGGATAGCAATGGGGAGAGACTTGAGACAGGCAGATAGGGCATCAGACTATTGCAGTAGGCCACTTAGGAGGTAATGAGGGCCTACACTGTGATGGTGACAGAGTCAGAAGATAGGTAGATAGAAAGAAAGAACATTTATTGCTTAGGTACCAAGCACTAGGTGATATCTATAGATGACTTTAAGGTTTGCAATGTACTTTACATACATTTGTGTGCACTTTGTATGCATTTATCCTATTTGATCCTCGAAACTTCCTTGCTATCATTATCCCCATTTTACTGATGAGGTAACCAAGAATAAGAGATGGTAAGTGACATGTTGAAGATCACACTTGAGTGCCTGAGGAAGGATTTAAATTCAGGTCTTTTTGACTCCAAGTCTAGTATTTTGTCTACTAAACCATCTAGCTGACCTCTAGCTGAAATTTTAGTTATGAAATTATATATATATACATACATATATAATAGTCAATTTCATATTTTAATATTTGATCAATTTATTTTATCTCCTAGAAGAAATTGGAATCCAGTCTTAAAACATCCATCTAAAACCATTTGTGAAAAAATGGCACCCTTGTGTTGGGGTTGAAGGCCATGTTTCCCTTCTTCCCTCAACCCTAACTTCTTGTTCTGACTCTAGGCTTACCAAAAAGTGACTAGCAAAGGCCCATGGGTGGCAAACTTATAATCACAGAACTTGTATATAACATGTATGTAACCATTTATTGGTTAACTCTGAAACTTGAACTAATTTTAATTCCTTTGGTAGAACTCTGTCCCATAGCAGATATCTCCCTCTATGGGCATGTCATATTTTCATTCATATATGTTTGCCACATGGAATCAATTATCAGCTATGTGTGGAAATGATAATTTATCTATAGCCTAACTTTACTGTTTAATCATTGACAGAATTGACTTACAAAGTGGGATGCTGCATCACATATCTCGTCCTATTCCCTCTTTACAGGGAGGCACAGAGCTTAAGAACTAGAAGGGAGATCTTAGAGCTCATTTATTCCCATAATCCAAATATAGGGGTGCAGAAATTGAAGCCCAGAGACATGGTCACATAATTAGTATTAGACCCCAATTATCCTAATTCCAAAGCATTTCACCTAAACACAACAGTGTCTCCTGCACCTCTAGCTGTAAGATGATGTTGTCCTTGTCCTCCAACATCAGTGGTACCTTGGATTTTTACTTGTTTTGTTGGCATCTCACCATCATTAATTTTCTTTGAAGAGAAAAAAAACACTCTGAAAAGCAGATACTTTGTCATTTCCCATATTCCAATAAAGGTCTGTGACAGAGTACACACTGCTCCATGTATTCCCATCAGAAATGGTTAGCATAGTATTTTATTTAAAGCAAATTACCAAAATAGTATAGATTTCCATAGTCATTCATTACCATCACCACCACCCCTAGCAATTAACACCTGTTTTATATTATTGTGGTTTTGTTCACTTTACTCTGTAACAGCTCACACACAGTGTGATAACATAAATATTGCTTTATAGTCATATGATATATATGATAATTTGTTCAACCATTTCCCGATTGATGGACACCTGCTCCGTTTTCTAGTCTTTGTTGTAACAAAAATCAGTACTATGAATATTATTGAACATATGAACCATTTTCCTCTGTCTTTAACCTCTTTGGGGTATATGCCTACTATCAGATGGTCAGAAAATAGACATGATTTAGATATACACTTCCAAATATTGAAATGTTTCAGGTATAGTTCCAGATTCCTTTCCAGAATTGTTGAGCCATTTTTATAGCTCCAACAATAGTCCATTAATGTGCATCAACCCCTTCTACATTGGTTTCCCTTTACACACCCACCTTAAGATCATGTGTTCCTTTAGTTTTATCCCCAAACTAAGAATCCTGAAACTCTTAATACTTTCCCTGGTTTCTCTCATCTCTTGGACAGAGAGGATATCGTCCCCAGAAGTGAGCAGAGTAAGAATGAATGGTTGGTTCCCAGGGACTGGTGATAATATGACATCTTTCCCATGGGACCAAAGTCCACTCTTAGGTCTTTTAATAGTGCTCAGAAAAGAGAAAAGGCCTAAGTCTGTGATGACAGCTCCTCTTTATATAGTCCAGCATACAGAGGTGGCCCCAATGTGGAGAAACTGAGCAGGGCAAATCAGAATCACTGGAACCCTTTCTCCAAAAGGCAGCAAGGAACATGTCTCTACCAGCATATATAAACAAAAGCTCACCACTTGATCAGCTTTTTCAAGAGAACTTTCACCATGAACCTCCTGTACTGTATGGACGGCATTCTCCTGATATGCTTGTTTAGTAATCTTATCAGAAAGGAAATTAGATTAATCTGACGTCTCCCATTCTTGATTAAAGCTGTGCTAGCTCTTAGTGATCCCTATTCTTCATAAATCTCCTTTTAATAATATATTCCAGAATTTGTCAGTAGTCTGAATTAGATTTATTGGCCTATGCTTTCCAGACCAGTTCTATCCTCATTTCTGAAAATTGAAATAGACATTGGTCAAGTGCAATTGTGTAGCCTATCTCCCATACACTGCAATTTTTCAAAGATCATTGACAGAAACTCATAGTCATATGATTGAATTCTTTCAGTACAGTACTCATCTTTCCATACTTTGCTGTTTGATTTCTTTATTTTTGTAAATCAAAATATCAATCTCTTAATTTACTGTTTCTCTGTCATTGTCATCTTAGCAGAGATTTTTTTAAAAGTGGAGCATTCAAGGGTCTTAGTTAATGAATATCCTTCAAATTTAACTCAGCTCTCTTTCTCCACCCCACCTCTCATTCTCTCATTTTTCATAGTATTTTCTGTAATCCCTTCCTCCTTTATCACAATCCATCTTGCAACATACTGATTTATGTTTATGTATTATTTCTCCTATTATATATTCCTTGAGTGTAGAGATTGTATAATTTTTTCATCCTTGAATTCCCAATACCTAGCATATTATCTTTTACATAATGGGACTTTAATAAATGTTTGTTAAAATGAATGGGGGGGTGAAACTCTATCAAAATTTCAAGGGCAACAGGAAACATACATACAGCTTGCAATGTTATGAAGGTCAATAAATACCAGCTTAGTAAGCTAATCACTCAATTATTTCAAAGGTAACATGGTGTATAGAGTGCTAGACAATCAGGTGGATTTGTTCAGATCTAAACTCTTACACTTATTAGCAGTGTTAGTCTACAAACATTTGCTAAATATTTACTATCTACCAGGAATTGTAAGTCCTGGGGACACAAAGAAAGGGAAAAAATAGTCCTCTTGACCTTAAGAAATCCACATTCTAATTTAAGAAACAACATACAAATAAATATATACATGTAAATAGAAAAAATGAAAGGGAATCTCAGAGGAGAAGTTTTGGAGCCATGGGAGCTGGGAAAGTTCTCTTGCAGAAGGTGGCTGGCATTTGAGTAGTTCAGGCATGGAAGTCACTCAGTACAAAGGCATTGATTTGGGAGATGGAGTGTGATGTTCAAGGAACAAATAAACCAATGGAGAGGGCGTGGATAAGGAGTAAGTATAAGAAGACTGGAAAGGTGGGAAGGGGCCAGGCAATGAAGGACTTTTAAATGCCTTCCAGAGGATTTTATATCTGATCCTGGACATAATAGAGAAATAAGTTTATTAAATAGAGAGAAGGAAGGGTGCTGTGGTTAGATATGCACTTTGGGAAATTACTTTTGGCAACTGAATGGAGAATAGTTTATAGATGGGGAAAGACCTAGAGGCAGGAGACCAATTAGAGAATTACTGCATTGATCCAGATGATGCGCCATGAGAACCTGAATTAGGATTATGGCTGAATTAGGAATATGATTGTGTGAGTAGAGATATTGTAAAGTTAGAAATGGTAAGATTTGACAATGGCTTAGATATATACAGGAGGTGCAAGTGAGGAGGAAAGGAAGACTAAGAAATTGTGAGCTTGGGTGACAGGGAGGATAGTGTCAGAGGAAAACTGTGCTCTTTTTAAGCACAAGGCTATTATAACATTTTTATTTTAATTATTATAGTTCCAAGTATTTTCCTACTTGAAAGAGAAGAGTCCTGACCAAAAACCTTCAAATCCTTAGGCATTTCTCCCACTTCATTTTGAAACCCCAATTTATTGGATTCTTGATCAAGGAATCTTTCACAGTTAAAACTGAGCAGGGGCCCAGAGACTAGTTCAATGAACAGGTTGCTTTATTAAAGAGATAAATAGACACTTAAATTTTGGTTCACCAGTGAAGAATCAATTTCTTTAAACCATGCATCCCTCATTGACCACTCTGTTCTAGGATTCTCCTTTCTAGCTGGAGTGGATAGAACTCTGTGCCTGGAGTCAGAAATGCCTGAGTTCAAATCCATCTTCACATACTTCCTAGCTGAAGACTGTAGGCAAGTTGCTTAACCTCTGTCTGTCCAAGTTTCTTCAATGGCAAAATGAGGATAGTAATAGTGCTCTCATAGGGCTCTTGTGAGGATCAAATGAGATAATATTTGTAAAGAACTTAAAAGAGTCTCTGGTAATTAGCAGGGTTTAATAAATACTTGTTCCCTTCCCTCCCATCCCCAGCTGGATTGGAAGTAATAAAAGACACATAATCATTACCCTAATCCTTTCCAGGATTGCAGAAAGAGGCTTCTATTCTTAGATGAATCAGTCAATGACTTCTTTTCTCATTTTTCATTCACCATACTAATTTCATCAAAGGAGTAGTTCTTGGGTATATCAAAGGGGGGAGCAGGAAATTGTTTTAGAATTGACAATTAAGGTCTGAAAATGGTTTCTCTTTGAGTCAAGGGTAATTATAAGAGTCTTGATATTTCTAAAACAAGGAATGAAAGAGCGAGCTGAAAAGAAGGGAGATATTGGGGTGATACATAATGAGTTTTGCTTCAAGTGCAATAAGTATGAGATGCCTGCAGGACATCCAGTTTTAGATGTCCAAAAGACAGTGGTGGTATGGGACTGAAACTTAGAAGAGTGGTTAGAGATGGATTTATAGATCTGGGGATCATCTGCATAAAGATAATAATTAAACCTACTGGAGCTGATGGGATCATCAAGAGCATCAGGACAGACCTATAGTGATATCCACAAATAGTGGGTGTATGTTAGTAGGAGGTCATGCAAAGGAAAATGAGAAGCAGTGGAAGGTTGGATCAGACTAGGTAGAAGGAAAGAGAAAAATGTCATGAAGACTAGAGAAGTATCAAGGAGGAAATAATGGTCACCACTGTCAAAGACTTAAAAGAGATCCAGAAGGATAAAGATTGAGAAATGGTCATTAGATTTGAAAATTGGTACATCATTGGTAAATTTGGAGAGTGTACTTTCAGTTGAATAATGAAGTGAAAAGCCAGATTTCAAAGGCTTTAGAAGAGAATGAGAGCAAAGAAAATAAGACTGCCTAGCGTTCTTAAGAAGTTAGGCTAAGAAGGAGAGCAGAAATATCCAATAATCTAGCAGGGAAGGTTGGATCAAGCAAGGATTATTTAAGGATGAGGGAGTCAAGTGTGTTTATAAGCAGCTGAGGAGCTAGAAGATAGGGAGACACAAAAAATTTGAGAGTGGGGATGACAGTGGGATAATCTGCTGGAGAAAAGAAAAGGTGACAGGATCAAGGGTACATGTTGAAGGGTATGTCTTTGCAAGGAAAAGAGCTGCCTTTTCACATGAGACAAGAGTAAAACAGCAGATAGTGGAGGAAGACATGAGAGTAATATGAAATTGGGTATAGGGAGACAGAGAGAGACAGAGACAGAGAGAGAGACAGACAGAGAGAAGAGAGACAGAGGAGAGAGAGACAGACAGACAGAGAGAAGAGAGGCAGAGAGAGAGAGAGAGAGAGAGAGAGAGAGAGAGAGCTCTTGGGGAATGGCCTCATTTTTTACCAGTGAAATAGAAGGTGAAATCCTCACCTGAGAGGTTGGGGAAACTTTACAAGGTATGAAAAGGTTAATAGTGCTGTGGTGAGTTGAATAATGATTTGACTAGCAATCAGTACAGTGAGAGCCCAGTTGATACTAGACATGCATTTGTAGTAGACAGTCAATGTGGTTTCATGATTTTCTCCATCTCCAATCAGTGGCACATGAATAGTAAAGCAGATATATTGGTGGGTCTAATTCAGAGTTAGTGTTTGGAGAGGTGTGATGAGTGATAGAAGATAGGAGTAAGAGATTTCAGTGTAAAGTTGAACTGCTTGATCAAAGGATGAAGAGAGGGAAGAGAAGAGACTGCAGCCAGTATAGGGTGATTGCCTGCAAAAAGAACCTTGAAATAAGAAGGATGGGGGTCATAGTGATAATGAACAAGGTTAGGGGTCATAAGACAGAGAAAAGTATGAAATTATGATCAATACAAAAGACTGATCAGATTAAGGAATTTCAGAATTTATGACCATGGAAACAGAACAGTTACAGGTGACAGCAAGATCAAGAATATAGCCATCTGTGTGTAACTGGAAGTGGGAAACGAGTAATGTGGGGAACTAGGAAATTAGGATATTTGAGGAACCATTTATATGTGTGTTGAATTTTCTATTGTGTGAGTTAATCATTGAACTCATAGAAGAAGGAAGGAGGATGTCCAGAGGAATTAATAGATAGCTAGGATCTGACTTGGGTGATAAATTTATGTAGCACAAATCTCAAAGGAGAAGGTGAGAAGGTGTTGTTGAATAGAGACAGTGTCTTTGAATGGCATTGTGGAGCAAGGCATATTCCTACTCTCCCCTCCCCCACACACACACTGTTGACCAATAAGTTGAAGAAAATGAGTGATGGTTGTATTGTCAGGAAGTTACTAAACAGTTACCGGGTGTGAAATGGATGACGAAACATTAAAAATAATCTTGACTAACAGCTTTATTTAAAAATGAAGAAATTGAGGTCAATGGGTTAAGTGATTTGCCAGTGTCATACTGATAGGGGAAAAAAGTTATTTTTGGTCTGTGGTTCTATGAACTTCATATTCTTTCAGGAATATCAATTCTCAAATTCTACTTTTGACTCCTATTAAAAATATAAATTGCATACTTTAGTTTCCTCTTAATTGGGGATTTATTATGATCAATTTTAATATCTTAAAATGGGAATCACTAGATAGAATAACTAAATAACTTATAACATTAGAAATAATTTTAATATATTATTTTTTAAATTTAATATTCTTCTGTGAAATGAACTTGGATGACAGATTACAAATTGGAATTACAATGACGTTCACAAAATCTTGCTGTGTGAACACTAGAATGTGAATATGCATATACACATGGAAACCCTTTATCAATCAATAATTCTGAAGATGATTACCATGAATTATTTAATATCCCAGAAATTTCTTATGTGTTAGTAAAACTACTATCTACTTCTATTATATTTTCTTCCATGAAAGATTGAAAGTTTAATTTTTGTGACATGATTATTGCAGTGGCAATATCATTCTTCTAATCTTTTTTGATGGGTTTTAGAGAGAAGTCACTGGTATGCTATTATTCATTATATTTAGACATGTTTTGTAATGGAGGGAGTGACTAGAATGTTCAACCTGGACTCAGGAAGACCTAAATTCAAATCAGTCCATAGACATTCACCAGTTGTGTGACCCTGAGCAAGCCATGTAATCACTGATTGCCTCAATACCCTCATCTGTAAAATGGGGATAATAGCACTTATTTCCCTGAATCATTGTGAGGATAAAATAAGATATATGTAAAGCACTTTGCAAACATTTAAGCACATTATAATCTCTCACTATTTTTAATATTATCATTTGTTGTTGTAAACTATTGTGCAGGTAGATAAAATTGTTCCTTTTTGTAATGAAGAGTATTGTACCTTAAACTTATCTTCTGTAGAATCACTAGAAGCATATTTAAGGCAACTCTAGTAGCAGATAGGGTGACAAGGATGATGCATTCATCCACCTTATCTTGTTCCTACATGGCTTTAGTTTTTTTCCAATAGGTCTCTTTATCATGAAACCTATTTATTGCATGTAGTTTGAAGGTTTTTGTTGTTGTTCAGTCATGTCTGACTCTTTGTGACCACATGGACCATAACACACCAGGACTTTCTCTCCTTCACTTTCTCTGTCTATCTAAGTTCATGTTCATTGTTTCTATGGCGCTTTCCATCTCATTCTCTGTCATCCTCCCTTTTAAAATTTTTATTTATTTACATTTTTAAAGTTTAACATTATTTTCCCCAGTTACAAGACAAGAAATTTTTTAGCATTCATTTTTACAAGATTTATTATTTGACATTCCTCTGCAAGTTTTCAAAAAAATCACAACCAACAGTCACATAACAAAGAGTGGCAAAGTTAATTGAATTCTAGGACTAATATTTCTTTCTGCCTTCAAGAGTTCAGTTTGTTGTTTAAAGTGAAAGACTGCTTCAATGTAGAGAGTAATAGGTGATTTGTAAGGAATCAGAAGGTGTTTTAATTTGGACCACTTGCCTCTCCAGGTTCAAGAACCATTTCTTCTAAGGAAAGGGGAAAAATAAGTGGACAAGTGGACAATTTATATAACTCTAGTTTATTCTTACATATCTCCCCACCCCGAGCCAAGAGTTGAAAGTACATTGTCAGAACAGCAAAAAGAAGAGGAAGGCATTCATCCTGAGGCCTGTGTAGTGTGAGAAGCATTTAGAAAGGGAGAAATATCGGAGTATTTGTTAGTCCTTTCTTTGGCCCATCTTTGCTGATGGTAAACTTCTTGATAATTCCTCTGATTTAGTTTTCTGTCTGCTCTGTTTATTTGAATAAAATAACTCAAGACTGAGCACAATATCCCATCTATAGTCTTATTAGCTCTTCCATGGTTTATGACCAATTCATATTTTTCTTGGAAGTTTTTGACTGTGTCGTCTTCTATTGGTTGTATGTTTTGTTCTTCTTTGTCACCAAAGTAAGATTCTATAGTCTGAGTTTTTCCTTAATTTTAAAAAATTTTTTATGCTTCCAAGTCAAATACTTGACTTGACTTTCTAACTCTTTGTCAAGGTAGGACTCTGCTTCTGGTGGGGGTGGGTATGCTGTCCCAGGCATAAGCGATTTTGTATCAGCCACTTGATCCCCCCACTATCTGTGGGCCCAGAACTCAGGAAGCAGCTTCTGCTGTTGCTATGGCAGCTGCTGCTGTTGCTGCTGCTGCTACTGCTACTACTACTACTACTACTACCACAACTACTGCCACCACCACCCTGGGCTGAGACCAGACCACATACTCCTCTTTCACCCAGGTCTCACAGAGTTTTCCCATTGACCTTCTATGATGTCTTCAGCATTTGCGAGTTGAGAAGTCTGGGAACTGCCACAGCTTCCAATGATTCAGTCCCCTGTGTGTTGCAGTGTGGCCCACGCTGGACTGTGCTCTGCTCCCAGCCCAGTGCAATAGACCCTTCCTGTCCACCTTCCAAGTTGTCTTGTGCTGGAGATTTGTTTCACTTTGTCATTTTGCGGGTTCTGTAGGTCTAGAATGTGTGTAGAGTCTTTCTTTTTTTTTGCTTTTTTGGAGGGGGGAAGGTAGGGCAATTGGGGTTAAGTGACTTGCCCAAGGTCACACAGCTAGTAAATGTTAAGTGCCTGAGGCTGGATTTGAGCTCAGGTCCTCCTGAATTCAGGGCCAGTGTTCTATTCACTGCACTACCCAGCCTCCCCATTTAGAGTCATTTTTACAGGTATTTGGAAGAGTTTAAAGGAGAGCTCAAGCAAGTCCCTACTTATACTCCACTATCTTGGCTCTGTCTGCCCTGCCCCACCCCCTTATTAGGGCAAGATAAAGTAGGATGATCATCTCCTTACTCCTATTTGTTATACCATGGTATAGCTGAAAAATTGTACTATTTTCAGTATTTGTAGTTGAGTAAAACCCCCAGATCTTTTTCATGCAAACTGCTTTCTTATAAGAGGAGAGGCATCTCATCCTTGTAAAATTGATTTTTGACTCTCAGTGTAAGACCTTTATCTTTATTGCTATAATGTTTCATCTTGTTAACTTTAGTCCAGTGTTCTAACCTGTCAAGATCTTTTTAGATGCTGACAGTTATCCCTTCCTGTTCTGTGTCAGCTGCAAATCTGATAAGCATACCAATTTGGCTTTTATCCAAGTCACTGATAAAAATGTTAGTTTTTGTAGACATTCAAATGGAGACCTTCTTCCTCCCAGATGATATCAGACCATTAATGACTTCTTATTGAGTACATTCATTCAGCCAGTTCGGAATTTATCTAATGGTGAAACCCCATACCTCTCCACAAGAATGAGATATTTTATCAAATGCTTTACTAAAATTTCAGTAAAGAATATCGAGAACATTTTCCTGATTTACTAAAATGAATATGACACCAGGAAGCACCCTTCCAGCTCATACAGTGAGTCTCCCAGCAATGTAGTTACCTTTCATAGTATTCCAGAGGACACAATTAGTTAAAGCAAAGGCTTTTAATGAATTGGCATAACAAACAAGTAGCAATATGACAATTTCCCCATTAACTTGGGACATACTCTCTCACACATACATGCACCAGAAGTGAAAAAAGTGAACACAGGCAGAGATTAAATGTGGTGAAATATACATGGAGACAACATTCTCTACTCATTGCAATTGCTTCTTTTTTTGGTCACTTTAGGCTGTACCTCATAAGACCTTCTTATTCTTTCTACACTGACTTTTCCTAAATAGACTCTTAGTCCATCAAATCCTTGTCTGCCTTTCTTGTGATATCTGATCTGCTAAAATCTAGAGTGCATTCAGACCATGACTGGTCTTTCTCTGCTTCTCTATCACAAATTCTAAGATGGAGTAATACTCATTGTCCCCTTCTTCAGCCATCCTTTCCAAATAGCAAACTGCTCTTCTCTGTGGCTAACAACACAGAATAGAATTCCCCTTTGTTATTTCCTATGTCTGGTGAAAGGAAGTCGTGAAATCATTAGCTGTTTTGCTTTTGGCAGAAATAGAGTTCCAGATGACTGGGTATCTGAAGTCCTCTTTGACTACAATATCATGCCATTGTGCCAGACTTGTGATATATATCCTGAATACCTCTTTTATTTCTTCTTCCTCCCCTGGTGATGGTGATCTGTGGTATGCTCAAATGATGAAACTGCTTAATTGTTTACTTCTATTTGTTTTCCTTAAAAATATTCTCTTTTTGGATTTCCTCCTCTGACTCCTGAATTTCCACATGTATTTCCATCATGATCATCATCATTCTTATTATTCTTATTTGGTATAGATTTTTGATTTCATTGGTATAGGCAACTCTTGCTGTGGAAACTATTGATGCATATTGACAGTTGTTGGGAAATTGAGAGTTGCTTGGAGAAAGGAGAGATTAAGTGTTTTAACTTGGGGTTACAAAACCATTATGTGTTTTAAACATGTAATCATGTTTAAACATGTAAACATGTAATCTTGGTCTCTCTGACTTGAAGGCCCACTCTCTATCCACTACATCATACTATTTCTCAAGCATGAGTATATGTCTTTTTAATGTACATTGCAATAAATCCTACTCTAACAATGTGACCGTAGGCAAGTCACTTAACCTCCATGAGTTTTAATCATATCTATTAAATGTAGGGATTGAACCAGATGGCTTCTAGAGCCCTTTTTAGTTCTAAATCTATGATCTCATGCTTCCACTATATTATTTACCTAACCTTTTTCCTTTGAATAAGCCATTTTTAAATCCTAGGTCTCATCAGAGAAACAGTGCTACCTTTGAAGTCATATTTTTGTTGTTCAATCAGGTACCATAACATGTCAGGCCCTTTTATCCTTCACTATTTCCTAAAAACTGTCTAAGTTCACATTTGTTGTTTTCATGACACTATCTATCTCATCCTCTGTTGTCCTTTCTCCTTTTGCCTTCAATTTTTCCTAACTTCAGGGTCTTTTCCAGTGAGTCCTATCTTCTCATTATGTGGCCAAAGATTTTAAGCTTTCACTTTTTAAATTCTTAGTTAATCTTGATTGAATACCTTGCCATCATAGGCTATTATTATATATTCTTGTGTAGCATTGGACCAGGAGATGGGAAAAATGGATTCAGATCCAGGTTCTGCCACTAACTAAACTATGTGATCCAGAAAAAAATCAATTAACTTCTCTGACCTGGAAAAGAAAAAAATAAAAATATTTTAAATAAAAAATATTTTAAAATATTTAAAATAAAAAATATTTTAAAATATTTAAAATAAAAATAAATTAAAACTTTAAAATGAGAATATTGGACTAAATGTCTCTAAGGCCTTTTCCAAATCTAAAATCCTATGATTTCAAAACTTATTATAATGTGCAATGATTTTAAAACTTATTATAATGTGCAATGGAAAAATAATCTAGTTTTTTTGCCCCCAAAAACCTGTGCTTTGGATTCAGGTTGGTTCTTGGCAGTACATAAGTATAAAATATTGATATTCTGGAAGAGGACTCATTACTTTTGTCTTAACTTCTTTATTGATCGTGTTTTAGTTTTAGACAGTGAGATCATTAAATGCCAAAGTGCTTAGACACTGTTTTATTGCATTAATTAATTTTTGATGCTCAGAATAAATGGGAATACTCTTCCAAAGCTACACTCTCTTGAATAAGAAAGGGAAAATGATGTGTGGAAGATAAAGTGGCAAGTTAGAAAAGGAAATTCAATGGATACTGATGAAATATAACTAGCTTTGGTTTTTTCTCTTTGTAACATGATGGTACTTTACATTTTAGACCTCTGCCTTCACACAAATTTAGAAGGGTTCAGTATACCAAAGGCCTAGCATAAGGAGCAACAAAAGAGAGTAAAGAAAAACAAGGCATCTTTTTTGAGGGCACATACCCACAAAATGAAGTGTGGTTAGGGAGAATGATGAAGTATTGTTTCTTTTGGACCCACAGAACGTATTGGGTATTTATTGAGGACCCCAAATGGGGTATGTTCTCCCAAATTTGTAAAGTCTGGTAGGATTTTGTTAGGTTCCTACCCGGGTCTAGCAGAAGCTGGCTTTAGGAGGAGAGAGCTGAACAGATTCTATCTAGAAGGTGGTGTTGATTCATACTGCTGAAGAGAGGGAAGACACCTGAGGGACTGGATGCTAGGTGATATTCGGACTCCACAGGTGGGAAGGGAGAAAAGGCTTGGGCCATTACTGTTTGTCTGATTCTGACAGGGTCACTCTCGGGGGCTGTCAGGTTTTCCTGGGCTTTTTCATTTAGTAGACTGAGGAGGCTACTACTGGGGTCATTGTTGCTGTTGTTCATTTGTTTCAGTTGTGACAAACTCTTCATGACCCCATTTGGAGTTTTCTTGTCAAAGACAGCAGAGAGGTTTGCCATTTCCTTCTCCAGTTCATTTTACAGATGAGGAACTGAGGCAAACAGTGTTGTGACTTGCCCAGGGTCACATAGCTAGTAAGTGTCTGCGGCCAGATTTGAATTGAGGAAGAGGAGTTTCCCTAATTTCAGTTGTAGTACTCTATCTACTGTTCCATCTAACAGCCCCTGGTCCTTATATCTTCCTTATTAATAAATTGTATAGCAATTCATTATCTGGGCATTCCACAGTAGAAACTGACTTTCCTCAGTATTTCCCTGTCTGATTATTAAAACTTAAATAATATAAAAGACAAACAACTTTTAAAACTGAAACAGGTACTTTAAAAAAAGAAGAGGAACTAGAGGAAAAAAACAGGAGAGGAAAGACAGGAAACCAAAGTATGATTCATCATATTTCTGTATTTAGCTGCCTAGACTTTCTTTACACCTTTGTATACCTGGAGTCTAAATTAAGAGATGCCAAGAAAGTCTATTCCAACAATTAAATGCTGTTTCTTACCTCCACAGCTTTCCTACATCCTACTTTCCATCCATACTCTCCAATTGAATAGTCAGGATGAACTCAAGGTCTACGCAGGCCATTGTTTGCTTCTTTCCTTCAATGACACAAAAGCTTTTAATGGTTGATACTGTGGTGCAGTTTTTTTCATGGACTCTTTTTGCATTATTTTAATATTTTGTTCAGTACATTGTAGTTTCAGATTTTTTCTAAAAACAGGTTTCTGAGATTAGATGAGAGGCTTTACAAAAATCTTTATATTCTTGTATCTTACATGAAGAATGGAGCAGGAAGTGCCTTCTTAACTTTTTTTTACATTTCACCTTGCCCATATGATATGGGAATGGGAATTTAAGATCTTCCCTGTCCCTAGGCCCTTTGATAGGCTTAAGAGCACCTGGAGCCTGTGGCGGGAGGCCACAGTTATGCCCACACCTTGGTACTCTGTGATTGGGCAGTGGGTCAAGAGGGTTGTTACATTCTCTTAGCCAGGAAAAGGCTATATGTAGCCTGATGCTTTGCTTTGGGGCTCGCTTTGAGAAGTGTTGTGTGATTTGACCAGATGAGACTCAGGGCAGTGGTCGAGCCCCCTGGCTTTGAAAACCCACATGTTGATGCTTCCTTCTCTGGTAACTGACTAAGTATGGATGTAATAATGGTCAGACACTTGGAGGCCTGTCTGTTGATATGTTTCTCTGTATTTGTTGTCTGCTTGTAACCTCTGCATTCTCTGAAGTTCGGGGTGCTGACCTTTTCTCCCTGAACTAGGTAAATGACATATGTTTGATTAAAGGAAGATTGTTAACCCATTTTGAGTTGCTTTCCTTTAGAAAAGCAGATCTAAGAACCTGTGTTGGCAACCATCCTAGGGATGCTGGGGTGCTTGCTGCTACACCATGGCTATTATTTCCTAAGAAAATTATTTACTTTTGAATTGTCAAAATAATTACTGGAAAAGTTCAGCATTAACCTACTTAAAATTTTTCTCATTTCATGAAATTTTTTAATATTTGTATCCAAAATGATAAAAATGTAAGATGTGAAATGTACAATTTTTATTGTGTTGCTTTCATGCATTTATTTTGTGTTGATTTAAAATGTCTCATCCTTTTAACAATAGTACTTGGGAGAATTGCCAAAGTAATTCCAAAGGCTTTTTTTTTCTCCCAGAGGCAGTCTTGTACAGGTCTTTAGATTTAGGAGTATGCTTTAATTTCATAGGACATCAGGATTAAATGTTTAGTCCCCCAAAAACTTATTGCCTATAAATGCTATAAAAATGCTAGGTGAATTTATTTTTGCATAATTATATTATGTTTTATGTTTGGGTAGAAATTACAGTGCACAATCCATCAACAGGCAAATCATTTTCACAGATAAATGAGTCAACAAAATTATGTCAGTAAATCATTTTCATATGCACTCCTACTTACATGAGATGTCAACCTCCCTTATCCATCTTCATTCTCCATTCATCATTACTTGTTGTCTTAAAACATACACACACACACACACACACATAATCTTCTTATTTTGCTATGGAATTGTATGGGGCTTCCCTCAGGGAGTATTTCTTGTACAACAGTTTATATTCATCATGATGGCTAGGTTGGAAAATTATCTATTCTTTATCAACTTCTCTGTTTGGCACCCAAAGAATTTTATGTAACCCATAAGTCCAAGGGAGTACTTTTTTTTTCCTTTTGGAAGCAGTCAGGGTGATTTAACTATGGTCACATAACTGTAAGGGTCTGAGGCCAAATTTGAACTCAGGTCTTCCTGACTCTAAGACCAATGCTCTATCCATTCTACTGCCTAGCCCTAGCTGCCCCAAAGGACTACCTTTGTGTAAAATTCAAAGCAGCAATCTTTGCTTTATTATTTTTTGTTGGTTTGGGTTTAACTATGTATATTATCAAAAGGGAGAAAAAAATATGTGGAAAAGCGTCCTTAAAATTTTGTTTTATCTGTTTTGCTTTTCAGAGACAAAACACTGTTGGAACTAGTAATGCCGATCTCCCTTTGGTTGATCCCGGAATGTACCAGTTGGATATTACATTGAGAAGGGGTAAGAATTTAGCTGCCCGAGATCGTGGAGGTAAGGACATGAACCTGTGCCCGTAATACAGCTTTTATTTACCCTGTAGCTCAAAACATATCAATCTACTGTTATAATAAAAAGTTGTTAGAAATTTGGTTCAAAGGCGAATATAGTTTAGTTACTGAATGAATGCCTGACTTCCTTTGATCTTTCTTCCATTTCCTTGTAAAGAAAGTAGAAATGGGCAAAATGAGATGAGATGGATGGAGTAGGACTCTTAAAAGTGTTCCTGTTCCAAACTGTCGGCATAAGTATTTGGGAGAAGCTTAAGAGACAATAGAGTGTTGGGTTACCTGGAAGGTCATACAGCATCAAAAATGTGGGAGGGAATTATGGGCAGAAAAGGAATGCTGTATAATATTTTATGAGGTCATCAAATGGTTGTTAAATAAGTGCTTGTCTGAATGACTTTGTTTAAAATCATTTGATTTCCATCTATGTGGAAATTCCATTCATTGGACTTTAAACTCAAACTTCTTAATTAGCTTGTGAGAGTTTCTGGATAACTATCACTGTATTTTTTTTTCTATTTGAGAACCAGATGGTTTTTAAATACATGAAAGTCATGAGATAATTAAATGAGAGTATTTAAGTTTATAGTGTTTGTAGAAAAGGCAGCTGAACACATAGGAAATCTCTTATTGATCAGAGGAAATGTTTGTCAGTCTGTTTTTTTGTTTGTTTGTTTGTTTGTTTTGCAAGGCCTGGGTTCAAATATTGGCCCTACCACTTACTAGCTGTGTGATCATGTGAGTCAATTTAACTCCTCTAAACCTCAATTTTCTTATCTGAAAAATGTGAACAATAATAATAATAAATAATAAAGATTACTGTGATAAAAACACTTTGAAAAGTCTATAGCCCTGTAGATATGTGAATAAATATTCTTATTCTCTGTTAAATTCAATAAAGAGCATTTGATTTGAGAGCTATAATCAGGCAAAGGTTATGAAGACCTGAGCTAAAGTATTAGTCTTGGGAGTGGAGAACAAAAAAAGAAGTAAAAGATTTTATATTTGTAGAATTGAGAAGATTGAGCAGCTGATTAGATAAAAGTGTGAGTAATAGGAAAAGGAAAGAGCCAAGGATGACTTTGAGGCTGCTACTAACTTCATCAGAAATGGGAAAGGTTGAAGGAGAGGTAGGTTTAGGAGAGAAGATATTAAGGATTCCCAAATTGGACCTATTCAGTTTATTATTCCTCTGGCACATCCAGATGGAAATGTCCATCAGGGACTTGGTGATACAGACCTGCAGAGCTTGAGCTCTGTGGAGAGATAAGGGTCAAGTATTCACATTTGAGTGTCATTTATAGAAATGATCATTGGACCCAATGCAAGTGATGAGCTCTGCAAGGGAGAGAGAATAGAAATAGGAGGGTCTAGGACAGATCCGTGGGGTATATTCATACATATAGTTGGAAAATGGGGAAAGATCTAGAAAAAGAGAATGAGAGACGGAGGAAGAGAATCATCGGAGAGTAGTCATGAAAATCCTAAGTACAGAGTATTTAGGAAAGAGGGGGTGGTCAGTAGTGTCACAAGCTACCAAAGAGTCAAAAAGAATAAGAACTGAGTAAAATTCATTGGATTTAGTAATTAAAGGAGCACTAGATCTTAAAGAAAACAGTTCATGAAAATGATGAGGTTGAGGGGCGGCCAGGTGGCTCAGCGAGTAAGAGCACCGGCTCCAGTGTCGGGATGACCTGGATCAAATCCGGGCTCAGATACTCAGCACCACACCCAGAAATAATAACTGGCCGTGTAACCTTGAGCAAGTTACTTAACCCCAATTGCTTTAAAAAAAAAGAAAAAGAAAATGATGAGGTTGAGAAGTGAATTGGGCATGATGAAATAGATGCCACACATGCAGACTATGTTTTCTAGTTTTGTCTGAGAAAGTAGCTTGGAGGGTGGGAGGGGAAGAGGACAGACAGCAGGATCAATTGAAGATTTTTTTTAATGATTGGTGAGATTTTGTTGTGTTTGTAAGCAATAGAGAAGGACTCATCAGACAGAGAGAGGTTGAAATAAAGTTTAGTTCTCATATTAACCATAAAAATTACTCATTTGTGCTTAAAATTGAGTTTTAATTTCAACAATGTAATATATTTTATGAGATTCTCTAAAAATGCATCAATTCTGTGCACTCCATTACCTCTTTATGTTTTGGTGAGATTAATATATAGAAATCCTTTAACCTAGTTTTGTGCTAATAGAATTTTTTTTTACTTTATTCTTAAGGATGGGAATAAAATTAATGCAGAACAATTATTATTACAGTGCAATATTATTGCCCTGGGTTGAAAAGGAAAATATTATAATGAGGGGAAAAAGCAAACAATTTGCTTCCTACCTTTTCGCTCAGAAATGGAATATCACAATTCCCTAGGTTCAGGTAATCAAGAAAAAGGTGTTCCCCCCCATAGGATTATAATAACATTTATCTTACATTAGAGGTTGAAATCCACATCTAATATTTCCTTGTAGCATAGTAACCAGATGAAAGAAGCATTTCCTTCTTTGCTCTTTACTTTTAGCTTAAAGTTGCTGTATTACATTGACTCCCCAGCTTTGATAATGCCATATTTGATTGACATCATTTGATTGATCTCATGACATTCATCCCACTTTTTTGAACAAGACCCTTCTTTAAAAAAAAAAAAACTGGAAACTGCTAGATATAATTATTAACTACTTCAAAAATCATATTGTATTAAATTTTGCTTTGTGAATTACTCAGTACCACTCGAATTAATGCTAAACATCCTATGATTTTTGCAAAGCCAAGACTAAGAACCATAGTTTTACTGGAGTGTTACATAGCCTGCGTATATTTTTATAAAACAATAGAGATCCCTCCTTCCTCCTCTAAGACCTTATTGCTGCACTCATGTTCCTCCCCTTTCTTAGATCTCCTTTTCCACTTATTCCTCATCTACCTACCCTTGGATTTGTTCTTTATTTTTCCCCTGTCTCTTCATATATTAGTATGAGTAGTGCATGAAAGTTCCTTATCTGCTTAAAAGATGCCCAATTTTATCTCATTTCATTTGTTAAATTTACTTTCAGGGATGCAGATGTAGAGAAAACTAATAGGGAACATTTCCTCCTGCAGTAGTTAGCAAATAAAGCAATGCATATAAAGAATTTTGTATACCATATAAAATATGTAATAGAAACTCACACCATGATGCTGGCTCCAAAATAAGGTTTCATGACACAAAAAATTATATAGTTTTCTATACATTCTAATAAAAGCTTTTCATTGAGCCTTTTACACCACCCAACTACTTCCTGTTCCATTGCTTTCCCCCTTTATTGTTACACTGCTTGAAAAAGTCTATACTGAATGACTCTGCTTCTTCATATCCACCTCTCTTCTCTATATCTTGCAGTCTAGATTGCAGAATTTCTTCCTACACCTTTCATAACATTGCTAAATGACTCTTCCATACATATGAACATGTCACTTCTATGTTCAAAAATCTTCCATGGTTCCCTGTTGCCTATTAAGTAAAGTTCAGACTCAGACCTCAACATTTAGGGTCCTCTAAAGTCTGGCACTACAGTTAGAGTGAGATATTTGCTGTCCTCCCAAATGCTTCCTACAATTGTTTCATCTCCATGTCTTTCTGCTGTTCTTTATCCATAAAATGTCCTCCTAACCATCCTTTAATTCCCAATTCAAATAGGTCATCTCCTCCTTCAAACTTTTCCTGACCTTCCAGGCAAATGACCTTTCCCTTGAACTTCAAGTAACACTTTGTTTTGCATTTCTCCAATGAACAAACCATGTATTTTATATGTATTACAGTTTTCTGTGTATGTGTCTTATCCCTCTCCTACACTGTAAGTATCAGGAAGCCAGGGACTTACATAAACTTTGTATGTATTCCATAACCTACTATATCACTGTACATGATGTATGTACTTGATGAATGTTGATGGAATTGGATATTATCAGCAACTTGAGGACACATATGATAAGAAAAAAGGAGCAGGTCAGATCATGAAGTGAGAATGAGAGGCAAACAGAGGTCAATGACAGTGGTACTTTGGTGTTTCACCTGCCCCAAGACATTATAAGAATAAGAGCAAAGCCTTCTTCATTCTGGAAGGCTCTGCTATGGAGGATTTTTGGAAATATTATTAATAAGAATTGCACAGGAGGAGAAAGTATGGAGAGAGGAGCCACATTAATGAAACCATGCATTCACCAAAGGTTAAGTAGTTCTTAAAAGCAGAAAAACTATATTTCTCCAGCTTATTCTCCCCCTCAATTATAGTTATTATATCTGAGGAATTAAGAATTCAAGATTGCATTCTGAAGTATGAATGGAATGACCCAGAAATAAACTCATGAAGAGAAATCCTTTTCACATTTTTAGGTCTCAAGATGGCAATCACAAAGACATCAAAAGAAAACATAGAGAATTGCAGTCTCAAAATGTTCAAGCAGGAAGTCACCTATGAACTATCAAGTCCAACCTTCTCATTTTATAGATGTGAAAACTGAGGCCCAAAGAAACTAACGGATTTTTCCAAAGGCACATAACAGAGTTATGTTAGTAAATAACAGAGTCTATGCAAGAACCTGACTCCTACTTCAATTTTCTTTCCATTGTATATAATATAATAATACTATAACACATTATACTTATGTACACTAGAGACAGTTATGTAATGTGGTAGATAAAACACTAGACTTGGAATCGGGGAAAATCTGAGCTCACATCCAAACACCTGCTCTTACTTACTGTGTTACCCTAGGCAGGTCATTTAATCTCATCTACGTCAGCTTCATCATGTGTAAAATGGGAATAATAATAATACCTACCTCACAGGGCTGTTGAGAGGGTCAAATGAATTTGTAAAGCACTTTGGAAATCTTAAAGTGCTATGCAAATAATAGTTATAAATAATATTATTTCCTATCTAAACATATGATATATGCATATGTTACATAAACTTCAAAACTTACATTTAGCTAAGAAATGTTGGAACTATGCTAGATTAATGCTTTCTGATTTCTGTTTTACTATTGTCATCTTGATTCAGTAATGCAGGGGAAATAAGAATTAATGCATATAAATAATGAATGATATAGAAAAATCCAAAGGACTTTTCTCCCCTTGTCAATGCTGTACCAAAGCAAAGGGAAATGAATGGTATGCAAAGCCTGTGTATTATTTCAAATGGTAAATTATTTACTCGTGGAAAGTGTCAGCAAATGGAATCAGTAATACAGAAAACTAAATTAGGGTAACATTGTTTTCTTTCTTAACTACATAAAAAAGTTTAGTTGAAATTTCATTTGTTGAGTGTCATTTACAAAAAATACTATTTTTAGTATTCTTGCAACACTAACATTCAGAGGGATATTTATCTTCTTCTAGGCATTTTGAGTTCATTTAGGGTTAGCTGCCACTGTGTAGATAGATGGTAGTGTCTTCTGATCACAATATTCAGCATAATTAATTGAGAGAAAATGGCATGATTTTTATTCATTTATTTTTCTAAATGTTAAAATAGAATAAACATGGTAGCCAATTTAGTGGAAAGACTAAAAAACATAGATATTTGGATCCTCTTGAAATTTATCTGTCTTAGGGCTTTTAAGCAGCTCTGTTTCCAAAGTCTTTATAGATGATTTCTTCAGCTGTCAGAGGCCTCTTTCCAACACAGCCATTAATCCCAGAATCCTAACCTAGAGTGGGGGAGCTGTCCCACATAAGCAGTAAACACAGGGAGCTGAACTGAAGCAGATAAAAACTGAGCCCATAAAGAACTCTCAGACCTTTGGGACAGGCAGTGAACTCACTCAACTAAGCTACAAACAGTCAGAATTATGCAGGTCATAGAGAATCTGGGTAATCCAAGGAAAAAGCAAGGAAGGCAAGGACCATCAGATCAGAGCTCAAAATTGTAGTAACAACTTGTACTTTGACTAGCTAGCCTTGCGAATGAGGGACAGACCATTTGAGGTGTCTGTTCTGAAGAAAAAGCATTAGCTATGGAGCTTCCCTTATCTTTATGTAGGCTGTGAGTAATGAGAGATGTTAGCTTCTTCTAGGAAAGGTGCTACCTATAGATCTCTCTTTGATCCTTTGTGTTGTAGGTGACATTTTCATTGTGCCTGAAGGAAAAGTCAACCAATTTATCCACAAGTATTTATTAAGCTCATAGTATCTGCCAGGCACTGTTAGGTACTGAGAATACAAAGACAAAATATGAAAAATCCCTATTCAAAAAGGAGCTTAAGTTGTAAGGGGACAGACAAGTATCTATATAAATTAGTCCATCAATAAGCATTTATTAAGCACCTACTATGTACCAGGAACTTTACTAAGCCCTGGAGATAAAAAGGACAAACAATAATCCCTGCCCTGAAGGAGTTCACAATCTAATGGGGTAGATAACCTGCAAGTAAATATGTACACATAACCTATGTACAGGACAAACAGGAAGTAATTCACAGAAAGAAGACCCTAGAATTAACAGGGATTGGGAGAATCTTCCTGTAGAAGGTCGGATTTTAACTGGGACTTGAAGGAACCCAGGAGTCAGAGATGAAGGGTGAGATCATTCCAGGGATGGGGACAGTCTGTGAAAGTGCCCAGAGCTGAGAGATGGACTGTCCTGTTCAATGAATGCAAAAAGACAAGTGTCACTGGATCAAAGACTACAAAGTAGATGGGTTGTAATATCTAAGAATACTGAAAAGGTAAGCGTTGGAAGGATAGGTTATTAAGGACTTTGAATGCCAAAGTAGGTGTGTGTGTGTATATATGTGTGTGTATATGTAACATGTGTGTATGTATTTTTTCATGAAAACTTGACTTTTATAAATCTTATAGTAAAAAGTTGTAATGAATCTTAATGATTTACTTCAGACAAAAAATGAATATATTTTGAGGATACTACAGAAAGGATGGAGATTTGAAGCTTGAATTCTGGTATCAAACTACTTATCTACATAATTCTAGATTTCCATATGAACCACAGGGATTGATTCATTAATTTTGATCACTTTTACAAGCATGAAGCACTGATGTCCCATTTCTTATAAGAACTATTCTATACTGTGCAGCTTAAGTTGTCATGAACTAAAAAGAAATAAATAGGAAATAAATGAGTCTAATGATATGATAAATTGCTTTTATTGGTTATGTTTGTCCTTCATTTTCGAAGAGGCCCATGGCATCAGAGACATAATGCCATGACTTGCAGTTGACTTTGATTTGAATGAGGGAGGGCTATGCAATGTCACCAGCCTCATTTTCATCTCCAGAGCCATCTGGGTCCAGTGACCAGATATTCATCAGGATGACCAGAGTTGACTCAGGATTTGTTAAATATTTAATGGATGGTCATTTTACAAAGCCTTGATTTCAGATCCCATGATCCACCTGTTTTTTTAATTACCGTGGGATCATTTTTCACCTTTCTGCTGAGACATCTACACATATAGATATACATTCTCATACTCACATATACATGTATACAAACACATACACACATATAGTAATTAAATACAAGGTAGTTCTGGAGAGACAGCAATAGAAATCAGAAGGACCAGGAAAAACTATGGAAGATGATAGCTGAGCAGCATCCAAAAAGAACATAGGGACTCGATGAAGGAGAGAAAAAGCAAGAGTGTATTCTAGGCACAAGGGACAGTCAATGCAAATGTGTGGAGAGAGAAGATGGAACGTCTAGTGTGAGGAACAAAGAGGAGGCCAGATTGGCCGAATCGTAAAGTACAGGAAGGAGAGTAATGTCCAAGGAGATTAGAAAGATAAGTAAGGTCCAGCTTGTGAAGGGCTTTAAAAGCTAAACAGAGTTTACCAAGTGGGAGACTCATAGTCTTATTTCAACTTCAGTGAGTCATTGAACAATAACACTATAATGTACAATGGGAAGGGACATTTGAAGAGCAAATCAACCCAAAACAATATTGCTGAAGCCAAGAATTTAGTCTTTATAAGAGACATAAAGCAAAGCATTTCATAATAAAGAGTTGGTTTCATTCACTAGAAGCCTGCTGAAGGCAGGGAGTACTTTTTCTTTGTTTGTTTGACTTCTTATCTCAGTCACCTAACATAATAACTTGAATACAGTAGACACTTAATAAATGTGTATTGGATTGGGTACCTTGACATCAGAGCCCTATTCTGAATGAGTTGAAGCAATAACTTAAAACATAAATGTAAGGCAAGTAGAGGTGCTTAATAAAAGATTACTGTGGCAAAGGCCTTCACATTCTTTACGTGTCTTATATAATTTTAATAAGATATCCTAACATCACACAAATTGATTTACAAGTTCTGGGAAAAAAAAATCTGTCTACCATCACAAAAGATACTCACCATTTTCAACAAGAAATAGTTGCATGGGAAACTGGAAGTCCATAATTGAGCAAAAATTGGAAAAGAAACAGTGAGATTGGTATAATCCCTCCCATCTTCATTTAAAAACACATAATAAAAAAAAACAATAATACCTTGAGAAAAAGAAAGATATATTGGAAAGAACACTGGAATTTGTATCAGAAAACCATGTGACTGAGGAGGAAGCTCTTAGGGCCTCAGTTTCCTTCTCTGAAAAATGGGAATAATATGGTTTACAATTCTACTGCATAGAATTGTTGTGAAAAAAGGTATTGTTAAACTCTAAAATGTTATAGAAATATGAGCTATTCTTTTATCTATAGCAAATATATATGAATGCATGCATGTGTGTATATCCGTGTATGATTATTATTTTGTTTATAACAGTATTATTTCCTAAGGCTGTTCAGGAATAGTTTCACCTAATAAAGTCACAAAGTTTTAGAGCTGGAAAAGGATCTTCCAGTGGATGGGTTTTTAACTTGCAATCTGTGAACTGTTTGTTTTTTAATATTTTGGTAACTCTATCTCAATATAATTGGTTTCCTTTGTAATCCTATATATTTTATTTTATGCATTTAAAAATTTTATTCTAAGAAGGGTCCATAGGCCTTACCATACTGCCAAAGGGGTCCCTGACACAAAAATGATTAAGACTCAAGATTTGGTACAAGCCTTTCATTTTACAAGAAGTGTAAGTGATTAGACCAAGTGATTAAGGTCACATAGTTTAGTGGCTGAACCAAGACTCAGCAACATCTTCTTATTCCTAAGTCAGTGTTCTTTTTATCCTCACCAAGAGGGCCAAGAAAGTAAGAATCTCCTTTTAAAAAAAGGTGGGCGATCAGGTAACTTGAGGATAGCAGGGAGAGCTTTAAGTGAAAATCATCTGTTCTATCTGTGTGTAGCATTAATTGAAGATTTCTGCTGGAGTGGTCTTTGTTGGGCACATGTACTTTCCTTTATGGTTTTGTTGAGTCATTGCCCTGACTCATCAAAAATGGGCTTCTGATGTCAGGGTACCAAATACAACACACATTTATTAAATGCTTACTATGTCTAAAGTATTGCGCTGGGAAAAGATGATAGGAAAGAAATTAATAGTCTTGCCCTCAGAAAGCTTACATGGTAGGTGTTAAGTGACTTGGTCAAAGTCTCATCATTAGTGATGGAAGTAGGACTAGAGACTTGACTAGGGCTTACCCCTGTTGGATGAACCTACCACTCCAGGAGAGAAAGAACATGTGTACATTCAAGTAAGCTTTGCCCTTCCTTTCCCTTCCCAAAAGGATGGCTGATGGGACAATTTAAATGAAAAAGGAATGAAAGTTTCAGTCTCAAATGGTATGTTTTTTCAAGCAGAAGAAAAACTGAATCTACAAAAAGTGGGAGATTTAAGTGATTGTCACAGTAAAGATCATATTTTAACTCAATTATTAACAGCCTTGAAAGACATTAATGTCATTTATTGATCATTTAATTATCCACTTTGCTGGTCTGTGTTTTTTAAGGAAAGATGAGCTATTTCTGAGTTTTGAAAGAAGGTACTACAGATGAATATCGTTAGGCTGAGGAATATTATTCTACATTTATAAATGTGAGTCGGGGCTATGTACATGCCCTCATCACATATAAGATATCATTTTTGTTCTTTCTAATTGATTGAAAATTACCATTTTTGTAAGATAACTATGATTAAAAGCAGTTATTGAAAGGGTACCTGTGCTGTAAAAAGCCCCATGTGAAGTGATGGGAGAAATGAAGACGGGTTTTAAGTAGTGATTGATACTGTCACCAAGAAGTTTTAATTAAATATTTCTTTCTGACATTAACATTAATTCTCTGAGTAGTACTTATAGTAAAACTTAATCTGAGCATTTGCATTTACTTTAAAGTATACTTTAAGTGGAATGAAAGAGTAATGGACTTGTCACTTTCTTTTATAACACCCACATAGTAGATATTTTGAGGGTAATTGCATCATATCATAGATGTTAATAATTAATAGATATCATAGATAACTCATCTTAATACTAAATAATTATGTCTGAAAAGTACCTTAGAGGTCAGTTAACTGAACCCCCTTAATTTACAAAGTGGGAAGCTGAGGTTCAAAAGAATTTTGGTGACTTGCCCAAGGTCACACAGTTGATTAGTGAGAGACCTAGAACTCATATCTCCTGACCCCAAGTCCAGAGCTCTGTCCAACTCCTCACTTTGCCCTGTGTACTCTGCTTTCTTGAAGGGCCTTGATAAAATCTCCTTTACGATTTTACCTGTGTACAGATAATAATATCCAACATTTATCTATTTGTTTAACGAATATTTATTTGTGTTTAAAGCAAAATTAAGACTTGATCTTCAGATCCCAACCATCCAACTGTGTCATCAGGGCCTAGACTGTGCTACTTTTTGCCAATTGCCCTGTTGCCCCTTCCTATCTTCACTAGGAACAGTGATCAATTCCAAAGACCCTGTCCCCATCATAGGGGAGTAAATCTACTCACTCTCCAATATTTGCTTTGGGACAGAGCAGCTCTAGCTGTGGATGAAAAAGTGGGTAAATGAAACCTCACCTCAATCCTCTATCTAGATGGTCCCAAATCTAAACTTCATCCCTTCTAGGCATCCTACCAAGACATCACAGACTGGATAGCATGGACATCTTGTCAGCTGTCCTTCTACTCCCTCCAAAATCCCATTTTCCACCTGTAGCTCAGGAAATATAAATCAAATCAACATTAACATTGTGACTACCTGCTGTCCTAAAGAGTCCTAAAGAGCATGACTATGTGCTGCTCTATTGCTTCTCTCAGATTGCCTGTGATCTTGAGTCTTTACATTACCTAGACTAAGGTTTTTTTTTTATTATTATCATCATTATTATAATTAACATTATTATATTATTCAATATTATTATATGATCTGGAGTGAAAGAGCTGAGTTCAAATGTGGTCTCATACAGTTACTAGCTATGTGACCCTGGGCAAGTCACTTGACCTCTTTTTGCCTCAGTTTCCTTATCTGTAAAATGGAGATAGTAGTACCTGCCTCCTAGGATTGTTGTGAGGATCCAATGCGACAATACCTGTAAAGTATTTAGCACAGTGCTTGGCAAATAATAGCTGCTATGTAAATGCTAGCTGTTATTGTTGTTGTTATTATTTTAAAGAAAACTAATTATTTAAATCCTTTAAATTCACTGATCCTAGGTGGAGAAACCCTGGCCTTAGGAGGCCAGGAGAGGCGTATGGATATCCCATATCTATACAAGCCCATTTCCATAAATAAGAAAAAGAAAAAAACTAAAGCCTTGATCACTGATCACCATTTCTCCCTCCCAGATCCCTAATGCCTGTTCATGGCAGCTTTATCACTACTAGGTCCCAAACTCCTCTATGCTCCCCTTCCATTGGATCAACCTTTCTTTCCAGGTCATTATTCCCCTCATGTAAACTCTGAGCTCCTCCCAAACTATAGCACTTTTTGTATTATGGGCATAATATTGCATCTCCTGCCCTGCATGCCGGTGCACGGGCTGGGAATGCTCTCCTCCCTCACCTTCAGTTCTTGGAATCGAGATCCCCTGAAGGCTTACCTCAGATAGTGCTTCCATAGTTGTTATTGCCTACCTTTCCAGTCACTGAATATTTCTTTGTTCTATAGTCACTATTAATCTGTGGGTTTTTTTTAAACCAGAATGAATAAAAGAAACCAAGAAAGAAAGAACAAAAGAAAGAAAAAAGCATGTATTAAACATTTATTTTCAATTACTATGATTTGTACTATGTACAAATAGAAAACTGAAGATAAAGTTCAGGAGGAGCTCATACTAATTGAGAGAAACAGCATATAAAAGAAAGTTTAACTTCCATGCACATGAAAGGTCCCAAGAATGCTGAGGATATTGCAATGATATGGTTGACAAGGCCCAGAGGGGCTTATGTTAAGTTAGTAGGTCAGTGGCAGGGGACCATGGGACATAAGACCTGGCAGGTGGTAAGGTCCTGGAGGAGGCATATAGAAAGGCCCAGTTGTCCTTGGTCTCATCAGAAGGAAGGGAGTTGCTGACTCTTAATTCATCTAATCCCTGTGAACAGTCAAGCAGCCCAGGCAAAGGGAAGATAGGAGAAGAGGGTACCCCTGATGGTGGCTGCTCTGCCCAGTCATCCCCAGTGGGCTCTAGAACAACCTAGGGCAAGGGGAGGAACAGAAAGAGTGGGGAGTGCTTCAGGAGGTGGCAGGTCTTTCTTGCTATAGGATATAAATTCCCAGAGAGCAGAGATTGTCTCACTTTTGTATATATCCCTAGTACCTAGCACCATGTTTGGCCTATAGTTGGTATTTAAGACTGACTGCTTACATTTACTTGTATTTAATGCTGTGATTGTTTAGAGAATTTTGGATATATTATAACACAATGGCAGTATATTGTATTAATGAATATTTCCCTGGACTTGGAGTCAGGAAGGCCTGTTTTCAAATCCTACTTCTGATGCTTACTGACTGTGTGGCTGTGGGCAACACTGAACTTCCATGAGCCTCGAGCAATTCCCTCAGACTTCTGTACTAGGGTATTGATGGGCTGTAGTTGTGCTGGAAAGAATTCTTACACGGAAAAAAAATCACAGTTTTTGAAGTATTCCTATACTGAAAAAAAGATTATCAATATCCATATCATGGAATTAGAGCTCAGAAAACTTAGATGGCTTTTAGTCCATTATAAAGTCACATACGAGCAGCTTTCCAGAGGACTGCTGCTGTGAACAGCTTTCAAGGTTCTGATTACATAGTATAGCAAACTCTCTATTCAATAACAAATCAGAGCAAAACATTCATAGAAAATCAAGGTACAGCATTCACAATATAACAGCTTATCACAGAAAATCAAAATATAGCATTCACCATGTCATAGCTCAATAACTTATCACTAAAATGGCCACAGTTTTCACCAAAGTGGTCACATAGTTTTAAACAAAGTATAATCATTTAGTCAATCAATCACTTAGTAATGCAATCATTCAATCATAAAATACAAAAGGTCAAAGTCCTCCACCCATGGGGCACAGTATGTCATAATCTTCTCACTCAGTACACAGTATCCAAGTAAAGTCTTCTTTCAGCTTGACTAAAGGCTGGCTCTCAGCTTCCATGGTTCCTCTTCCATGGTCCCAGCTCCAACTGTCACCTGGGTTCAAAGGCAGGCAGCTCCCAGTTCCTTGTCCAGTTCTTCATCCAGTTCCCTTTCCATATTGAAGTTCACAGTGTCCAGGCCATCTCAAATTCTTCACAGTTCCTGTTTCTGGGAAAACAAAGCTTTACAGAGCCACAGTAACATCCATACACATTTATAAATCCACAAAAACATTTGTACAGAATACTGACACCACAGTCATGCTTCCTCAGTCTTTGGCAGCTCTAGCTGGCCCTCAGAAATCCTCAGCAGCTCTGGCTGGCCCCTCTGACGTTTTCAGCAGCTTCATTCTCAAAATCAAAATCAAAATCACTTTTTCCCATTCTCAGAATCACTTTCTCCACAGAAGTTCCAGTCCAGCAGCAGCAGCCCAGCCTTCAGGTGCTCATCCCAAGAAGTTATGACTTTCTCAGCTGGGATTTTTTCCTTATATACAGTATTGCTCCTCCCTGTTCAGCCCCTTCCTGTTACATCAGCAGCAGGGGTTCCTACCTTCTGTTTTTTTAACAAAGGCTTAATTTGAAACTAGGTGCTAAGTACCTGTCAGCTTAGCAATACAAAGGGATCTTCAAATTTCATTACTATTACATTCCTCTCATTTTATGGATAAGTAAATTGAGACCTAGAGAGTTCCGGTGACTTGCCCACAGTCACAAAAGGATAGTGGTACAGGGACTTGAACCCAGGTGTTAATGACTCTTCTAAAACACTACATATTACTCCCAAAATATAATAGTCACATATGTGTGCAATAGTTTGCACTGTTTTTCTTTAACATTTTCATTTTAGTATGTAATAATATATAAAAATCTAAACAGTCAATTATGCCTTTTTTTGAAAATGAGCAAGTCTTTACAAATTCAGATAATGGCTTGTGCATATATTCAACCCAAGTATGTGTATGGCATAGCTAACTAAATAATGAAAACTCTAATACTTTGAGTTCACTTCCTTCATGGAACTCAAAGTTCTCCATATACATGTTTTATTCAGTTTTCAAATGTTTTGTATGTTTAAAAATTCTTGCTATATATGAACCAGAAACAAAGCAGATACCTGTAACTTAGGGAATGGCCAAGTAAATTGTGGTAGATAAATGTAAAAGAAGATTATTACACTGTCATTTAAAAATATGAAAAGTTGTAACAGTAGCACAATAATTAAAACTGTATGCAATTAATGCATGTCACTTACATAAACAAGCCAATTGATAGCAGTTCGACACAGCAATTCTTGAAGTGTGAGCCACATACTGTGTATGGGTCCCCAAGACCCTTTCAGGGGGTCCTCAAGGTCAAAACTGTTTCATAATAATATTATTTGCCTATAAAAATACCCCCTCCTTTTTCCAACTACATATCTGTTTGAGGCTAGATTGTCTTTCTGTATTTCAACCAAAACAAGATATTGCAGATTGTATACAGAAACATATATGAGAATCCAGATGTCTTCTATTAAACACATTAAAACCTATTCTAATAAAACAATTTGCAAAAGTATGTAGAACAGAACTATTCTCACTATTTTTTGTTTTGAAAAATTTAATTGTTTTGCATAAACAATATGTCATTATGTTAATGTGTAATATAAGTTTATTGTTGTTTTTAATGTATGGATAAACATTTTTAAATGCATCAGCTTTTGTTTATATTACACCAATAACAATAGATATAATCCACATAAACAAAAGTTCTTTGGGGTCTTCAGTAATTTTTGAGTGTAAAAGAGTCCTGAGACTAAAGATCTTTAGAATCACTGACTCGATGGAAATAAGTTCAAGATCATGCAAAACAGAATCAATTATTCTTTCATGTACTAACACTTAGGAAATAATAATGAAACTATAGTTGTGAATCAAAATGTGTTTATAGCTACATAAACCTAAAACCCATCAATACAGTGCATTAATTGATAGCATCAATAAACATTTTGCATAAAATGTTTTTGTGCTAACAACAGATAGGTTATGGTAAGAAAAAAAACATTTCCTATGAGGGTGGTAAGAACATCCAACAAAATGGAAAATTAAAAACAAAAACTGAACAATGAATGAAAAAGGAACTGAAGTATAAGCCAGCTCATTATAGAGAAAACAAAACAAAACAAAATAAAATAAAATTTCCAGAGGGAAGGGGTGAAAATCCCAGAGGAGGCAAAACAATATGAACACTAAACAAGGCTAAAACAACTTAAAACAGGATTGAAAACGCCACACTGGAAAAAAATATCAGTGAACACACACACATTCATATTTAAAATTAAACAAATGAGATATAAAAGTACTAGAAATGTGAATGAGACTAAATCCTCCCAACTAACATGAATGGAATCAGAATAAGGGACTATCTCAAAACCATTACTAAAATCTCAAAGACAGGATTAAAATAGCATTTCAAAAAATAATGAAACACATATCCCAATAATAGGCACAAAAATAACAGGAAAAATGAAAAATAAGCTTTCAGAGATTATTTTCCAAAGACAATGTCCCCACATGTAACAAATCAGGACCATGAATAAGGTTTGTAAGGAATTGGTTGGTGACCATTTGTAGTTTTATTTCTGTTGTAGCAGGTTCAAGGGATAAATGTCCCAGGTGTAGCATAGTTTCTCCTTTGGGGGGTGGGCCCAAGATTTGCTGGTTTTACCTCAAGGTTGTGTGTGTGTGTGTGTGTGTGTGTGTGTGTGTGTGTGTGTGTAAGTGAGAGAGAGAGAGAGAATTGGCTGTGTGTGCATTATGATCTATGATATCCTTATACCTGGGTATAGGATTTTTTGGGGGGTAGGGAATAAGTGCCGTTTTTCCTCTCCCTTCTTTCATTAAGCATGCTGAATTGGGGATGTACATTCCATCTCTCTAAAGAGATCATAATCTCTTCCTGAGTCTCTAAGTCAGCATTGATTGCACAAACAAGGTTTAGTAGCTGCCAAATTCCTTACTTTATCAAGGGGAAGAAAGTGATGGTAATTAAAGTAGGGTAAGCAGCAGGGAGGGACAGTTCATTTAGTTAGGATAAAGGCAACAGATTGTGCTCTTGGCTAAGTAGTATCAGCTTCTTCTCATTGTAATTCCTCACCCTAGCCAGAAAGGAGGAAAGACAGAACTTGAATGAATTTAGTAGTTATTAGGGAGCTGCTTCCTGGCTTGGAAAGGAGCTATAGGGGAAAAGGAGGTGTCCAGAATCAGTGTTTACCAGTTGTCTGCAATCTCACAGGTGAGATTGTCCTTGTGCAGGGCAAAGGGAAATGCATCCTATGGCAACACCTGCCCCTCTTAACACCTCAGCCCAGTCCTGTGCAGCTTCCACAGGGCTCTCAAGAAAGAGAGGGAAACCCTCACTTCCAGCTTTTCTCTCCAGTCCTCTCCCATTGATCTCAAAAAGCCAAATTCAAAAATGTCACCCAACTGGTGAATTCTGGGAAAGCAACTCTGTGGGTGTTCTGTTTCCATAACAATCCTCTGAACACAGGTGCTGCATGAGAAGTAATGACTGTGAAGAATATGTGAAGAACACAGAGAACAATGGGAAGATTTGTATGAATTGAAGTAGCAGAAATATAATAAACATGACTACAACAATGTAATTAAAAAAAACTGAAACCCTATGCTGTATATTTATAATGACCATGCTTGGACCCAGAAAAGGAGTTGTAGCAGTGAGGGGATACAGGCCCTGTAGTTCTACAATTCTGTAGGACCTGGTTGATTTGTGGCTGTTTTTGCTGAATTGCTTTTTTTCTATTTCTAATAATCTTTTTTTATAAGGGTTAGTTTGCTAGGGAGAGATAGAGTAAAAAAAATAGGATGATGTAAAAATTGAATATATCAATATGAAAAGATTTTTAAACGACCTTGCATAGGTGTCTTTTGTCATCCATACCTTGCTGGAAAATAGGCTCTCTGTGTCCCTTTTACAGGGTAAGTCAATGGTTAAATCAGTTCTCAAGATTATATTGATAGTGGGAGGAGCTAGATGGCACAGTGGACAGAGCACCAGCCCTGGAATGAAGAGGATCTGGGTTCAAATCCACCATCACACATCAGACATCATCAGGCACTTACTAGCTATGGGATCCTGGGGAAGTCACTTAACCCCCTATTGCCTCAAAAAAATTATGTTGATAGTTATCCAACTTGATTGATATCTTTAATCAAAGACTATACAGTTGGTAAAGGTTTTTTTTTGTTTTTTGGGTTTTTTTTTTGCTTTTTAGAGGGTAATTGGGGGTCAAGTGACGTGCCCAAGGTCACACAGCTATTTCTTGTGTAAAGTGTCTGAGCCCGGATCTGAACCCAGGTCCTCCTGACTCCAGGGCTGGTGTTCCATTCACTGTACCATCTAGCCACCTCTAAAGTTCTTTTTTGAATTTGAAGAATTGGTAAACTAGATTGGTGAGAAATTTTTCAGAACTCAAAACCATGGGCAAGTCACAATCTCTCTGGGCCTCACTTTCTTTATCTGAGAAAAGAAAGGTTTAACCAGTAATCTCTAAGGTTTCTTCAAATTATAAATTTTGTTTTTATGTTCTTCAATAGTAACCAGTTTTTCTAACATTTTTCCAACCTTTCTCAAGGAAAAATAGTTTAGAACAGCAGAGTGATACAGCACTGGGCATGGAGTTAGGGAAACTCATCTTCATGAGTTCAAATCTAGCCTCAGAAACTTGCTAGCTGTGTGACCCTGGGCAAGTCACTTAATCCCGTTTGCCTGAGCTTCCTCATCTGTAAAATGAGCTGGAGAAGAAAATGACAAACCACTCCAGTATTTTGGCCAAGAAAACCAAGTGGGCTCATGCAGAGTTGAACACAACTGAAAAACACCCAAACTACTGCAAAAACATTTTGAGTCAAGGGAATTTCTGAAATGAGAGGGAGGGAGATTCTTCAGTTTAGGAGATTTGAAGGAAAACTAAGACAGAGGTAAAATTCTGGAACTGAGAACATTATGAAAATAAATATCCTTAATGCCATCAACACCCATCAGCTACTATAACTGGCCCCGCATTACAAATCCATTCTCTCCTGCCGTCTTCAAACTGGGATCTAAATTTCTTTATCATGGTGTGGAAGGACTGTGGAGTCCTTCATTTACATCTTGTTGGAGTTCTCTATTAAAGGGTTGCTTATGTTCTCTCTTTGCATTTTAGTCAATTTAAATAGTTTATTTTTTATTATATATAAACTAGGCATTGTGGTATAAAATGGGAAAACTCCCAGAACTGAATAGAATTTTCATCTCTGTCTTGACCTACGGTGCTACAAAAACAACTGCCTATTCAATATTCACAGTTTGGTGTCCCATGGGAATTTTCAACTTGACATGTTCCAAATAGAACTCAATAGAATTCATTTCCCCAAAACTCTTTCCCCTCCCTAATATACTTAGTTCCACTTAGGGCCCCACCATTCTTTCAATCACCTAGTTTGCAACTTTGGAGTTTTGTTGACTCTCAGCCGTTCAACCAGTCAGTTGATGACTAATATAGTCATCTCTACCTCTACAGCATTTCTTATTTCCATTCTCTTCTCTCCAATTCACACAGCTACTACCCTAATTTAGGCCCTGATGACCTCTCCTAAGGACTATTGTAATTACTTTTTAATTGCTCTTAATTCAACCAATGCCTCCTCTTCATTCCAATCTACATGCAACTGAAAAATTGACATTCTTGTCATTCCTCCACTCAAAGAGCCCCAGCAGTTCCCTGATGCATTTAAAATGAAATAAAAACTTCTCTGGCATTTAAAGCCTTTCATAATATGCTTCTAGACTATCTTTCCAGACTCATCACACATCACTATTCTTTATATGCTCTGTGTTCAAGCCAAACTGACCTATTTGCTGTCTCCAATATGTGACATTGCACCTCCTATACTTTTTGACAGGCTATTTGTCTTCCCCACTCCTTCCAGCCCCCTGTCCCTCCTCAGCCCCGTGCCTGGAATTCACTCTCTTCTCATCTCTGCTCTGTGAATCTTTAACTTTCTTTGAGTCTCTGCTCAGCTACTGCCTTCTACATGAGGCATATCAAGATCCTTTCCATAGCTAGCAACTGCCTCCCTCTCACCCCAGAAATTACTGTGTATTTATTTTCTCTGCCTTATACAGCTTTCATAATACTTAACATCATGAGGAGCACTTCATAGATACAGAACAAATAAGGGATTCGAAATCTTTTTTGTATCATAGACCCCTTTGACACTCTGGTGAAGCCAATGAAACTCTTCTCAAAATAATCTTTTTGAATTTTAAAAATCTATATAGTATTGCAAAGGAAATTAATTTCACCAAAATATGGTAATTAATCTGTATTAGTTAGCTATATATTGATTATATAGTGGTTATATAGTTAAAACTTGTTTTATATATAAACATATATGTATAAATGATGTGTATAAAACTTGTTTTATATATAAACATATATGTATAAATGATGTATGTATAAAAACAAAATTTTATATACATATAGACATCTATTGGTAGATATAGATAGATATCACAAATGCACAGACCCCGTCTAAAGATTCTGGAATAAATGTTTCTTGTTTTGACTCATTGGTTTAGGCTTCAATTATATTTACTTAATGATAAATGCATCATAAATTTCTGTTTCATGTTCATTGACTAATATTAAAACAAACCAGGTAATTTTGAAATGTTCAGAATTCAAAACTTGGGCTATGTTAGTATTTCAAGGAATTATTGCTCTCCTTGGAATGGATGCTCTGTTCAATGATATAGAGTTAAACCCCTATAGACTTTATTACCCGTTGTTATTATCACCCATATCTTTACATTAAAATTCCATAGAAGATACTTTAGAGGGCTTCCTCATTAAAAAAAAAAAAGTTGTAGCTACCAGAACAGCACTCAGGCTATCCATGCCTTATATCCTACACTTATTCTATATGATGAGTATACTCTCTTTTTTGAACATTCATGTCATTGATAGTATATTTCATGCCAATGTTAGTCGCATGGTATAACAGTCTTACACTCAACCTTAACCTGTTTTTCTTTCCATTGCTTTTTGCCTCTCCTGTAATTTTCTTACGAATCTTATGACATTGTCGTAAAATTTATAGATAATATAAAGCTGGGAGTGACATCTAGCACACTGGATGGTAAGAGTCAAGATTCAAAGACATCTTCATAGCCTAGTATACTTGGCTAAATCATTAGAATTGATGGATGGATTTTAATATTGAAGATAGACTGGACTAGAGGGTAACTGAAGTCTCTTGGCTCAGAAATTCTGTGATTCTGAGGTGTCTCATGATTCATAGCTACATGACATCAATAGGAGAATATTGGAGTTAAAACCAAAGGCAATATAACTTAAAATTAATTTTCATCTTCCAAGCATTAACCTTTATGTTCATTTCATATCAATTGTTCAACCCACATAAGCTTTCATTTAGAAATGATTTTTATTGGATTCAGAAGATATTTATGATATTAATGAAGGAGAACCAAATAAAGAGTGTGTGGTATGCATGGATCTATTTCAACATTATAGCCATAATTTTTAAAACAGGAATTTTAAGATGAAAGATACAGAGAATTAAAGTCAAGGTTACGAATTAAGGAGTGAAGAAAACTTTAATTTTATTCTTCATTTACCAGTACAGGCCAATCACTTTTTGCCACAATGCCAAAGAGTGAAGGGGACGGTGAGTTGAACGTTGGGGCAAGGAAGACAAAAACACCTACTACCACATTATATCTACTGCCTGTGCTTCTATCAGTGACGACATGTTTTAGCAGGATAATTGCAAGTTTTGAAGTCACTTGTCACATTAAACGCTTATTAACTGTTTTTAGCATAAGAAGAGAAGGCTTTTTCATTGTTTCTCAAGTATTTTAGTTACATTGTAGGTGTTAACATTTGACTTCACATGTATCTTTTAACTTGCTTATAAATCTTATATAACCATAGCTATTTAATATATCAAATAATCTAATCCAATATAGTCTTCAATTAAGTATAGTAATATTTTATACTATAAAGTTAATCATAATGGTTTTCCTTTGTAAAATGCCAGTTTAAAAAATAGCTTTTCTCTTTTTTTGGTAATTTATGCATTTTCCTGTAACTTAGCTGTTTATTTATCCTATTAGATCTATTTTAAAAGAACTGGAACATTTGTGGATAGTTGTGTAAATGAACAAATATTTAATGGTCTTCACTTATTTCAGGGACTGTTATATAGGAATAAAATTATACCATTTTTTGTTATATTCTAGAAATGCAGAATGCAGATAAGTGAATGGAAGTGTTATAGGGAACAAAGATACGGGTTCAGTGTAAGGAAAAATATTCTACCAATGAGAACAGTCATAAAATGTATGAAATACTGTCTTACACAAGGCAGCTGGATGGTACAGTAGATAGAATGCCAGGTCTAGAGTCAGAAGACTTATCTTCCTGATTTCAAATCTGGCCTCAGACACTTCATAGCTATATGACCCTGGGCAAGTTACCCTGTTTAACTCAGTTTCCTCATCTGTCAAATGAGCTGGAAAAGGAAATGGCAAACCAGTCCAATATCTTTGCCAAGAAAACCCCAAATAGGTCACAAAGAATTGGACGTGACTGGACCAATTGAGCAGTAACACCTTGCACAAAGTACTAAATACTTGTTGAGTCCAACAGAGAGATAGGGAGCACCCTGACCCTACAAGTATTCAAGCAAAGTATATCTGTCAACTAGCAAGCATATTTTAGGAAGGGTTCTTGCACTGAGGAGGCCAGAGCACCTCCCCTTAAAGTTCCTTCCAGTTTTATAATGCTGTGATTCTATATATCTGTGAAATTTATCTTTCAGCATATAGATGCAAAGAGAAAATTCCATTGACTGTGATAAAAAAAAATGAGCACAGAGTATCTGGTATTAATTCATATGCTCTTTTTGATACAGTTTAAGTACCTACTATCCCAACTTTTAATTTTTTTCTTCTGTTCAAGTTCGTTTTGAAATGTTATTTTAACTTATTTATGGGAACTTGGGAGAGCCAGGTAATTTTCTTCTTCATTCCACAGTCTTCCCAAAATCCTCTTATACATACTCCAAATCTGAAAATTTCTCCCAGAAAATACATTGATTCATCTGTAGAAGTTTTATGGAATTTATTCCATGGTGGTTCAATCTTTCCCCTCCCCCTTCAGTTCTTTTTAAATTCTGCCTCATTCTTTATCTCTGTGTGTACTTTTAAAAAATACAACACATTTGAATTATCCCTTGGTTTCTTTTTTGTTGTTGTTGTTTTGCCTCAGTCCTTTTGTCAATCTTTGTTTCTTAAAAAAAATCTTGGAGACTGGATAATTTATTTCATTTTCTTAGTATTTGTATATTATTTACCTTTTGTACATTCTGTTGCTTGTGATGTTTTACAAGTCATTCTGCTTGTTTTTTTTATAGAAATTCTTCAACTACCTCTGTTTTATTGAATGCTCATTTTTTTTCACTGATCATTTGGATGAGTTTTTCAGGCTATATCATTTTGGATTATACTTTTAAATCCTTTGCTCTTGGGAATATATTATTCTACTCGCTTCTAAGCTTTCTAGTGGATCTAGAATGGCCTTATTTTATTTTAACTTTCTTTGTTGTATTTAAGGGTTTAAGGATTACTCTCCTGGTTTCTTGTAGAATTTATTGTTTGTCATTGGAATTAATATATTTAACTACTAGTTATATTAGAATTTTAAGCATAAGGAACTTTTTTCTGGAAGAAGTTTGTGAATTCTTTTGAATGATCCTTTGTTTTTATAGTCAAAAGTTTTCAGGAGTTTCCTTTTGACATTTTATTTTTTCCAGCAGTGCATGAATCCATCCAACCAAATAAATCTGTCTTTTTGACTACCTTTCCCTTTCTTTCACTGATAAATCTCCCCATCCCAAAACCCTCAGCCAGACCTACCAGATATTTAAGTTAGCATAAATAAATTCCTTTCAATTATCATATCATGGGGATCTAGTACTTTAGCCAAGAAAATTACTTCCTAACTTCACTTAGCAAACCTTGAAGGATGGGGTGCAATTAGAGGCTTCTGCCATGTATTCCTGATATTCCAATCTCCTTACAACTTTATTGGAAAGCTGAGACACATAATGGAGTAATATTTTGTATATTAAATGGGCACCAGAATATGACATGGGCAACCAAAGAACCAGTACCAAAGTACGTTTAAGATACTTTTTAAAGTACCTTTAAGATGTTGTACTTCAACCCATCTACAAACTCCCATGCACTCCCCTTTCCTGTATTTTTAAACTCAGGTCATCAGTGCAGAACCAATTCTTGGCCCTCCTTCACCATATCAATCAATCCCCCAGCAGTTATTAAGCACCTACTGGGACTGTGCTAGGCATCAGAGATACAAGAAAGAAATTGAGTCCCTGCCCTCAAGAAGCTTACATTCTATCAAGGGAAACAACATGTAAATATATATCTTTATACAAAGTGTATACAAAGTAACATAGGGACAATATCAAATAAATGATCCACCTTGACAGAAATAGGCAGTATAATCAGCTATATTCACATTCAGTTCCATCAATATTTATTACAGGGAGGGCAATTGCTAATAATTGTACTCACTGTTTCTACTTCTCTCCAAATAACTATTGGCTTATTACACTGAATCCTGCTAGAGTGACTGTGCGTGATCCTGGGAACTCTAGACACGAAGTCAGGTGATCCATTTGTTCTGTTACTCTTGCTATATATCCAGTGCCTCCTTACATGATAAACTGCCTAGTACATATGCCTCTCCCCCCCCCGTCCCCCTGTCCCTCTGCCCCGAGTGTCCATGGAGTTCTTTGTCTGGTACCCTCACAGGGAGTCTATGCACTAGGGCCTTTTCACTGAACACAGAGGGACCACAGATTCTCCTCCTCCTTATTCTGTTTCTCGGCAGTGCTATTGAGCCGAACGTTTCTTCTCTGGTGTTCATGGATTCCTCAATGCTGTTAAGTGCTGAACAGATGGAAATGAAAGTGACCTAGGCTGCTTTGCATCTTCTAGTTAAACACATCTCAAACTTTTTGGTCTCAGGAACTGTTTACACACCTGAAAATGCTTGAGGACTCCTCCCCCAAGAGCTGTTGTTTGTGTGGCCTATATTTGTTTATGTTTAGCATATTAGAATTTAAACCAGTGGTTAGTATGGTGCCCAATACATAGTAGGAGCTTGATAAATGTTTATTAACTACATGTGTCTATAAAAGTGGCTTTGGCCTGTTGGTCTTCTGAATGGGTCTTAGGGATCCCTAGGGTCCCTGGATCGTACCTTGAGAACTGTTCTTCTCATCCATTCTCTATCCAAGTCATTACCCTACCTAATTAGATGATTTGAGGGAGTCTGACACTTCCTCAATCTTTATGGTGATGGTGTTTTCAGGTGCCTTGGCCTGAGATATCTTCATTGCATATCCCCGAAATTTTATCATTATAGACAAATAGAAAATTCATTGATAAAAAAGAAATCAATAGAGCAATTGTAAAAATGGATGATTAATAAAAATATATTTTATCTACCAAATATATATATTTCTCTAGTACAAATATTAATGTTAATAACTTAATAAGCAAATAACAATCAATAGCTTTGCTATACATCATTACTTGTGACTGTTCTGGAAGCTTAGGTAGTACAGTATATAGAGTGGTGGATCTAGAGTCAGGATGTTTGGTGGGAATCAGCTTCTTTCTTTGTAGGCTTCCAAAGAAAGTTTAATCAATCTAAATGGCTTTGAAAAAACCATTACTTGATGTAGCCCAGTATCTTTTTGCCCTTTAGTTTAGTATGAAGTCTAACTTTTTTTTTAACTGTGTGCAACATGATAAGATTTGCATTCGCATTTAGACACTCTAGAATGTAATAAAGAAAAGAATATAGAAATCCAAGGTTATTCATGATATTCTTATTTATTAAATTTCAGAAATCTTTGGAAACAGAGGCTACTGGCTAAAATGAAACAAAAAATAATTTACTAAATACAGAGGTTCCCTGCAAATTCTATTTTAAGGAGTCATGTTAGGAATTGTGATCATTATATGTTGGATGTGAGAAGGTTTTTCATATTCAGCTACAATAACCATGAACCACAGAAGCCTCTCTTATTCTAGACAGTAGCACATACCCTCTAGCCTTTATCCACCTTACATTAGGAAGTTTGTTTAAAACAAAGGAAAACATTTCCTGTTATGAAATCAGCAATTGCCTGGACCTACCTGCTTGTTCAAGATTGGGAGGAACTCTTCCCAGGCCCCCATTCTAAACCCCCTTTCTTGGCTACATTTTCATTCCCAGTTTAAATACTGAACTCAGCCTATGAAAGTATACTTGAACCCTATTTAAAGAAACCACTCCTGTCAGATACCTGCTTCTTGCGTGAAGTGAAAGTAATCCCTGCCTTTCAGAAATTTACATTCGACTATTAGGATACAACATATGCACAGATAAGTAATTATAAACTATGTGCAATGTATGTAGGTGGCTCAGTGAATACAGTCTTAAACTTGGAGTCAGGAAGACCTGAGTTCAAATCCTCCCTTACCTACTGGCTATGTAATTCTTTTCAAATTACTTAATTTCTCTCAGCCTTAGTTTCCTCATATGTAAAATGAGGATAATAATAGTACCTACCTCACAAGAGTTATTTTGAGGATAAATTAAGTTAACATATGTAAAGCCCTTTATAAACCTAAAATCACTATATAAGTGATGCCAAATAGACTGATGTGTCTGGAAGGTAGAGTTCATGAGGGAGAATAATGTGGAATCAGTATGGAAAGGTAGGCTGGAGCCAGACTGTGAAAAGCTTTAAATGACAGAGGAGTTTGTATTTTAACTTAAAGGTAATAGGAAACCACTGAACTGTCTGAAGAAAGCAGGTGATATGGTAGGAACAGTACTTTACGAACATCTATTTCACAGCTGGATTAGAGAAAGAGATTCAAAACAAAAAGCGTGTGCCTCCATTTGGGATGTCATTATCAATAGTCTAATAAAGACAGCTAGATAGATTCTGAAGGATTTATATTTTCATCTTTAAATAACAGGGAACTTTACTACAGAAGGAAAGAATATCACTCTTACACTTGATTGAATTGAATTGGTAAATTCTACTCATATTGGCAGTGAGGTGGTGTGGTGGATAGAGTACCAGTCCAGGAGTCAGGAAGACTCATTCTCCTGAGTTCAAATCTGATCTTAGACAGAGACTAGCTGTGTGATCCTGGGTAAAACCCAGGAGACCTTATTTTTTCTCAGTTTCCTCGTCTGTACAACCTAGTCCACTGTCTCTGGCAAGGAAACCCTAAATGGGGTCACAAAGAGTCCTACACAACCAAACAACAATAAAGAAATGATGATTTCTTGAATTAACGGATTGAAATGAAATTTTTCATTCTCAAAATAATGAAGGATACATTTTAAAACACCATTTTTATTTAAGTCTAAATTCTAACCAGATTTTATAATCCTGGTATTTGTTTCAGATTGCAAAGAAACTTATTCATCAAATCTATAGAATCATTTGCATTATTATTACAAGCAATGTAAGCTGATGAAGAGAATTATTTGTATAGGATTAGATTCATTCTTCTTCTACATATTGACCCATTTGTTTATGTCTATCAATGCAGCAATTTTATTTTACTGCAGACTCTTTTTCTTCAACCTTTCTATGAGCAAAATCAAATGATTTGAGAATATTTCAATTTAAACTCATTTAAGACCAACAAAGCTCAAGCAAATTTAAAATAATGGGTCTCTTAGAACCAAAGCCTGGAGCTTTAGGCAGCGGAGGGGGTGTTACTCAATGCTGATTGTCTGCCTTGCCCAGGGCTTTTCAGGTTGAAAATGATATTTAAACATTGCTATTTATGAATCTTAGGGCTACCTCTAAGACAAAATACCATGTGACCTCATAACCAAGGCTAAAAAGTAACTTTTGTTTTAAAAAAAATTTTAAACAACTTTTTGCAAAAATTAATACCCAGGAATTGTCATATTCCTGTAGGTGGACTCACTCCCACATTTAGAGAGTATGCTGCTGCTGCTGAAGGCTATATATGTTCAGATATGTTATCTAAATGTAGTTCATGGAAAGATATTATCTCTGGAATCTTTACCACGCTTCTCCAAGGGATATTGTGATCCCTATGTGGAAAGCAGGAGAAGGGTCCACTACTAGTCATTGTGTTCTCCTTCAAAATAAGGGTGATGAGAGATTAGACTAGAATTACACCAATCTGCCTCCATAAGTATTACTGGTCTTTGGATACTGTTTTTATTTTTAGGTTCAAGCATTCTTCCTTTTTGTTATCCCTTCCTACAAATGTTGGTTACACAAAAAGTCATCACAAATACTGAATAGCAAGTAAATCCATTTATTCGAGCAGATAACAATTAGAATTTGGAGAAATTCTACAAGTTGGAACATATTAGGAAATATACAGAATACATATAAGCTCTCTCACTGGGAATGAGGGGAGAGGAGAGGAAAGTAAAGGGGAGGGGAGATAAGGGGAGGGGAAGAAAGGAGACAAAAAGAGACCTATGGGGAAATTCCCTAAATTCTGTAGGGAAGCAAGCCAGAAATCAGATGTGGTGCTGCCTATACCTACATCTAGCTTCCAAGGTCTAGTTTATCATTTTCTCAAAGCAGGAATGAAGAAAAGATCTATTTTCTCCATAGCTGTGGTGCCAACTTCACCTCTCACACAGGTGCATCATTCTCCAAAATGTGGAATCATAAATAAGTAGCAGCTCACAAAACTCCTCAGGCTTGAAAGTCAGGTGACAATAACAAAAAGAAGGAAGGGAGGGAGGAAAGAGGAAAATAGGGAGGGAAGAAGGAAGGAAGGAAGAAAGGAAGGAAGGAAGGAAGGAAGGAAGGAAGGAAGGAAGGAAGGAAGGAAGGAAATAGGGTGAGAGGAAGGGAGGAAGGAAGGAAGGAAAGGAAGAAGGAAGGAAGGAAGGAAGGAAAGAAAATAGGGAGAGAGGAAGGAAGGAAGGAAGGAAGGAAGGAAGGAAGGAAGGAAGGAAGGAAGGAAGGAAGGAAAATAGGGAGGAAGGTAATAAAGTTGGTACTTATTGATTGGAGGTAATTTAAGAAACCGCTATGAGGAATTTAGATAAACATGACATGAGTTACATGCACTATTGATTTAAACATATCACTTCTCTCCTCTAGAATCTTCAATGACTCCCCATTGCTTTTAGGATAAAATGCATATCCTACTTAAAGAACTTCACAATCATGTCCCCAGTCTATCATTCCACATTTAATGTACATTCAATCCCTTCAGCCCTTTACACTCCAGCCAAACTGGTTACTTTCTGTTTCACATATATGTAATCCTATCTCCCACTTCCATATGTTTTCACAGACTGTCCTCCATGCCTGGAATGCTCTGTCTCTTTAGCTCTCCCCCTTGGAAACCTTATCTCTCTTCAAGGCTCAGCCCCTCTCCTTGTTATCGCCCTTTCCCACCCCAGTCACCATGTATTTATTTTGTATAGATTCTCTAGTTATTTCTCTTTGCAGATGGTTAGTTGTTTTTTTTTTTTCCTTCTAGTATAATGTAAGCTCCTTGAGGGCAGAGACAGGCTAATTTTTTCACCTATAACAGTGCCTTCTTATAATGTAAGAAGCAAAAAGCATTTTTAAAAGTTATAAAAATACAAGAGGTAAGCCATCAGGCAGTCTATCATGGTGGAAAGACACCTAGTTTTGTGTACTGCTTCTCATGATGTGCTGACCTTGGGCAAGTCACTAAATAATTATAATAGCCAGCATTTATTTAGCGTTTTAAGGTTTACAAAGTGTTTTTACAAAAATCTTTTTTTATCCTTAGCACAACCGTGGGAGGCAGGTGCTAGTATTATCCTCATTTTACAGAAGAGGAAACTGAGGTAGAGGTTAAATGATTTGTCCAGAGTCAAACAGCTGGTAACAGTATGGCCCATAATCCAGGTGACATTCCTTTTGAACTGCTGAGCAAGGCCCATGCTGGTGATGCTGATGCTGATGCTGGCAGGCCATTGACACTAAATGATGGAGGGATGACTCTCAAAGTTGTGAGGAAGAGGAAGGTGGGAAGGCATGGTAGTAACACATGCTCACCATGCCAGTTAAAACGAAATCTTATATGACAGAATCCTTTCCGATCTCTGATCTAATGCTTTTGTGCCCTTCAACCCAAGGGGCCCTTTCCCACAAAGGAATTCAATGGAGGGAGTGGAGCTGACCCCAAAGATGGAAGTTAAGCTTTTCTCTATCTCTTTGCTTCTGCCTCCACCATGATTAACTCTGGGGAAATTTCTAAAACAAAACTCAAGTATTATTCATGCTTAAGGTTTCCTGAAAATGTTATTAACAAAGTACTTTCCAGAAAAAGTACTCGGTCAAAATGAGTACAGATATAGGAGTGTTAATTATTTCTTCCACAACAACAGCAACAAAAAATTCTTAGGATGTAAAAGCACATGTGAACAAAATATTTTTAAAAGTCAAATATCTTGAGTACTCCATAATACTCGTTGTATTTCTCATAGAAAGTAAAGACATTTTTGTGAAACTGCTGAAACGTGTTATACCTTTGACTTGTACTGTCTAAGGTCTTTGGGACATCCACAGAACTCAGGAAAGTCTTGAACTCATAAGGAAATTGCCAAGGTTTGAAATGTCCATTTCTTGGAGTGATCACTAGTTTAATCCCTGTGTTCAGTGAAAGAAATAGAAAGCAGAAGGGACTTAGGCCCGTCTAGGCAAGTACATAGGCTCAATCACTCCCATGTTCTATATTGTCAGCAGCCATTATTTCTGGGGGATGAAGGATAAGCTAGCAAGAGAGTGTGGTCCTACAACTCCACTGGTATCCAGGATTTCAGATGAGGAAGCTCCCTCTTATCAATATAGGTCAGCACCTAGAGGCAGCTAGGTGGCACAGTGGACTGCTGGAGTTAGGAAGACATGATCATGTTCAGAGCCTGCCTCTGAGACTTAATAACTGTGGGACCCTGGGTAAGTCACTTAATCTCCATCTGCTTCAGTTTTCCTCAACTGTAAAATAGGAGAAATAATAATAACCACCTCCCAGGTGAGAATCAAGGGAGATATTTGTAAAGGACCTCTCACAGTACCTGTCATTTTTTTTTGTTTGTTTTTCAATTGTTTTCATTCAGGTCTGACTGCAATCCCATTTAGGATTTTATTGGCAGATACTGGAGTGATTTGCCATTTCCTTTTCCAGCTCATTTTAACAGATGAGGAAACTGAAGCAAACGGGGTCACACAGCTAGTCAGTGTTTAAGGTCAGATTTGAACTTAGGAAGATGAGTCTTCCTGATTCCAAGACCACATCTCTTATCTACTGAATCACCTAGCTGCCTTCTGATGAGGCAGCTAGGTGGTGCTTATATAGACTGCCAGGCCTGGAGTCAGGATAACCTGAGTTCAAATCTGACCTGAAACATTGACTAGCTGTGTGACCCTGGGCAAATCACTTAACCTCTTTTGGCCTCAGTTTCCCCAATTGTAAAATGGAGATAATAATAGAGCCTACCTTCTGTGGTTATTGTGAAGATCAAATGAATAATAATTGTAGAGTAGTGCATAGTGCCTGATGATGATGATAGTATATATTGTTCTCTTTGCTTTAAATGGCAAAATGGAAATTTTAATTATTCAAATATAACATTTCATTTATAGAAAGGAAGTGTGGTATAGGGCAAAGGATAATGAACTTTGAATCAGGACACCTGTGATCCTTAAGATTCTGGTTTCAATATGTATTAATTGTGTGACAGAAGCCCAGCATCTGTGAGCATTAGTTTCCTCTTCTGTTAAATGAGTTTAATAATGCTTGTACTCTCTACCTCTTGAAAGGCTATAGTATAGTGGAGAGAGAACTGGCCTCTGAGCCAGGAATACCAGGGTCCAACTCCCACTCCAGATTTAGATTCCCTCTGTGTCCCTGGAAAGGTCACTAAACTTCTCAGTTCTCAGGTTGAAATTCTCTAAGACTATCTACATTTCAGAGAAGGCACTAATCTGTTAAAAGTGAGTTTTGTCATCCAGGAGTTTACTCTGTCAATGAAAATAAAAAATCTAGGCGCTATCCCTATCTATCTCATAGATTGTGGTGAGGAAAATGCTTTGGAATCCTTAAAGCACTGTATCAATATTAGTTATTGTGATTGAGTATTAATAGTCCTAATGATTTTTTCCTTGGGATTCCAATAGTTTTTGTATCTAAGATGTTAAATATCTTCTGTGACATTGATGTTCTAAAAGAAAAAAAAAACAGAACAAAATTTCTTATCAATATTAGTATCAATATTAGTTATTGTGATTGAGTATTAATAGTCCTAATGATTTTTTCCTTGGGATTCCAATAGTTTTTGTATCTAAGATGTTAAATATCTTCCGTGACATTGATGTTCTAAAAGAAAAAAAAAAACAGAATGAAATTTCTTACATATGGAAAACCCATTACATTTTCCAGGGAGTCATCATGGATCTAAGATTGAAGAGTTATGACAGACAACTCCATTTTATAGAGGAAGAAATTGAGACTCAAAAGGTTAAGCCTCAAGTGATAGGGCAAAATTGGGGTGAGAGTACGAGTCGTCTGATAACCTAACCCAATGTTCTTTGTACTGTGTTCTTTCTATCTTAATTCCAGTCCAGTTTAGCTTACTAAGTGCTCGATTGTTTTCTGGATTCTAAACCCCTGTAGAAATACGAACAATTGTCACTGTAGTAGAGTGGGAGCCAGTTTGACCCAAGTTTGCTCAAATATAGGGGAGAAAGCTGTGCTTGAACAATTATGGTGTCTGCTACTTAAGAAAGTGGCCGAGCTTTGCACAAGCTGTCATGGGAAATTTCTGCACCTGGAAAATCCATTGAAATAATCCATTCTGAAAAAAAATACTATACAAATGTAAAGTATTATCATAGGCTGTGTCAGATTATTCACTCTCAGATTCTTCCTCAGGCTTTTCATTGCATGCTGTTATTCTCATAGAGTCATATCATGTTCTAATATTTATTTAAGTCCTCATACTAGTTTTCTTGTTAAAGTTAGTCCCTCCTTAGAGCTCCTAAGGAGGTAAAACATATTAGATATTTACTAAATACTTGTTTTTTTCAATTGAATCTTTAAATTTAATTGTACTGCTGAAGTAAAATGGACAATTTGCCATTACCATATAATCAAAACTTTTGATTATGGAGTAATTTTATCATACAATGGACTAAATATATAATATTGTAAGAATGATTTTGCAGCAGATTTACTTTACTTTATTTTTCTTAGACTAATGTCTGACATTTCTTGCCTCTATTGATTTAAAATATGGTTGTAGTCAATATTGTCCTCAATCTGCCTCACTTTTTATTATTTTTAAATTTTTGTCACTTCCATATTCCTTTGTGTTTTTCAGAGTTGTCATTTTTTGCCTCAATAGTACTAAATGAATGGGGTGGCTAGGTGGCACAGTAAGTAGAGCACCGACCCTGGAGTCAGGAGGACCTGAGTTCAAACCCGGCCTCAGACACTTAACACAAAAACTAGCCGTGTGACCCTGGGCAAGTCACTTAACCTCAATCACCCTCCAAAAAGCAAAAAAAAAAAAATAGTACTAAATGAAGCCTGTATATCATAATTTATTCAACCAATCTCATTAATAGGATCATGGGTTTAGAGCTGAAAAAGAGCTCTGATACCATCCAGTCTAATGTCCTTGTTTTACAAATGAGAAATTTGGGGCCAAGGGAAGTTAAATAAGCTGTCCAAGGTCATGCAAGTGTTAAGTAACAGAACCAGAATTATTGAATCATAAAGGTCACCTCCAGTTTTTCCCTGGATACTCTGGATATTTTTGAAAGATTAATCCTTTAGTCCTTTTTAATAGTATTTTGGAAAATGATCTCAGCAATGGAATATCATTGTAAAATGTAATTCCATCAATGGTATTATTAGCTTATAGAGTATGGTTAGTTTTGTGACTTTTATTCTATGCTACCAGGTTGTCCAAAAAGCTCGTACCAAATCACAGCCCTACCAGTAGCATAATTGATAGGGTATGTATTTCCCTATAGCCCTACTTTGACATTTAATATGATCCAGCCCAATCTCTTAATTTGGGGCTTAGACCTCAGATTTTGGTGGAGTAGAGAACTCCCTGCACTTCTGTAATGTACACTCTTAGGACTTACCTTGAGACCCTGAATGGTTATGTCACTTACTCAAAAGCTCAGAGGCTCCTAGGTGTCAAAGGTAGGACTTAAAACCTAATCTTGATATTTTACTCCAAGGATGGCTGACTTTCCACAGTGCCTCTCATTTTCCCCCATTGTCCTCCCAGCCTGGCATACTTTAACTCCATAATTATGCCTTCTGTATTGGTTTCTTTCAAGACTCAGACCACGTGCTATCTAGTGCAGGAGGCCCTTGCCCATCATCCCCACTCCAGCCATTAGTGCCTTTCTTTTTCAGGTTAACTTGTATTTGACTTGTTATTAACTTGTATCCTGGGCCCTTTTCAATTCTCCCTCTATACTCTGTGTCTCTGTCTCTCTCTGTCTCTGTCCCCTCATCAGTTCCTATGGATTTAATTATCATCTCTATCAAGTGACTCCCAGATCTACATATCCAGCCCTATGTGACCAATATCCACCTATCACCAATTTCCTTTTTAGAAAAAAAATTTTTTTTAAAGCAATTGGGGTTAAGTAACTTGCTCAAGGTTACACGACCAGTTATTTCTGGGTGTGGTGCTAAGTATCTGAGCCCGGATTTGATCCCAGATCATCCCGACACTGGAGCCGGTGCTCTTACTCGCTGAGCCACCTGGCCGCCCCTAAGCAATTGGGGTTAAGTAACTTGCTCGAGGATACATGGCCAGGTGTTTCTGGGTGGGTGCTAAGTGTCTGAGCCCGGATTCGATCCCAGGTCATCCCGACTCTGGAGCTGGTGCTCTTACTCGCTGTGCTACCTGGCCACCCCACCAATTTCCTTTTGTATATTTCAGACTGGATGTCCCAGAGCCATCTAAAGCTTAACTCATTGTATCTCCCCTTAAGCCATCCCCTCTTTTCAACTTCCTTATTTTTGTTAAAGACACCATCATCATTCCAATGTCTCAGGTTCATACAATTTCAGCATCATTCTGGACTCCTCATTCTCCTCACTCCATAGATCCAATGAGCTTCCAGATCTTACTGTTTCTGCTTTCACAGTATGACGTACATCTAAGCCTTTCTTTCCATTCACACAGCTACCACCTTAGTCCAGGCCTTCATCACCTCTCACATAGATCATTGCAACAGTCTCTTAATTGATTTCCATGCCTCAAATCTCAGCATACCCCAGTCCTTCCTACAAAGTGCTGCCAAAGTAATTTTCCTTAAGCATAGATCTAACCTGTGTGAACCCCCTCTCACCCACATACACACCACCACCACCACCACCGCTTAATCAACTCCAGTATTTTACTGTTGCCTGTATGATATAATAGAAACTCCTCTAAAATAGATAGACCACTGGGGCTAGAAGACTTCAGTTCAAATGCGACCTCAGACACTTACTAACTGTGTGACCCTGGGTAAGTCTCTTAACCTCTGCCTCAATTTTCTCAGCTATAAAATGGGGAGAATTATAGCATCTACCTCTCAGAGTTGTTGAGAGGATCAAATGTGATAATATTTATAAAGTGGGCACTTAATAAATGCTTGTTTCCTTCTTTTTAGCTTTTAAACCCTATGCAACCTGGGCCCAAATTATTTTTTTAGCCTTACTGAGCATTATTGCCATTCCCACACTTTACAGCAGGGTGTATGAGGTGTTCAGGGGGGACCAGCACCTCTGATGTGAGGGCTTGCCCAGCCATTTTCAGGGCTGCTCATCCACCTTTGCTGTCCACCTTCACCCAACTCTTACCTGTATTCCCTAGAAGCTATAGCATGAACAGCAGCCACATCCCAGTGAAACTGTCTCAACAGATGGTCTAAACCAGGCTGAGACTAATTGATAGACCTCAAACCAGTCAGTGAGGTATGGGTCTGTCTACCCCAAGTATGTGAAAACTTCTTCTAGGGGAAAGGGCAGATGAGAACAATTTGTTCCAACGGCCATGAAAGCAGCTGATGAGAGGGTGGAGTTGATGGGGAGGGGAGTAGAGTGAGTCTCACAGGATGAGTGGGCATGAATGATCCCTGACTTATGGCTGGCTTCTGATTAGTTCAAACAATGAATCTGGTTTAGTGGTCAAATTATTCATATTCACACCATTTGAAGTTATAATAATTTTTAATATGGTAATTAACTCTAGCCCAATGGAAATATGACATAAAACTTTTAAAAATAAGTTATTGTATGTTTCTTCTTTTTTATTAGTTAATTTATTAATTTTTGCTTTTCAACATGCACTTCCATAAGTTTTAAATTTTCTCTCCCTCCCAATCTCCTCCCTCCCCAAGATGGCATGCAATTTGATATAGGCTCTACATATACATTCCTATTGAACACATTATTATATGTATTTCTTAACAGTAAAGGATGAGAAAAAATTGTATTGCAAAGTGATAGAGTAGTTATAGAAAGCAAATTTTTAAAAATTTAAATATTATTGCATACCACACCTAAAAATAAGTCATATTGACAATGTGATGAAAATGTTATTGTTGTTTAAAATGTTTTAGCACTGTAGTGTAAACTCTCTTATCTTACTTGGTACAGAGAGCTACATCTACCATCTCGGAGAATTTGCACGCTGACATTCTCACAGGGTGGAACTCAGGTAGTTGGATGACCAAGGACATTTTCGAAAATCAATAAGTCTTTAAACAGATATCGTTGTCCTTGTAGTATTTGAACAACTGAGCTAAATAACTTGAAAATTGGCCTTCAAAAACAGCTTTAATCACCCAGTCTTTTTTATCTGACCATGGAAGAACCTGAAACTCTCAATGACTGTAGCCTGTTGAAGCATAATTGAGGACAAACAGACACTAGCTTTAATTTAAAATCCCCTTCTGAACTATCTCCCAATAAAAGCATGAGGCAATCTTAGTTAATTTTATTTTAAATTCATGGAATAAAACAATCATTTCTATAACAGTACAATAAAAAAGATAATTGTACATGAAATGGCAAATGCACTATATGCAACTTGCTATTCCTTTCAAATATATAACAACATCATTGTGTAACTTTTTTCTCTTTTTTATCTTTCCACTGAACATTGTGATATATGGTTATGATGGAATACTACTGTACTAATAAGAAATGATGAGCTCAGTGATTTTAGAAACTGTGGAAAAACTTGCATGAAATAAGAAAGAGCAAAATGAACAGAGCCAAGAGAACATTGTGTACAGTAATAGCAATGTCATTTTAAAAATTACTTTGAGCAAATAAGTTATTTTGTGTATTATAAATACCCAAATTAACTATAAAGTTAATCTACATCCAGAGAAAGAACTGATAAATAGAAGTATGTATACAATAATTTCACACACACACACACACACACACACACACACACACACACACCCCTACCTCTATTTGTATCTAATGGCAATCTTAGATAACTTTAAATCCTGGTTGAATTCTTTATTTTTTAGAAATATAAGTTCTAAAAGTCATCCTTTTCCAGAATACATTTGTTTCATCAACATTAACATTTTTAATCTGTATATTCACCTTCTATTATTTTCTTCAAAATATTAGATTATCTAGCTGCTACATTTTCATCTTCACTGGCCATCTCTTTAACTATTTTAACATTAAACAACTGAATTTAATTCTTAAGGTGAATGAACTAAACAACATTTTTAGTGTCTCTTTGATGTTCATTTTAATTTTCTTTCACTGACTTAAATAAACTTGAAGGTTTGGGGGGGGTATTTTTTGTTTGTTTTCTGAATGGCTGCTTCACTAAGGGGAAGATGTTTTTGGTTATAGTCTTAAATCCATGCAACTAAAAGAACTCATTATTTTGAGATGCCAAAGCACTTGGTATCTCAAAAGTGCATAATAAATGCTTGTTGCCTAGATTTGATGTTGTAGTGCCAATGCAATATTTATAGCGCCAACAGCAACTGTAAATATATTGGCATAGTTCTCAGTTTCAAAATATAACAGACTCTCCATTTATAAGACAGAAGCAAAACATTTATTCAGACAACAGAAAACCAAATCTCAACACCAGGAGATTGAATCCATCCTAACAACATACAAGTTAATAAACTACAACCCAGCAGAGAGCCACACCATCCTTTAGCCTTCCCACAAACCAACGCTCTACAAGCCTAGCTGTCTCGCTGTGTGTGTCCTCTCCTCTTTCTAGCTCTAACTGCTCTGACTCCCAGCTTCCTGTGGGCTCTTGCTCCTTCAGCAAACTTCTCCCCCCACAGGCTCCATGTGATTACATTCAGCCTATTAAGGGGCAGGGAATATCTTCAAAGAAGGGAAGGTCTTTAAATTCCCATTACCATTACAGGTATCAAGATGAAGAAACTACATCAAGCAGAGGCAAACTTAAGAGATATTCATAACTCTTATAATATGGTAGCTAAAAGCTGTATTGTCTGATTAATGAGGAGCAGGAAAAGATGAAGTAGATTCCCACTGTACTTACCTACTGTCTATCAGAACCATGGCTAGGGTAACTAGGCTATCAGAATTAGTGAGGAAAACAGACTCTGGTGAGCAGAAATCTAGTCTGGCATGCTGAAAAGGTGTGAGAGGCCCTGGCACATCCTTGACCTTTGAGGCAGTCTGTATTTGAACTGAATTTTAGCATCAAAGGATCTTTTGCCCTTTGGCTCCATGGGAAGATAATGTCTAACCTGAGCTTGCCTTAAGATAGCTGTGTTTGACAGATTACTGAACAATTTTTAAAATAATTAATTTCCTTTTAAATTACTTATTAAATTAAATTGCTTATTATTTATTGCCTGGGGAGTAAGGAGAATTATTCCTACCCACCCATACCATAATAACAATAAAAAAAAATACAAAAACTAGCAATTGGATCAAGGAAGTACTATATTTTCACAGTTTTTTAGTGTGTGTATACATATGTACCTATATGTACACATACATGTTTATGTATTTGTGTGTATGTGTACATATACATACACATATGTATATGTGTTTTATATGTGTGTGTATGTATGTATACTGTATAAATAAAATTACCATACCCCCTTAAGTCTACAGCTTCTGTTTTTGCAACCCCCATTGTATTTTATTTATTTTTTAAAGCAATTGGGATTTAGTAACTTGCTCAAGGTGACAGGGCAAGTTATTTCTGGGTGTGGTGCTGAGTGTCTGAGCCCAGGATTCGATCTCCAGGTCATCCTGACACTGGAGCCCGTGCTCTTACTCGCTGAGCCACCTGGCCGCCCCATCCCGTTGTATTTTAAATGAAGAGCAGAAGACATTCATGGGGACTAGAAGGGAATTTTTGAAACCGTTTAGTTTATTTGTATTCTATGTAATACTACTATATGTATATAGTGATAAAGTCTGGATAAAATAAACCCCTTCCCCAGAGGAAGGAGAGAGTACACATAAACAAAGTTAGACTAATTAATGATAACACAAGTGCATTCTCTAAATACCCAAAGAAACTGACAGGCTCCTGGGGATCCAGCTTACTCAGGGTTATTGCAGTCAGAGTTGCCTGGGGTCAGTTTAACATAGATTCGAGCATTTTTAAAGGGTTCTGGTTCCCTTTGTCCTCTGAGTATAAAACAGGGCTAGCCCTAATTCCCATGGGCCTCTCACTCAGCCAGGCTACTTTCCCAGAACTCTTATGGGTGCTGCTCCGTTTCTCCATACTAGAACCAACATTAAGACCCAGCTGGTGTGGAGCCAATTAGCACATGTCTCCTTCTATCCTTTCTTGTGTGTGTACAAACATAAATTTGGTGGTCTGTACATTATCCACAATGAACTGCACGTAGGACTCTGTTCCTAAAAATCTGGCAGTGCCACATATGAGAAAAGCAACATTTCATGTTACAAGTTAAAAAAAAAACATTGAAAAAAGTTGGCCTTAATTGTTTTATGATCTTCTTCTGATTTTTAATTTGGCAAATGCTGTGTGTTCCCATTGGCCAATTGGGGTCTAAAATTCTGACTTTTCAGTGGATGGAATATTACTTTTATGTTATCATAGTTGGTTGGTATCGATAGATACAGGAAGGTCTTTTTTTATGAACATATGCTAAGTAAAAATTTATAGGTAAGAATTTAAAAAAAACATAGAGAGAAATATAAATGTGTGTACACAAAGAATGAACAGACTTGGGGAGCACCTGTTGAGAAAAATATATGCCAGGTGGAAAGCAAACCCTCCTGCTGGTCTTTTCCTGCCTCTCCTTGCCTGCAACTCAGTTCACATTTTCAGAGCTATATCCCAAGAAGTGGTGCTTTTTCCTTTCAAGGTTTTGAAAACAAACTCTATTTATGTTTTATTAAGCCCCGAGGATACTTATTTGCTGGTAAAATTTCTGGTTTGTCAGTAGTTAGTAATATAAGATAGAATAACACTTTTGGAGTCAGCCAATCAATAATTTTTTTTAAACTCCTACTATGTTCCAGGCACTATTTTAAGTGCTAGGGATACAAGAAAGGCAAAAAGCAATCCCTGCTTTCACAGAACTCATGGTTTGTAAACCCCTTCTCAGGATATTGTTTCTAAAGAAATAAAATAAGATAATACGATTACCAATTATATGTAAATGATATGTTAATCAATTAATTATAATATTAAATGACCAATTATAATGAGATACAGGTATCAAAATATTTGTAAAAAGCCAGTTTGACAGGCCCCAAATTAACTCATCCTCTAATTCAATCCGAATATTTATCTTTATGTTTTAGCTTAAGATTTCATTTTGCATTGTCTTAACCATTCTATGTTCTGTTAAACCATCCTGAATTATATTGCCCAAAATCTACAATTAGATTACCTTGATGTTTCTTACACTTAGTGTATTCTTACCATCAAGAGAGCCTGTTGGGCTTAAAGGGAGCACATTGTATATATTTTACAGAACTATATAACATGGGAGCCTGGTGTATAGATCGATGTTTTCCTTCTCCTTTTACCTTTTTGTTTGTTAGTTTACTTTCTTGTTATGGTTCACTCATTTCAGTCACATCTGGCTTTTCATGATTCCATTTGGGGTTTTCTTGGTAAATATACTGGAATGGTTTGCTATTTCCTTCTCCAGCTCATTTGATGAGGAATTGAGGCAAACAGGGTTAAGTGACTTGCTCAGAGTCACATGGCTAGTAAGTGTGTAAGGCAAGACTTAAACTCAGAAAGATGAGTCTTCCTGACTCTTGGCCTGGCACTCCATCCAGTGTACCACCTAGCTGCCCATATGAATAGAATTCACCAATCCAGTACCATGGAGTGGTATTCTTTCCTTCTATAGTAATGTTTCCTCATATTTCAAGGTGATACTTCTGAAAATATATGTCCTTCAGAATCCAGCTATGAACTCAAAAGTAAGGTTAAAAGGATTGTGAATGAGCAGAGGCAATGTGGCACAATAGATAGAGTCAGCCTAAAATTGGGAAGACATATGTTCACATCTTGCATCTGACACAGACTAGCTGTGTGACCCTGGGCAAGTCACTTAACCCCATTGCCTCAACAAAAAAACTTTAAATGACAGATAAGTGCCAAAATGTTCGTGGGCTTTGCCCTCAGGCCAGACAATTGTGTGTAAACCAGAAATATTATATTCTAAAAATGAAAATACACTTAGGAACTGGATATCCTATTGGCAGAAGGAATGGCGGCTGATAGAGTAACCACCAGTAGAAGAAGGAGACAGAACTACTAATATGAGTGAGTCTGCGACATTTTAGTGTAATCCTATATACCTTCAAAGGGCCTCTGAGGGCACCATTTTATTTCAATGTTAACTTATTGATGGAGCTCAGCATAGTATAAAGACTGGGAGATGAGTTGAAAGATCTGCGAGTTAGTCTAAGCTGATCTAATTCCCCCTAAAATCTTAGGTGTCTGAATTGAAAACATTTATCACCCCAAGCTTTGTATGGCTACCATGGCTCAATGGAGGAGGGGTTGTTATGCCTCAGAGGGACACTGCTACCTGTTAGTTTTGCTGGGAATCCTTTATTTCTACCTGTGAGGCTAAATCAAAAAGACATTTGCAACTACAACTGAAAATCAGTGGTCAGTTCCTCATATTTGGGCAGTGTGGGTAGTGAGTATAGTGGGACATTTTTTTCCAGCTAGCCCAGGAGAAATAGACAACCAACAGTTTCAGGAAGATTTTTGTATTAGCACTGGTTTATTAAGAACATAAACTTACATAACTTTTGAAGAGGTAACATGGATGACATTTTAAGAAAACACCTATCTTGAGTGATTTAACCATATTCAAGGCAATTTGCTAGAGTGTAAAGCATATTTGACCTGGTCAGCTGAGATTCTGGTTGGAATCTTGTCTCCAGCACTTACTAGCTGTGTGAGCACAGGCAATGCATCTAAGTACTCAGCCTCAGTTTCCTTTTGTTTGAAATGATACCTCTAACACCTTCTGTAAAATGAAACCTCTAACTCCTTCCTTTAAGGATTGTTGTGAAATTCGGTTGGGGTAATGGATCTAAAGCACTTTGTAAATCTGAAAGTGCCAAATTAGTCATGGTAATTGTTATGTCCCCCAAGCATAATTTGTTAAAGGATTTAAAATGTCATTTGCTTTTTAGAACTTTGTCATATTTTTAATTCTCTTATTTTTATTCTTATCTTTACTCTTATTATTTTATTATAATTACTTTATTATATTCTATATATAGTCTTATTTTATTTATTATGCATTTATATAATGTAACATATATTTATTATACATCATATGTTACATTTATTACATATAATAATTTAAATAAAAATGTATGATTTATTTTGTTATTGATTATATAATATCTATTTGTAAATGATTATTATTATGAAATTATTTTTTGTCTTTTTATTTTGCTTGGAATGTGAGTCAAGGCAAACTTCAAAAACTTTTAAATATAATAATGTAATGAATAATAATCAATATTACAACAATAACTCCAAAAGTCTTGCTTTTTAAAGCTTAGCTATTAAAGCATAAAACTGTACCAAGACTTTTGTGACCCCTGTAATGTGCTGTAAGGTTCTGCAGAGTGCTTTGTTTATAATATCCCGGCTGATCTTCGTAAGAACCTGATGAGGCAGGTTCTACTATAGTCCCTATTTTACAGGTTAATAAACTCAGGCAGGGAGATTAAGTGACTTGCCAAGGTCACACAACTAACATGGTTGGAGGAAGTGTTTGAATTCAGGTCTTCCTAACCCCAGTTCATAGAGCTCTGTCCACTCCTCCACCTAGTGGCCTATATTACCCATATTACATGTATGTGACCATATCCCCTGCTCAGGTTTTGAACCATCCTGGATTTTATTTTCCCAGAAGGTGACTAGATCTGTATTTTATCCATTATAACAGGTGTCAATATGGAAGATACTAATTTTTTTTTTGCTTTTTTGGGGGGGAAGGGCAGGGCAACTAAGGTTAAGTGGCTTGCCCAAGGTCACACAGCTAGTAAGTGTTAAGTGTCTGAGGTCGGATTTGAACTCAGGTCCTCCTGACTCCAGGGCCGGTGCTCTATTCACTGCACCACCTAGCTGCCCTGGTATCTGCTACTTCTAATGTACTGTTGTCTCCTAATTTATTCAGGGCAGTGATTATCTTAATTGACCTACAGTTTTTGTCAAATTTATAATTATTATTTTTTTGCATGTTTAAGTATTTCACATATACCAACACAAACAGAAAGGTTTGCTTCCAACGTAGAAAATTACAACATGGTTTGAGAATAAATGTTAGACTTATACAATTTTTATCTCTGCTGGATTTTGTTTTACTAAGTCTCTGTTGCTATTTTTTAATAAAATCTACCACAGACCCACATAAAATCTAGAGAAAAACAATATGTGATTGTGTATCTACATGTTGTAATATACCAAGCAGAAACTCTTTTATGTTCTAAAATGAAAATCTCTATGTAATATTTTAATAATTAGTACTTAAAAATCAATCTGTGTACTAGTTTGGTAGTGGTGGTCATTTTGATTAAGGTGAAAATAAGCAACTTAACACTCTTCTTCCACATTTTAATTCACATAAGCTTCCAGTAGCTAATTAGAAAATATATTCAGATGCTGCCCATTGTCATACCATATGTGCAAGAGTACGGAATTAAATGGCATTTATCCAAAGTCTAACAGAAATTCTTACCCTTTACACATTCTGTACTCAGCTTTTATGAGAAAACGAAAAATAGCTACTCAACAAGCTGACACTGAGATTTTTTATTTAAACTACTACTCCTGGGATATTTTATAGAACTGGTATAGATTCCAATCCTCTTCAAATTTCCACATAATTAAAAGTTGTTTAGAAAGCAACTCTGAGGCATTGCCTGAGTCTCAAGTGCCTCCTGTATCTCTCTCTCTCTCTCTCTCTCTCTCTCTCTCTCTCTCTCTCTCTCTGTCTGTGTATCTATACATTCTTTGAAAATATGTATGCTAACTTTTCACTTAACATGAATAGTAAATCTAATTCTCCCATTCCATTAACATTCTGTGTGAAAGCAAATTCCATATAAATTTATAGACCATTAAAAAAAGTTATATTATTTCTTATATGGCAGCTAGGTGGCACAATGCCAGACCTGGAGTCAGGAAGAGTCATCCTCCTGAGTTCACATTTGGCCTCTGACACTGACTACCTGTATGATCCTGGACAAGTCACTTCACCCTGTTTGCCTCAGTTTCCTCATCTTCAAAATAAGCTGGAGAAGGAAATGGCAAACCACTGAAGCATATTTGCCAGGAAAACCCCAAATGGATTCATGAAGAGTTGGACATGACTGAACCAGGACAAAAATGCCATATATCCTTCATGGACAATTTCACTGGTGTTAGACTTCCCTTTGTGAAAATGGTTTTCAGAGTTTCTGTGTTCAAAAAATTCATCACCCTGTAGCCAAACTGGTGAGGCCTCCTTGAGCTTAGCTAGACTTGTCCTCAGACAATAGGCATTGTCCATCACTAAAACCATACTCACAGCTTTTCCAGTTTGGCAGAACCTGCTAGAAATGGCCACTTTCATGGCATGGCATTTACAGCTACACAAAGATGTTGTGGCATTAAAGGAGCATTTCAGCAGAGGCTTTACATATTAATTATGGCCTTCAGCCAGTGTTTTAATGAGTAGTACAGATCGAGGGGAGGAGAGGGGAGAAGACAGACAGACAGACAGACACAGACAGAGCAGAGGGGAGAGGGCAGAGGGGAGAGGGGAGAGGAGAGAGGGAGAAGAGAGAGCGCACCAGAGCCTGAGCAGGAGAGGGACATGACTTTATTTCTTTAAATATTTGTAGTGTTTCCATTGTTTCAAGTCACACTTAAGCAGTGCTAATGGTTTAGAACTTACACCTGAAGAGTTGCTACAGTATAGTACTATTTGTTGTGAAGTCCAAATGCTTCTTACAGTCCCTTCAAGACCCAGCTCAAAGGCCATGTTCTGCAGAGGGCCATTCCTTTCTCCCCCTGATCCTAGTGCCTTTTCCTGTAAAGTGCCTTCACTCTACTCTGCATATACATGTCTTCTAGGTACCTCGCTATTTGCATATTGCTTCCTCTACTACTAAGCTCCTTCAGGGCAAAGACTGGTTTTGTCTCTTTTGGTATCTCCGGCACTCAGATGAGGACCTGCTGTGTCCAATATCACATACTTGATTATAATAGATGTCTCCTCATTCCTCACCTGCCTGCACTATCTGGACACTTCTCTGACTGACTCGTCCAGCATGCTCTAGGAAGCGCATTATTGGTGTCACCTCATTCTATAAAATTTCCTCAGTCAGCCTTGGTATTGTACCTCATCCCTACCTTTTACCTCTCTGCTGGGTAGGGTCATGAATTCCAAACATCCGTTTAGGGAGAGAGTTCAGCTCAGGCACCTTCTCATTTCTCATCTGACTGAACTCCATGGGGTGACTTTCTCCTCCACCATGACACCCTTCCTCAGCCCCTGATTTTCACCTTCCTTCTATGTTTTGTTTTCCTCCATTGGATTACTAGCTCCTTGGAGGAAAGGATTATCTTTCTATTTTTCATTTTTGTCTCCCTAAGCTCCAGTCACATTGTAGGTGCTTAATAAATGATGATTGGAATGTTAATTGACTTAAATATTTGTTGACTAATTGTGGTTAGTCTGAGCATATGGACAGAAGATGGATTATCACATGGCAAGCAAAAGAAACAACTGTGGTAAGCTTGAGTGGTCCCCTGATATCCTTGCCTTGAGAAGAGATATTAAGGAAGGCCCCCAGCTTGTTGGGTGGATCCTTGTAATGAACCTAATATTGGGTATGGACAAAAGTTGCACAAGTTGGACAGACATGGATGGACGACACTTTACATAATTGGAGGAAATTCCCACATTAATGAGACAACAGAGTCATTTGAGCATTCCAATTTACACAGAATAACCCTCTCCAGCTTCAGCAGGCTTCTTCTGAATTTGTCTCCCTTTATGTAAAAAGCAACAGCTATATTTTGCAACAATATGTGTGTTTGTATACATTTATTACAAACAGATGCATACACTTATAAACAACTAGGAAAATTGCAGAATTCAACAAAAAGCTGTATTCAGATTTGTTGATACTCTTGTCTATTGACAGAGTTTTAAATAACTTTGTGGTGATATTCTTTGAACCAAATACAATCTATTATGAGGCATAGTGCTCTTAAAAACACCAGTCTGCAAGTTATACTCTTGGCTTGATTAGCATATGTATATGTAGTACCAATGAAATATTCACAGTGCCCAGGGTCACTATAAATATACCTGCATGGTCCTCAATCACAAAACATAACAGACTCATCATATAGAAGACAGAAACAAAACATTTATTCATACACCAGAAAACCAAATCCCAACATGAGGAAACCAAATCCATCATAACAACCTAGAAGTTAATGCACCACAACATACCTGAGAGCCACACTATCCTTTAGCCTTCCCATAAACCAATATTTATTCACAAGCCTATTTCTCTTCCTTGGAAACAAGCTCTCCTACCAACTGTCTAGCAGGCTCTGACTGCTAGCTTCCTGTGGACTCTGCTCCACCCTTCAGCACACTCCTCTCACCACAGGTTCCATGTGATTACATGAAGCCTATTAAGGGGCAGAGTTTATTTTCAAATCAGGAAAGGTCTTCAAATTCACTTAGGCTTATTAAGGGGCAGGGAAGATCTTCAAATTACCATTACCATTACAGTATGTGAATAGGAAGCTTTTATATTTATCTCATGAGCATCACTCACTGCTTTGGGTATCTATTCCTTTGTTTTAATACATCATGTTGTGATTGAAGATGATTCAATTTTGAGGAAGAGTCTACTCATTTAACTTGAAGCAATAGCTACAAATGGAATAGATGGCTACTTCTGTTCTTAATCCAACTAATGCTCTGTTTGAATCGCATACTGCTATTCCTACGAGATGGGAGGCTGCCCTCTTGTGTATACAATGTTTATTGCTCCCTCAAAAGCATCAACCTGCTTGAGGAAAACTTTAGTTCTAAAAGTTGAATTAAATTACATGAAAACTAATGGATTGTATAAGGCTTAAATAAATTTACAAGTAACTTGCCTTCAGGAAAAACGATGTGTTGACATATTGTACTTTAATCATTAAAACATCTAGTGGATTTATTATTTGTTATTTTTTATAACAAATCTGGGTTCAGGCTCTTTGGGTTCAGGACAAAATAAAAATAGCAAACAGAACTAACTTTTCCATTCAGGGTAGTCCAGGTAACATAACTTATAGCAAAACTCTGGAGTTTTTGAAGGATGTTTTGAATCTGGATGTCCCACAGCATCTCAAATTCAAAATGTCCAAACAAGATTCTTTATCTCCTCCCATTACTCCCCCCTCTTCTAATCTCTCTCTTTGGTGCAGTCACTACCATCCTTCTAGTCAATAGGTTCAAAACCTTAGTGTCATTCTTGACCTATCACTCACACTCACTCCCAAAGCCAGGCAGTTGCCACATCTTGCCTTTTTTATGTACAGAGCATTTCTTTCCATCCATTCCCTTGTCTCCACCCATACAGCCACCACCTCAGATCACAGGCCCCTTGAGCATTGCTTCTTACCTAGATTATTGCAATGCCCTCCCTTCTTCAAGCCTCTCACCTCTCCACTCCATCCTCCACACAGTTGCCAAAGTGATTTTCCTGAAGCTCAAATCTGATCATGTCACACCCTTTGTCAATAAACTCATTCAAAATTTGGTTCTATCACTCCTTTCTAGAATTAATGTGCATTACTCTCTTTTCCATTTCCGATCTCCATACTCTTGTATTAGCTGTCTGTCATGCCTAGAATTGACTTTCCTCTCATTTCTACTTCTTTCAATACTTAATGTACTTCGAGACTCAGCTCAGGCATCCCCTTCTTTGGCATGAGACCTTTCCTGATTTCACTGTATACCTCTGCCCCCCTTCCCAAATCACCTTGTATCTGTTTTTCTTATGTATCTATACATGTACGTGTTCGCTTCTCTGATAGAATGTAGTCTCTTTGAGGTCGAGAACTGTTTTGTTGATGTTTGTTAGGGTTTTTTTTTTTTGCCTTTAAATCCCTAATACCTGGTACAAAATAGCTACTTTGAGCACCAAATTATAAAACTGAGACAAGATTGAAAGCATTTTGAAAGTAATCCTGAAATAAAATGAGAGAGTAAAAGTTGCATTGGAAGTTTGTGCCAATTAAATAAGAAATCTCTCTTGCTGGTATTTCTACTTCACAGCACAGTCTATTTTTTTTTTTTTTTGTCTGCTATTCTCTTATTTTCTTTCCTGGTAATGAAAGATTTTTACTTTGGTGAAGATAATTGTACAACAGACCAATACAGATAATTAAAATGCATATCAATAAAAAAAAATTTGGATCCACAGAGAATCCTTCAGCATAGAAAGTGTGCTCCTCAAACTCTGGTTTGGAGAGAGTATGTCTTAAAATAATTTGATAAGTGTTAGTGCCATCTTGTGGTAAGATTAAATATTGCATCTGAGAAGGCGACGATGGCCGGGGCTACTGATGTGTGAATGGAGAAACCCCAAAGCAAAGGAGTATTGTTGTGTTTTTCCTTTTCTTTTGTAGAATAGAAATTGTTCATAATTTTTCACCATTTTTAATTCAGTGGCATGCCTATTGCAAACAGCTCTGCCATTTGATGTAAGCCATAATCTAATCATATAGTATTGGACTGGAAGTCCAAACCCTTTTTCTAGACCCAGTCATTTGGTCTCCATATGCCTCAGGACTGACATCTGCACAAATGTAGAGGTTAAACCATATCATCTCTGAGTTTCGTTCTAAATCTAATTATCTTTAACTGCGTTAATAATAATAATAAATCTGGGTTTAATATAGTGCTTTACAATTTACAGAGAGCTTTATGTCTCTTATCTCATTTGATCCTCACCATAACCTTTCAAGCAGTGCTATTATTTTCTTTATTTTTCAGAGAGTAAAACTGAAGCTCATAAATTTTAATAACATATCCCAGGGTCATACAGCTACTGTCAGGATTTGAACTGAGGCCTTTCTTTTTCTAAATCCAGCTCTCTATATATTGTGGGAAATGCTTCTAATACTACAAAATAATATAAAAACCTAAGTCATTAATCTTAGAAATAATGAGATACTAGGGTAATAATGAGAAAACCATGGCCCACATATGTTAAGTGATTGGCAGAAGTCTTAACTGATGTCTTCTGATTACAAATTCAGTGCTATTTCTTTATTACATTCTTTTAAAAATCATTAGTTCAGTTCAAACCCATCCTCAGACACTTAACACTTACTAGCCATGTGACCTTGGGTAAGTCGCTTAACCCCAATTGCCCTCCAAAAACAAAAAGAAAAATTGAAAAAAAATCATTAGTTCTTACATTCTTTAATCAACTTAAATCAGTTGAATTTTTAAAAAGAACAGTTGTTATTAGAAATATGGGTTCCTGGGGCAAGCAGCATAAAAATGCATGAGAAAATTAAGTGTGATTTCTGATGGAAAAACAATACAAGATAATTGTGACAAGTTCTCTCCTCTGACATTGCCAACACAATGGTGCAATCTTTATCACCTCATATCAGAATTATTGCACTAGCCTTCTGCTTAGTCTCCCTGGCTCAAGGCTGTCCTCAGCGCAGTGCATCATCTGCTTAGGTGTCTAATCGATCTTCTTAAAATGTCACCCTCACCCTTCTATTCAGCAAACTTCAGGTGTTGTCTGTTGCCTCCGGGGTCAAATATACAATCCTAGTTTTACTATTCACTGTCTTTCACAACCAGGCCCTCCCCCACCTTCTCAGTACTCTTACACCTTACTCTCCACTGTGTATTCTGCAAGCCAGTGACACTGGCCTCCTTGGTGTTACATTCACAAGATGCTCCATGTCTTGCCTTTGCCTTTTCACTGGGGGTCCCTTATTCCTTGAATTCTCTTTCGCCATCTCCATCTCCTGGCTTCAGGTACCAGCTAAAATCCCATCTTCTATAAGAAACCTTTCCTGAGCTTCCTTAATGCTAGGTCCTCTACTATGTTAATTATCTCCATTTTATCCTGCATATACCTTGTTTGCACAAAGCTGGTTGTAATGTTTCTCCTAATAGACTGTGAGTTCTTTGAGAGCAAGAACTATCTTTTGCCTGGCACATAGTAGGTGTTTAATAAATTCTTGTTGACTTGTAGACTGACTGACTGAGGTGGAGGTGGGGGATGTTGGTTACTGTGTTGGCAGTTGTGTTTTATTCATGGGGCACGATAGCTTGCTGTTTTAATTCATTAATCTTGCTAAGTCATTGAAAGTAGATACACTTTGGTATTGTGGATAAAGAATCAACCTCGAAGTCTAGATGACTTGGATTCTAGCCCTGCCTCTTACACTTCCTAGAAGGATAATGGGGGCAAATCACTTTGACCTAGTGCCCTCCCATCCCCAGTAACTTTCTAAGAATATGAATTGGAAATGAGTTCATACCTGCATTGGAAGTGGTTTGGGGAGTTCCATTCATCAGGGAAATCACAGATACAGACCAAAAAAAGCCCTAAAAAAACTAGGTGCTGTTAAAATATTTATGAAGTCAGTCACCAAGCATTTATTAAACACTTTTGCTGGATCTTGAGACTGATTCTTGGTTGCCCCACCCTGTTTTCAGCTCTGTTTCCAGTTCTCTACATAGCAAATAAAGAGATTGGATATTTCAAAAAGAAACACCTAAAATGATAAGGGATCCAAACCAGTCCAAATCGTCAAGTTGAGAGCTTGAAAGGGGACTTAAAATAAGGTAGGCTTTGTTCAAGTAAAAATGTAATAAAAATTAAAAATAGAACATAGCATCTGTCACAGGAAGTGCTTTAGAAAGAGGAATTTATCAAACTCCATTCTACAGTATTAAATAAGGAAGTGATGGTGATGCATTGACAGGAATGACCCACATGGAGTAGAGTGTGCACTTTGAGGTGTTTTTCCACTAGTTGTTATGGAATTGTACTGAGCCATTTGCAGTCTCTAGCCCAGTTCATTTTGTGGTTCAGTGAAATACATCTGGGGTATGGCTGGCCAAGGTTTTTAATTGAATCTGTCATCTGGCCTCATTAGCACTAAGCTCCAGCCAAGTGAACCACAAATTCTATCAATTTGCACTTGTGGGGCCTTTTTTGGTAAGTGTTCACAAGGTTTTTTTTTTCATCTGTGCATGTTCATCTCCCTAGATTAAAAAATTCAACCAACATTTATTAAAAATCTTCTATGGTAGGTGGCACAATGGATAGAATGCTGAATCTGGAGTCAGGAAGACTCATCTTCCTGAATTTGAATCCAGTCTCAGACACTTACTAGCATATGACCCTGGGCAAATCATTTCACTCTATTTGCCTCAGTTTCCTCATCTGTAAAATGAGCTGGAGGAGAAAATAGCAAACCATTCCAGTGTCTTTGACAAGAAATGGGATCACAAAGATTTGGATATGAGTGAAAAACAATAGCAGAACCACATGCACAATGCAGTTCATTCATCAGGCTTTAATAGCAGAAAGACCCCTCATATAGACAAATCATCACATGCCCTTGAGGAGGCCGTATTATACTAGGGGGATAAAACATGTGTACAAACAAGTTAACAAGATGTAATACCAAGTAATTCAGGAGGCAGAAGATATTTACAGAGGGTGCGAGAGGGAGAACTGTACTAGGAAAGTCATTGTTTAGGAAGTTATTCTTGAGCTATTCTGTGAGGGAAGTGAGAGATTCTAAGATGTGGGAGGAAGGGAACCAGTACAGGCTGGATATTGGAGACAGACAGCCTGAGCAAAGAGACAGAGGTAAAATATGAAATGTTGTGTATAGGCAGCAACTAAGAAGTTTGATTGATGGGAACATCCTATGCATGAAGGGGAGAGGGGTATAAAATAAGGGGGAAAGACATTAGGAATCAGATTGTAAAGGCTTTAAATGCCAAGCTAAAGATTTTGTATTTTATTCTAGAGGTAATAGGGAGCCATTGAAGAGTAAGGGAACAGTGTGTAGATCGTTGTTTTAGAGATATCAGCTTGGTAATGGGACAGTGGATGGATTGGAAGGAGGATTTAGAAACAGAGAGCCCAGTTTTAGAAGACTCTTGCAATAGTCTAGGCAAGATGTGATGGGGGCTTGAACCAAGTTAGAAGTCACATGACAAGAGAGAGGAGGGAATAAATATAGATGTGATAGAAGTAGAATTGATAAGACTTTACAACAGATCTGATAATGAGAGTGATGTTTCCGTAGAGTCAGTGATGGCAGTGATGGGGGCATTCTCCTTGGCAGAAATAGGGAGGTTTGGGAAAAGGAGTGAATTTTGAGTGAGATATAATGAGTGCTGATTTGGACATGTTGAGTTTCAGTTGCCTGAGACTTCTAGGTAAATATATCCAATAGTCTATTAGTCCTTTGTTAATGAAGGAGCAGAGTTGAGGAGAGAAATTAGGACTAGATATATAGATTTGGGAATTACCTGGTTGGGGTGATAATTGAGCCTAGGGAAGCTAGTGGGATCATCCAAAGAGAAAATGTAGACAGAAGACAGTCCAAGACAAAGCCTTGAGGCTATTCCCATGCTTAATGGGTAGAAACAGGAATCCATGATCTAGTGAAGAAGACAGAGATGGAATGATCAGAGAGATAAAGGAGGAGGATGAAAAAGAGAGCAATGGGGGCGGCCAGGTAGCACAGTAAGTAAGAGCACCGGCCCCAGTGTCAGGATGACCTGGGGATCGAATTCCGGGCTCAGACACTTAGCACCCACCCAGAAAGACCTGGCCGTGTAACCTTGAGCAAGTTACTTAATCCCACTTGCTTAGGGGCATCCAGGTGGTTCAGTGAGTAAGAGCACCGGCCCCAGTGTCAGGATGACCTGGGGATCGAATCTGGGCTCTGATACTTAGCACCACACCCAGAAATAACTGGCCGTGTAACCTTGAGCAAGTTACTTAACCCCAATTGCTTAAAAAAAAAAGCAATGCCATTCAAACCAAGGGAGGAGAAAATATCCAGAAAGGAATCATTTGTGTTTATGAAGATGCAAAATAGTTTAAGTAGAATGAAGACTGAAAAAGGAAAAGTCAATGGATTTAGCAGTTGTGATGGTCGTTGACTTTGGAGAGAGCACTTTCAGTTGAGTGATGAGGCTGGAAGCCACATTACTAGGAGTGGAGATGTGAATGAGAGTTATAGAATGTAGACAGATCCTCCTATACTACAGAAGGAATAAGGATGTGATTTCCTTAGGTTAGGACCATGTACTTCAATTTATTCATCTCTCCCCCTGAAACCTAATGTAATACATTGCACAGTTAATACCGTGGTTACTTTGCTATTTGAACACAGACAATTATAGTCAATTTTCATATTTTTTATCTACGTAAACATATCTTGGAAGGGGTTCTAAGGCCCTGTTTTGTTTGGTAAAGTAGATTTGGAGTCTTTCACACATCAACTCAACGTAAGCTAACATTAACTTATTAGATAACCTTCAAGAGCTGCTGTAGCCTACAAACTCATCATCTTGCAGGTTTCCTAGTAATAAGCTTCTGCCATTTGAGCTAGTTCTCAGACAGCAGACAGTCAACCAGAGGACCAAACTTGATGTTTTTCTTCTTTGTAGGCTCTTCCAGAGCTGATATTCTGATCCCATAGGTTTTTTTTTGGTCTTTTTGGAGGAGGAAAGGCAGGGCAATAGGGGTTAAGTGACTTGCCCAAGGTCACACGGCTAGTAAGTGTTAAGTGTCTGAGGCCGGATTTGTACTTAGGTCCTCCTAACTCTGGGGCTGGTGCTCTATTATTCACTGTGCCACCTAGCCACCCCTCCCTTAGTCTTTTGAGAAGCCATGGTTCACCAGGGACCACGATGAAGTACTGGGCTAGAGATTTAGTAGGGGGCAAGCAAGTGTCTTTTCCAGAATTCAGGGTGAACAATTGGAGCAAAAAGAGATGAGGACCCCAAGTAAGGAGACTGCAGCAGGGACAGGATTCCAGGAGCAAGGCTCCAGATGTTGAACAGATGTTTTCTGCCTCACTCTTGCAGCTTTACATGGTTCTGTGGAGTCATATCCTTCTTTATATGGTTCTTCCTACCTCTCCCTACCTTGTGGAGGTAGGAGCAATCTGAGCCTAGGTAATTAGGAACATGTAACTGAGAAGTGGGCAGAAAATTGCAGCGACCTCTCACAGGCAGATTATGATATATTATTTCTCATGGCAAGCTGTTTAATGTAGCGATCCTTACTCCCTTTGCATTAAAAGTGAAGCTGTAATGAAAAAGAAGGCACTGTCCATTAAAATACCTTCACTCTTTTCATTTGTCAAATGAAACTTTTTTTTTAATTCTGGCATCATCAACTTGAATTGAATATTGCTTTTTTGACCATGTTAGTTTTTCAAATAAGTTACCCTTGTAGAAGCAATTACTTAGCATTAAAAAAGCCACCCTCTGCCTCGAGTCAAAAACTAGCAATATCTGTATCATATTGTAGGGATTATAGGTCCATAGAGCTAGAAATAGAAGTTAATTTAGAGGTAATTTGCAAATTACCTCTAAGGAATTAATTCGAACCCCTTCATTTTACAGATGAAGAAACCGAGGCCCAGAGAGGTCACTTGAGTTGCCCAAGGTCATACAAGTAACAAGTGGAATAGGTGGATGCCAAGCCAGGTTCTTTTACTATAAATCTATGCCATGCATGGAAGGATGTTGATTTCACACAAAAGAAAAAAAAACAATAAAATTAAGGGCATAGCAGCAGAAGGAAAAAAAAAGGTTAGTTAATAGTGGAGTGACCCTGGGCAAGTGACAGCTTCCCCACAGTCTTAGGTTTTTCATCAGTAAAATGAAGCTAATAAGAGCACCTACCTGTCAGGGCTGTTGTGAGGATCATATCAAATGACATGTTATCCTTAAAGTGTTTTTGCAACTCTCAAAGCACTATACATATACATATATATGTTACCGTCTGTTATTATTGTCAGTACTTGAATTAAATATCTCAGTATAGAAACCCTTGTTGCTGCTGTTATAATTATTCGTACTAGGATAAGGTTTCCCTATAAAGAAGATAAAACTTGTCCAGATATAATAATATCTTGACTGATTTTTCAGTAAGGAAAACAAGACAAAAGATCTGTAAGTCTTATTTTTCTCATAGGATGTTCTTCATGATCTTCTGTTACACATTTTGTGATTGGAGCCACCTTTCCTGTTTGCATGATGACATAATTAACGTGGATCATTGTGCCTCTCTCTAAACAGGGACAAGTGATCCATACGTGAAGTTTAAAATTGGAGGAAAAGAAGTTTTTAGAAGTAAAATAATACACAAGAATCTCAATCCGGTGTGGGAGGAAAAAACTTGCATTCTTATTGATCACCCTAGAGAGCCTCTGTACATAAAGGTGAGCTACTTTTTTCTTTCATCCTAATGGAAGGTGCCATAGAGATGCTTGCTTATTAAAGCTGTCTTCTCTGCCTAAAGAGAGTTTGCACTAGAGGAGGTTCTCTCTACCATGTTTTTAGCAGTCTTTCCCACTGTCATTGTTTGTCCTTCATTCTCAAAGAGAACCAATGACACCATGATGGCGATGTCTTGACTCGATCGTTTATTGGATTTAAATGAGGCAGAACTGAGAAAAGTCATTAGTCTCATTCTCTTCCAGAGTCATCAAAGTCCAGTGGAGACAAAAATCAAGATGACTGGCCCAAGGGCAGCTAGGTGGCACAGTTAATAGAGCACCAGCCCTGGAGTCAGGAGGACCTGAGTTCAAATACGGCCTCAGACACTTAACACACACACACACACACACACACACACACACACACACACACACACACAAAACTAGTCATTTGACCTTGGGCAAGTCACTTAACCCCAATTGCCCTGCAAAAAGCAAAAACAAACAAACAATAAAGATGACTGGCCCAAGATGTAGTTAATGACTTTGGCCTTTCTAAATTATGTCTTTCCCCCCACATCTCAGTTTGTCTGAGACTGTACCATTCAATGAATAACGGTTAGGTAAGAATTGAGACAGAAGATTTTGCCATCACAAAAATATCAGTCTCGGATGGGAAATCCCTCAGTTTCAGCCCAAAGCAGAAAACAATTGCTATCTCATTCTAAGCAATCAAAATCCAAACAGTGAACCACAGAGGCTTGGGCTGGGGCTATTATTGAATTGCCTACTGTTCATGAATTTGCAAAAGAATGTAGAAGTGTAGAAGAGAGTTTGTACATTCTTGTCCAAAAATTGAACTGAATTAGAGAGGGAAAGATTGGATTAAATTGAATTATTTTGTGGTGAAGTCCTTTAGTCATACAGGACTGTGCACTACATCCATTCAACAAATGTTTATTATGTGTGCAAGGAAAAAGATAACAAAAATGAAAAACAACAGTCTCTGTCATCAAAAAGTTTACAACCTCAAGGGGATGAGGGAAGAAACATAATCAAAGAGGAGCTCTAATATACTTAGAATATTATAAAGACAGAGAGTAACAGAGAGGAAGAAACGGTGGCCTTTATCCCCTTGGAACTTTTTCTTTTCTCTTTTTACCCTACATGGAGAACAGATCAGAATGCAGCAGGATCCTGGGTCTTAGACTCGCATGAGAGAAGTTCTCCAGGGAAATGAATGTAATATTATGCCTACCAGTCCCAAGAAGGGAATTCCAGTCCAGAAAGAGGAGAGAGAAGGAGAGGCTCATAACCTCTTTAACTGACAGAAGCTGTGAAGAGGGCAACCAGCTGGACAAGTGGTTTATTTGTCCTTTGTTCGCCAAGAGGACCGATGACATCAAGAAGATGATACTTAGATTTGCAAGTGAATTGGATTTAAATGAGGAAGGGCTGTGCAAAGTCACCAGCCTCACTCTCCAGAGTCATTTGAGTCCAGTGGCAAGACATAAGTCAGGACACCTGGAGATGGCCCCTTGCCAAGTGGTAAAAATTCCACAGCACTAGCTTCTTGGGTAGAAAGGGGCATTTCTTTAGTGGTATGAATAGAGATGCAGCCTTCTAGCAATAGCAGGAGAATATTCTGGCTAGCACCATCTTTGAGAGTTGCCTGTTTAGCAGCTCTGAGTTCAAGAGTTCAGGGAAATTGCCTTTTACCCAGGGAAGGGGAATTCCTGTGCAGTATCAGCCTCTTAGGGGAGAGAACATTATTATATGCATGCCTCTTGAAGGTGAAAGAGTACAAGGAAGTCCAAGATTCAATAGAGAGAAGCAAATGACTCCGATTTCACTCTCCTCTTTTGACTTCCCTAACAAATCTGAAACTTATACTGAGTGCTTGCTTGCTGACTGTCTGAATTTTGATGCCTGCAGGCTAAAAGTCAACTTAAGACTTTCCTGGCTCACCAATGTGCCAAAGCCTTTGTTCAGAGTGGAACTCTGCCAGCAGACTTCTAAAAAATGAGTCAGTTTGATGTAGATCTCAAGTCACTTAGTGTGACCAGGTGTAGATGAAGGGGAAGCAAGGAAGACTCAATAGTATACAGAATCTATTTTTAAGATCTCTAATTAAAAACAGACTATATTTTTGAATCCATAAATCACCTACAGATTTATAAGTAGAAACATTGTTGACCATTACAGCTAATGGAAAATCCAAAATGTATGGTCCAGTGTTTTTAGTTGACATTTGCCCATCTGTGAGACTCTGGGCTTTGACAGTAAGAACTCATTTCTGCTGCCCCATTCTTTTATACACTTCAGTCAAAAGTACTAGATCAAAGTAAGAAGAGGAAGGGAAAAAGGGATACTGGCTGTGAGATTGTGGCTAATTACCCAGTCAAAGGCAGAGTGGCTAATTAGCAGTTAAAAGAAAGTTGAGGTATAATGCTTTATGAAAAAGACATATTTATCCCATGAAGGCTCCCCCCCACTTTCCAATGAATCAACAGTCCTATACCCTCTCTACTTATGTATAATTATATGGCTAAATGAATCAGTTATTTGCAGAGGAACTCAAGACACCATTTGAGCCAAAAAAGGAGAATTGCTTTTTTCCTCCAATAGATGTAAAGGGTTATAACTTCCGTAATCCTTGTTCTTGGTGTCCTTCTTACATCATACATTTATTAGAGTCATTTTATTCATATAAACATGAGATGCACAAATTTAGAGACATCTTTGCTACAAATATTCATATGCCCCTGACCTATGGTAGAGCCTTCCAAGCTCATATTGGTCTGATCAGTCACAGTCAGACACACTTGACCCCAACATAGTGATGTCATTTTGGTCCTCTTCCAGAACAAGGGACAACAACCACACAGCCAACCATTAGAACTATTGGGTTACCAAATAATATATCTTGTGTACTTGCCCCTTATTAGTGTATAAGCTCAAAGAACCATGTCCTATTTTTTAGTCAAATTTCTCCTAATTCCTAGGCACAGTGCCCTAAACATAACAATTAATAAACAGCTGTTGGATAAATGAAATTGTTTCTTTCTCTTCCCTCAGTAGAGAGGGAAAGCAGAAGCAAAGTCTCAAAGTTGAATACCCTTATTTTGGTTTCATTTCTCAATCACTTTCATCCTTACCCTTTTGCTATTCCCATCATCAGATCCTATTTTGGTCTTTCTTCTGTGTCATGAATATTCACTCACTGCCAAGTCCTGCTGGTATTTCTACCATAACACCTCATGACTCCATTCCTTCCTCTCACCACCACAGCCAGATTTAAGGACTCATTTTATATAATAATTCAGTCTCCTATCTAGGTCTTTGGCATCTTTTCCTTTCTATCTGCCTTCTCTACTGCCACTAGTAGCTCTTATGACCACACCTCTCCTCTCCTCAGAACCTTGCAGCATTTTTCCATTGCTTTCCATTTCTCTCTAGTCACTTTCATCAGTCTGAACATACCTTCTATGTATTGCCTGTCACCATTCTGTAGACATTTTTCACTCTAGACCAATAAACCTTTCTTTTCTTCATCTCTGTTTCCCTATTCGTGTCTTCTGGACTTTGTGCAACCAAGACTACATACCTGAAAAGCAACCTATTTCTTTTGGTATTCCAAAACCTGTATCCATTTAACTTTTGAAAATCAGTGTCTCTCATTTTCTGACTATATCTAATTATATAGCCAAAGAGAAAGGCAAATTATAATAACTCTTTTGATTTATATTAAGTATAATTATTTAAAAAGAATAGTGCACAGTTGTTCTCCATCTCCAAAGAGATCAGAAATGAATTCATAAAGTATAATAGTATAAATCAAAATTACCTGTTCACAGAGCCTCACAGTGGCCCTCAGACATCATCTGGTCTATTTTCTATCTGAATTATGAATGTTGCATGAAATGTGAGAAATCATGAAATTAGTTCTGAAGGTCTTTAGAAGATTATGAATACCTATTTCTAGAGTGTTTTAAGGCAAGTATGGGCTGGAGAAAAGCAATGAAATGGAATTTGGGGGTATCCATCAAATTCTTAAATTCCACTAGGGATTGATTGATTATTCTGTTGGCATTATATTATATTGCACGATTTCTTCTAGCTATATATAAGCTGCTTATATACATTAAAATGCACAATTCAAATAGAAAATAATATTTTAAAGAGCATTTTTAAAAGTATTTTAAAGGACAACTGTCACAAGCCCTGCAAGAGTGAGAATTAGGGGCAGCCGGGTAGCACAGCAAGTAAGAGCACCGGCTTCAGTGTCGGGATGACCTGGGGATCCAATATGGGCTCAGAAACCTAGCACCCATCCAGAAACACCTGGCCATTTAACCTTGAGCAAGTTACTTAACCCCAATTGCTTAGGGGTGGCCAGGTGGCTCAGCGAGTAAGAGCACTGGCTCCAGTGTTGGGATGACCTGGGGGAGCGAATCCGGGCTCAGATACTTAGCACCACACCCAGAAATAACTGGCCATGTAACCTTGAGCAAGTTACTTAACCCTGATTGCTTTAAAAAAAAAAAAAAGAGTGAGGATTAGCCGAAGCCCTACCCCCAGGGGCACAAGTAGAACTCGGCTGCCCACCAGTCAACACCAAGATCAACCCTCACTGATGTCATGCAATGTCAGTCTCAGGTGGCAACAAGTAGTATCAGGAACTGAGGCTGGACATGGGCAACTTCTTCTGGGGTTCCAAGGGTTATACTCAAAAAAACTAGTATTGTTGATGTGATCTATAACAAATCTATTAATAAGCGTGTCCCAAACCAAGAGACTGGTGTAGAACTGCAGTGTGCTCATCACTAGAATTCCATTACATCAGCAGTAGCTGTTCTGCCTCTGGGCAGGAAGAAAGGAGCAAAAAAGACTTCCTGCAGGAGAAATTTTGCATAAGAAGAACCAGAAGAAATCCAGAAGAGGAGTGGAAGAATGGCAAGATCAGCCTACTTCTGGAAGACTGCTTTCACTCCTATGTATTTTCTCAAGGCCAGGCCAGTGTGGCTGAACAGATGGCTACATCCTGGAGAGTGAGGAACCGTAGTTCTACTTTTAAAAGGTTAAAGCCTAAAAGGGCAAATAAACCCTGACTCTGAGATCCACTAATGGAATAAATACCAAAATTGAAAGAAGAAAAAAAAACAACCAAAATATCTTTCCTAGAATCTCTCATCCACTGCACTACCTAGCTTATTGTCAGACAATAAACAGTTTCATTTAAGTACTGAATTAAAAAAAAAATACAAATTAACCATTCTGTAGAAATCAATAATAATAATAAGACTAAGAAGTAGCATTTTTGTACTTCTTTAAGGTTTCCAAATTCTTTACAAAAATTACCACATTTGATCTTCAGAACAACCCTTGAAAGTCAGTGCTATCATTATCCTTGGTTTATAGATCAGGAAACTGAGGCAAATATAGGGAGAGTGACTTGCCCACAGTCACACATCTAATGTCTGAGGTTGAATTTGCAGTCAGGTCTTCCTGACTTCCTGACTCCAGGCCTAGATCTCTATCCACTACACCACCTAGATACCCCTATTATTATTGTTGTTGTTGTTTTACAGCTCAGGAAACTGAGGCAAATAGATATGAAATTATTCGCCCTGAGACACATAAGGTAGCTAGTGAATGTCTGAGTTTGGATTTGAACTCAGGTCTTCCTGAATTCCTGATTCCAGGCCCAGTTCTCTATTCACTATACTACCTATCTGCCCCAAGTATATATAGATGTGTGCGTATATTTATTATTTTCACATTAGAACTCTTTCACATAGGAAAGAAGAAATAAGGTATTTTCCCTTATTTCATATTATTATTGATAACAATATTAATAACAACAGTAATAATGATACACATACAGCTTTTTACAGTTTACAAAATGTTTTCCTCACAACTTTATGAGTTTAGCAAAAATTGTTTTCGAATTTATAGAAGAGGAATCTGGGACAAATAATGCTGTGGGTTCTTATGTCTTATTTTGTATTATGAAAAAAAATGAAGTTTTAGCCAATAAGCTACTTACATTAACTTCTTTTTTAAAAAGGACTTAAGAAGTAAAGGAGAAAACATTTAAGCTCTTTGAAGATAGAAAAATTAATATTTTCTCATACTTTTATAGTATTCTACATTTTCCAAATTCCTTGCTTGGTTTTTAATTAGATAGTCACAATATTTCTGTGAGTTTGGGAAGGTGTATGTTTTAGATGCAGTCTCTGGCTTTAATTGGTGGGGGGTTCCCTAAGTATCTACACCAACTTTTCTTTTTCTGTGTCTCAGCACACAAAAGGAACAATCTAAATATGATCCATTGGCGACTGTGACATTTTCAAATACTAGAATTACCTGAAAATTGCAACATTTTCATTTTCTCTCCCTTTTCTCAGTGGAATGCTTGATTTTGATGTCTTACACATGTCTTCTATGATAGGAAACTAATCTTGCTTGGAAAATATCTTAGTAAGTATTGGAGTCTGTAGTGACAGGTGATGTAAAAATGTACCAGTAGTTGGAAATGTATGGCTCTAAAGAATGCCCGTCATACCTATAGTTAAAGGAAATTGAGGTCCATGACTACTTATACTTATATCTCTAAAGCATCAAGGGAAAACCAAATCCGGTTTTGAACCAAGGTTATAAAATCACATTAAAGTGTGCAAAGTTATAACACTTCCAGTTTTTTTTAAATCAATAGTTCATTTTAAAAATTCTGGAGCTGTCATTTCTATGGACTATGCACTTTATAAGTTATTTATGTTCAATTTAATTAGTTTGAAACAACTTAACTTTGGATTTTACGTGTGTTAGATGAAAATGGGATTGTTCCTATTTCTGTGGTTTGCTTTCTCCTATGGGGTTGTTGGCAAGGTGGAGTAGGAAACAGAGACTGGAATAAGAATTGTAATAAGGTAGCAATAGACATAGATGAGACAAGAGCCTTTGAACCCTCTTTGAATCTACAATGCTGCTCTGGTCCGCTGCTTAAATAATGTGATGTGTTCAGCTCTGATAAAGGAGTACATCAATTTCAGAGGCTGTTGAAATGAATTGAAATTCTAAATTGGCCCTTCACTGCCACTATCATTCAAAGACCCAGAATCAGCACCCAGGGTCATAGTGGAAGTGGGCGAAGTGGTATGGGGTGGGAAGGGTTGGGCATATATTTATATAAACTCCCACTTTTGGGAGCCAATTCTCTGTCAAGAATTAGAGATCCACCAGGTATTAAATTAAAATAGAGGGTTTTCACAGAAGGCATCTCCAGTTAGGGCCATTCCAACTGTTATCAAGCTTGTTGTCATAACACACATGGAAAATTCTTTGATACTGGGTAAGAATGCCTTGAGTTTGAAATTGTACCAGGTAATAATCAAAAGTGCAAAAGGCTGATTTATTTTGCATTTTGCTAAATGGTTCAACATTGTTCCCTGTCTCAAAGATTATATCTAAGCAGATTCTAAATTACTCAAAAGAATGTTTTAGATCAATTAACTAGAAGCAGGTCTCCAGTGCCAGCTGAAACGTGGTTACAATAACAAAACCTCCAACCTCTTGAGCAAAAGTTCTTTTAGACCACAGATATTTTTGCATTCACTGTGCATTTTGTATTCTTCTGTTTGTACCATCCATCACACATGACTCTAAAGCAGTCAGGCATCTCAGCTGTTTGTCCCTGTGTTGTTAAAGGGTGAAAACACCATTTCTCCACTTGTTTTTCATTTATGCCTGATTTTCTGGGGACAACTGGGAATTGACCATCAGTGCTTACTTAAAACAGGAATGTAATTAGCTTCTCATGTTTTTAATTTGTTCTGTGCCATTCCTTGAACCTCAAACCAAAAGTGAAGTATGAATCAGCCAGCATTAATTTTTTTTTCTCAAATGCTGTCATATTACATGAGCTTGATTTATTTCTCCATATTTGATGGACTGAGCCCTTCACAAAATGCACTTAATTTTATATTAAAAATCATCAGAAAACTGCTGCAAAAGCAGTTTGCCATTATTTTTTTGAAATTCAATACACCCCCCTAAGATAGCTAGCTATAGGAACTGGAAAATGGAATGATACAAATAAATTGCTTAATTCAGTTACACTAACTTCCACATAGCGATTTTAGTCTTGACTCCCAGTGGGGTCCTTAATTTTATTGGCTGAACTCAGTACCTATTATAGAGACACATCCTGAGTTTTGTCCCTATGTTGTCAGGCTTCTTGATAGGATATTCAGTCATTCTGGGGCCCATAAACTCTACTAGTTTAAGATGTTAACATGTTCAAATGCAAATGTAGATGCACAGGGCTAAGTTTCTTCTGCCAAGCACACAGGGCTATATGGAAATGAGGCATTGGTATTATTAATTAAAAATAAACAAAAATGAGATAAGGCTCACGTTTCTCAGGGTTTAGTACTTGTTGCCTTGAGAATTGAAGTAACTACTTAAAATTTTATTTAGCTTTATGGTACATTCCAGAAGATTTTCTTTTTCTTATGTTCCCTGGAGTAGATTGTGGAGTTGCTGAGTCCCTAGGGGTCTTCTAAATTTCTGAAACAGGAATTTAGGAAACAGTGGGACTTTAATTTCCCATTTCTTCCCCCATTCTATCTGCTTATTGTCCCAGGGATTTCACTTATAACTGCCTTCCCTCTGGATAAGGAATAATGTCTAGGTACTGAAAGGAGCTAATACCTTAATGAAGCAATGTTAGCTTTCAGTGTTATTCACTCCCATATTTTTCTTTTTATTCATGGATTCTTAAGATGGGTCTGTGAACTTTTTAAAAAATTTGATAGCTATATATTTTGTTTTATGCATTTAAAACTGATATTCTGAGAATGCATCCTTATAAGCTTTATCATACTGCTAGAGGACTATATAATACTAAAAAGGTTAAGAATCCCTAATATAAGCAGAGAACTGAGGTAAATACCTAGATGATTAAGGCAAAAAGAAAACCCTTGAAAATTATGAAAAAGAGTAGTCTGGAGTTTCGTTATTTAGGTTGGTCCTGCTAAAGTCTTCCTCTAACCCTTATTTCCTGTCTTCTGTTGATTTATGCCAGTGTGTTAGCTTTGGCATCTCTCTGTGACACTGGAAGGCTTTTGTACACCCACAATGTTCTCATTGTGTTTCAATTTATAATCCCAGGAGATAAAGAAGTATTGGTGTAAATTGATTGGTATAGAGTGGCTGGTAGAAAGTATTGTATTTTGGTATAGTTTTTGTCTTGTAAAATTCAATCCTGAATTTTATATACTGAGATATGCATTTGTTTTATCAGATGTATCACGGGTTCTTGCAATGTATATCTAGGGCATGTTTATGATCAATATCCAGGGACAAGGGATCAATAAGTTTTGCTTTGCTTGTTTTTAATTACATGTGAGGAAACTAGATGGCACTATGGATAGAGCACTGGACCTGGAGTCAGGAAGACTGAAGTTCAAATATGGCCTCAGATACTTTATAATTGTATGACCTTGGACAAGTCACTTGATTCATCTGACTCAGTTTCCTTATCTATAAAATGGGAATGATAACAAAACTACTTCCCAGGGTTGTTGTGAGAATAAGATGAGATAACATGGGGTGGCTAGGTGGCGCAGTGAGTAAAGTGCCGGTCCCAGAGTCAGGAGAACCCAAGTTCGGTTCAGGCCTCAGACACTTAACACCCACAAAAAAACTTGCCATGTAACTTAAGTTACTTAACCCCAGTTGCCCTCTAAAAGGCAAAAAAGAAAAAAAAAAGATGAGATAACATTTTTAAAGTGCTTTGCAAACCTTAAAGTACTAAAAAAAAAAGAGCTAACTGCTATTGTTATTATTATTATTGCCTGACTTTATACAATATAGAAATGATTGAAAAATTTGTATATAAATAAAATGCTTTTAAGTCTTTAAATTTTTTTTTAAATAGCAATATTATTTGCACTAGTGAAACTTGTGATCCCCCTAGATTTCTAACCATTCCACCTCTCTCTTCTTCGCTGGTTGTCTTCTTTCCAATTTCTTAATATGGGTATTATTCTCCAAAGGTCAAGCCATTTTCTTCTCTTTGTAGTTTCTCCCTTGGCAATCTTATCCACTCCCATGGTTTCAACTACATTCTCTATGCAAATGATTTCCAGACTCATATCTCCAGCCATGATCTTTCTTTTCCAGGCTCTAGACTCACATATCCAACTGCCTACAGAACATCAGCATCTAGATGTTCCACCACCTATCTTTCCTGCTAAACTGTCTTATCCAGAGACTCTTTATCTCTATGGCACAACTGTTTAATTCATCTCTCATATTTTCACCTTGATCATCTTCAAGCCTTGGAATTTTTGTTTTACTCTTCCCTTTTACTTACAGTTTCTTTAATATTTCAAGGATACGTTATTTTGATACTGTAGCTGCTTTCTTTACTAGCACAGATCACAACCATTTACCAGATTCTGCCACTATAATCTCAGTTGTTGCTGGCATTGTGTAGTCATTTCAGTCTTGTCCTACTCTTTGTGAGTTTGGGATTTTCTTGGCAAAGATACTGAAGTGATTTGCTCATTTTACAGATGAGGAACTGAGGCAAATAAGCTAAGTGACTTGCCCAGGGTCACATAACTACTAAGTGAGTCTTCCTGACACACTACCAACATGCCATCTAGCTGCCATAATCTCAATAGGATCTCTGTAATGTCTTTCCTGTCCAACTACCACTACTTTTGTACAAGCCCTCAATACCACTTGCCTATATTATTGCGATAGTCTTATTTAGAAAAATCACTTCTCTAGATTTCAGTTTCCTTTTCTATAAAATGGGGGAGATGGTAGCTCTAGTCTACATATGTGACTGATCTAGAAGTTCCCTTCCATTTCTAAACCTCTAATCCTCTGATTGAATCTTTTCAGTCATTTTTCATATCATTCCTCTCTACTCACTTTATGTTGTAACCAAATTAACTAGCTCTCTACCCCTTGATGCCTTCATGCTTTTACTTAGGCTGGTCTCTAGCCCAGGAATATTCCTCTCCCTCTTGTCTTTATTGTTTTAATTCCTACTCACACTTTAGGGGCCAACTCAAATGTTTCTTCCATAAGCCACGGCTGATCTCCCATGTTGGTAGTAAGCTTCCCCCTCAAAATTGATGTATAATTTTGCTTTATTGTGAACTCCATGCAATATTGCACATTATATATCTAATACATATTCTCTATTAATATATTTAACATGTGTTTGTGTCTACACAGATACACATACATATATCCCAAATCTGGTAATTTCTACTGGCTGTACCAGCTGCCTAGAATGCTCTTCCTCCTTATGTCTGCCTCCTTGTTCCCTGCTTTCCATCAAGCCTCAGTTAAAACCCCACATTCTGTTAGAAGCCCTTTCCTGACTCCTCCCCCTTAATTCTAGTACCTCCCCTCTATTGCTTATTTCCAGTCTGTAATGTGTTCATACTTAGCTGTTTTTGTGCCATCTCCCACATTAGTCTGTGAGCTACTTGAGAGCAGGGATTATTGTTGTTCAGTTGTTTGGTCTTGATCAACTCAATATGACCCCATGGATCAGAGCATACCAGTACTGTCCATGGGATTTTCTTGGCAAAGATACCAAAGTGGTTTGCCATTTTCTTCTATGGATTAAGGCAAATGGAGGTTAAGTGACTTGCCCACACAGCTAGTAATTTTCTGAGGTTGGATTTGAACTCAAATTATCCTGATTCCAGATCCTTTGCTCTACCCACTGCTTATCTAGCTGCTTAATGAGGCATTTGTTGTTCAGTTATTTCAGTCACGTCTGACTCTTTGTGATCCCATTTGGGGTTTTCTTGGCAAATATACTAGACTGACCATTTTCTTCTCCAGTTCATTTTACAGATGAGGAACTGAGACAAACAGGGTTAAGTAACTTGCTCAGGGTCACACAGGTAGCTAGTGTCTGAGACCAGATTTGAATTCAGGAAGATGAGTCTTCATGACTCCAGAACTCCTACTCTATATGCCCCTCTAGCTGCTGACCACTGACATGTAGTAGGTACTTTATAAATGTTTATTGACTAAATGACTTGTTAGTTTATTTTTTCCTCCACACTTCACCACACTTCCAGCCTACAACCATTTGAAGAAATAGACTACATATTCTTTGAGGACATGGCCTGTATGGTTGGTTCTCTCCCAGAGACTAGTATAATATTCTGCCTAGAACTTCACATTTCATTAATGTTCTGTTGTATTAATTTGTGTCATAGTGCATTAGATTTTCTAAATAAAAAAATTTACATTATAGTATAGAAAAAATAGCAATTTTCTATCAAGCTATTGTAATGCCAAGCAAAGGCAACTTCCCAAGGTTCAAAATACCAGTAGGTGCTCTCCATTTTATTCAGTGAAAAATTAAGAACAGAGAAAAATCAAAATATAGCATAATTCAAAATACAGCATTCACCAAGTATAATTCAATAATCTCCAAGTACTACTCCACCCCTGGACAGTATAATTCATTTAGTCAATCCCAAAGACCCTCTTCTAAGTACTACTCTACCCCTAGGCTGTACATTTATTTAGTCAACTACAAAGCCCCTCTTCTCAAATAGAGATTAGTTTCCAATCATAAGTAAAGTACATTCATTTGTTCAATCACAGAGCACAAAAAAGTCTAAAGTTTCCCACCCTTGGATCACAACTGAATCTACCCCAGAGTTATAACAAGCTTAAGGACAGCATTTAATAACCAAAGAGAGAGCTTTTCTTCATCTTGACCCGAGGCAAGTTCTCAGCAATCTTTGTTCCTGGGGAGACAAAGCTTAGTAAGGCCACAAGATACATTACCAGTGTCTTCATTAATTCATTCTCTGTCTGCAGAACAGTCCTAGGACCCCTGAAAACATTAGCAAAACCCTCTTCCAGGATTTCTGTAAACATACAATAAGAAAATCCTTCTTCAGGGCTTCTGAACCAACAGCAGGGTTTCAGAACCTCTGCAACAACAGCATTGGCCTTCACCAGTGGGCGCAATTCACTCTCTGTCTGCAGAACATTCTCAGGAGCTCTGAACCAACAGCAAGGTTCCAGGGCCTCTGCAACAACAGGACTGTCTTTCACCAGTGAACAAATCTGGCAAAACAGCATCAAAACAGACAAAGTACCAGCATAACAGCCATGTCTCTTCGGTCCTTGGCAGCTCTGGGTGGCAGCTCTCAAAAGTCCTGGGCAATTCAAACCGGCCCTCAGCAATCCTCTCCGTCTCTCTCTGCCTCCAAGATGCTGCTTCCAAAAAAGTTCTTCTGCCTCTCCCTTTGCTTGTGTCTCTCTAAATTTATGTCACCAGCTCCTCCCAGTTCAGCCCTCTCTTTTCACATCAACAAGTCCATCCCACAAGTAGGATTCACAAGCTCTAGGTTTTAACACAATCAATCCGAAAACCAAGCCAATACAGGGGGATCTTTAAATTCCATTACTATTACAACTATAATAATTAATACCTACCATGAGTTATTTTTTCCAGTAATGTTGAAGAATTTGTGTGGATCTCCTCATACCCATCACAACCTGTAGTAACACTGTTCATTGGTAAGATCAGTGAGTAAAATATGGGTATTTCCTCCCCTTATTCCTAAATCACTCTCTTAATGTCTGCCTTTTAGGACCAGATAGTAAAGAACATTTTTTTAAAACTTTGTTAAAATTTGTTTTTATTTATTGGTTGTTCCAAGCATTCAGAAGGATTTAGTTCATCTAAGAAATAAAGAAATAAAATGAAAGGAACTCATTCTTTTGTAGGTAAGAGCCTGCTTGATTAAATTTGAAACAACTAGGGAAATAAATATTTAAGAAGTTTTATGTGGCATTCTAACTAGGAGCACATAGCTGAGGGGAGGGGAGGTTAGGAAATAAAACTTTATATAGTGCCTACTATATGCCAGGTACTATACTAAGCTACTGTTTTGCTAATATATTAGCAAAATACTAATATTCTTGCTAATATTATTTCATTTGATCCTGTCAACTTGAAAGTCAGGTTAAAGGAGACAAAAAGGCTAGGTAATATACATTTATCATTTATTCCATTAAAAGCTAGATTAAACTAGCAAGCTTGCACATGCAAGGAACCAAAACCTAAGTTCTGACCGCCTGAACAAAAGAATGAGAACGCTTAAATACACTTTAGAACCATCCCAATTCAGGGTGGCTGTGTCACTCAAATTTATGATCTCCATAAATGTTTAATCATTGTATGAGAAAGGAATTTTCTTAATTGCACAGATGGTAAATACAATAAAATAAGAAAGTTGAGAGAGTGTCAATTGAAATTATGATTCAGGATATCTGTGTTTTCTTTACCATTAATATGCTATAACATAGTATATGTCCAAAAATATTAGGATAAGAAAAATCCCATTACCCATCAGTGCCTCAGGTTTAGGGTCTCATCATTAATGGCCATAAAGTAAGCCCCATCTGACTTTGTTGACATAGGAAGAGGTGCTTAGCACAAGTTATTGCCTATTGATTATGCCCATTTTACAATTGAAGGAACTGAAGCAAACAGAATTATTTTGCTTGAGATCACACAACTAGCAAGTATCTGAGACTGAATTTTAACTCAAGTCTTTGTAACTCTACGTCCTGCCCTATATTCACTGTGCCTCAGCTGCCACAAGGTTCCTTGAGGAAGAAACAGAAGACAGCCTGTGCCAGTCAAATCAAACCACTACCATAATTTTACCCCCATTTTCCCACAGACCCTTAGGGAGAGAGCCCAGGACCCTCAAACCAAGAGGCTTGTTAATAGTAATATTTGCAGCCCACCACTCATAGCCATCATCTTGGGAAGCAACCCCATATGTAGATGCAGTTTCACAGTTGCTACACAAAAAGAAATTTATTGCGGCCAACGCCATTGACTTTGTCATAGTTCAATGTGAGAACCAGAAATAGTTCAACCTTACTGACAATGGCATTAGAGAAGAGGCATCTTCCTTGCTGCCTCACCCTGGGGAACATAGGACTTTTCTATCTGACCTGCAGATAAAACCTTCCATATATTTTGTCTCACCCATTAGAATGGGAACTTCTTGAGAGCAGAGATTTTCTTACTTTTGGCTTTGTCCAGCATCTAACACAGTGCTTTGCACTTAGTAAGTGCTTAATAAATATTTTATTCATTTACTCATGTATGTTTGTTGCCTTAATAAATAAATTTGCCTAACAGTATTAGAAACCTTTGGTAACATTGAATAGTGCTTCCTTTTTCAGTTTTTAATGCCCACAGTGTAGCCTTCACTACCCTAATTAGGTGCCACTGATCACCCCGATGGCCACTAACAAATGGCATGTAACACTAGAGAAGAATTAAAAACTTCCACCTGACATCCACTTTTTTTTTGAAATAACAGAATTATCACATAAATAAATTAGCAACTTCTGTCAGTCACTTCTTTTACCATCATGGAATATGTTATGGAAAGTGAGCCAAAGATATAGACATAAGAACTTCTAAATTCTAATCCCCTCTTTGACAAGTTGGGATTTGCTGAATGATTAAAATCTCTGTTAGAGTAACATAGTAGGGCTTGAGAAAGTAATATTTGTGATGTGATGTGTAATTGTATTTTGCACAAATATTTAAAAAAAGATTTTCTGCAGCAAGGAGAAAAATAGAGGTATGCCCATGTAGCAAATGTACAGTCTCTTTTATTTTTGTTTACATTTCTATTATTGTTGATGACACTGCCACAATCTTGCGTTTTTATTCTGCTTTAAAAAACCTTCTCAAAGTGCCTTCACATATAATAGCTCAATTTTCTCATATTTGTGTGTTTACCTCACCTTTGCCCCTGCCATCCTAAAGGATGGAACCTAAATGCACTTTAAAATATGGGAAAATTGAACTCATTATCTCATTTTATCCTGACAAGAGCCCTATGTAGAGGGATGACTTGCTGAATTTCATACCAGAATATTGATGCATATTTATACTTTTCCATCCCCAACATCTCTACTTAAATGGGGGAGAGAAGAGGAAACCCCACACAACTGTCCAGTAGAGACCAATGTTCTTCATCTTTTCATTGCAGCGATGCATCATCATTGCTTAATTGGGGAAAACTGCTCACTAGAGTGTTGAACAGTATAAATTTCTTTAAATGAAAGGATTTTCTTTTGAGACTTATGTGACACCCCTCAAAATAACAAAATTATACCTCAGATTATTTTGGAACCAGATAATGATACAGGTTACTCATTCCTTTTTTTCCAAATTAGGGAGTTTTCACCCAAAGTTTCTACTTTGCTTCAGAAATAACACATAACAATGCATTGTGTCTTTTGTATTACAGGTCTTTGATTATGACTTTGGACTACAGGATGATTTTATGGGTTCAGCTTTTTTGGATCTCACATTGTTGGAGTTAAAAAGGTACAGTTCTCTTGGAGTCATCTCTATCACTAAAAACCATTAAACAGCAGAATTGTGTTTCCCCATTACACTGGTGGTTTAGAAAATAAAGCTTTTTGCTACCAACCTTTTGACAGAAAAATGATGGACACAAGATATAGAATGAGACATTTTCATACACAGTCAATGTAAATTGTGTATGAAACTGTTTTTGATCAACTGTGTCTATTTTTTTAACAAGGGCTTTGTTCTTATTTTCTTTTATTTTTCTCCAGTGGAGGGCAATGGGAGATTTGATAAAGTAGCAAAAAAAGAAAGAAAAATGGACATCAAGGCAATTTCTTTAAGTGGAGAGAAAAGAATGGAAAGAAGGCTAGATAAGCAGAATAGTCTCAAAAGCTAAAAACTGATCTCATTATATCCATAAAAAGAAAAGTACATACATACACACATATATATGTTATAGAGGCCTGGAGTTTATATACCAATCTCATTTTTTTATTGCTTCGCTGTGTAAATGCAAATACCTATTCTATTGACATTTGAGTTCAAGATAAAAATAATTTTTAAAAGGAAAATGAAACTTGTGAATTTTGCTTCAAAAGTTCAATCTCTCTACCACTTGAGCAAAGTTCATGAAAGTTTAACATGAAAGTCATTGTCAGCTTCTTTATAAGGGAATGTTGTACAGAGGATTATCAGTGGTTACTGTAAAGTGTTATGCTTTTCAAAGTGCTTTTGACACTTAAGGATAGTCCTGGAGTTCAACAGGCAGTGAAGCAGACCAGACCTGGGACTCAGAAATCAGATAGATCTTCTAAGACAGGGAAGCTGGAAAGGCTCAGCAGTGAGTACAAGGAAGAAGTCAGAGGAAGATTTGAGTAGAATCATAAGAGAATGACATCAAGTGGTTCATTAAGGACCATAGGGTTTGGAGTCAGGAGACCTGGGTTCAAAGCCCAGTTCTGCCACTTACTACCTATGAACTTACAAGTCATAAGCTCTCTGGGCCTCAGTTTCCTTCTCTGTAAAATGAGCAGGTTGGATTAAATGATCTTTAAGTTCTAAGGAATTCAGTAGTTATTATTTAGGAGAGTGGCTGAAGGAATGACCTAACAGATAGAGTGAAATAAGCATCAAGATAGTGTGATAATAGACAGTAGTCAGAAGGCAGTGCAGGTATGGGGTTGGAATGAGTTTTCTTGATTGAGAATGAGCCACACGAACTTCATTCCCAAGAATACTAGAGAGAACAAAGCCAAGTCCTGGAAAAATTGACTTATGGAGAAAAACACCAAGAAAGCATAAGGTCAATGACTCCAAATCTAAGAATAAAGTCAAGGACTTATATTTTCCTTATATAGGAGTCAAATTGGTTCCATAGAATGGTGGTAAGACTCTATATATGTGTTAAATTGTCCTAACTGGAGAAATGAATGTGCAAAGTGAAAGGCCTGTCATTAAGTACATGGGGTACAATGGAAAGAATTACTAGATTGGGAGTCAGAAGATCTGGGTTAAAATCTTGGCTCTGCCACTTGCCTGTGTGACTTTTTAGAAATCACTTAACTTCTCTGGGCCCAGTTTCCTCATTTGTATAATGTAGGGACTGGACTAGATAACTTCTGAGGTTTCTTCCAGCTCTAAAGCTTCTGAACAGAAAAATTGCCCTTTTATTAAAAAAGAGAGGTTAGATAGACACAAACCTCCTGACTGTGAGGTAAAGAAGACTTAGATATGCTACCAAGAGTGATAGGATTGCATGGTCTTCTTTAGTTAGTCAACAAATATTTATTAAGCGCTGACTTTCTGGTATCTTACAAAGACAAGGAAAATCTCTGTATGAAATTCTCCAAGGCCAGAATCAGAGACCTGTTATATACCTGTCTGTCTGGAATGGCATAATTACAATTTGAGGTGGACATAAAAGCAGAAAAATGGATTCTCTAATTTTGAGAGACCGTTATAGTTCTCAGCTTGTAATTTTCATCTGCAAAACAAGTGAACAGGTTTATTAGTTCAAGATATGTCATAACAAGATCTGTCACATGAAGCAACTGGCATTTTGCACTGCTCTAATATACTTACGTTTATTGTGTACTGGAATTATCTTCCATTTATCTGATGCTCTCACTAGATTGTCAATTTCAAAAAAGCAAAAACCACCATTTCTTTTATTTTAAAGCAAGTGTTCCTTTTCACTGACATAGAACTTTTTATTGCATTTTGACCAGAAAGATCAATTGTCTATCTATAGAAATTAAATCTGTATTAAATCATAGCCAAGAATTCTATTCATGGCCAAGGGTTCTGGAAATCATTGCTGTCAAATATATAATTACTGATGACTAATCAGTAATCTCCATTTTATTTTAAAGAAGCTTTGAAACTATTTTTCAGATCCATACAAAAGATGGTGATGATAGATGAATGGAATAGACAGATAGCTAACTAGCTAGCTGGAGTATGCATTTATTAAGCACTTATTATGTGCCAGTCCCCTTCCTAAGCACTAGGAATACAAATAAAAAAAGAAACAGTTCTTGCTTTCAAGCAGTATACATTCTAATGGGGGAAGAGAGCACACAAAATGGTGAAGGGTACCCACTCAGGGGCAAGATGAAGAAACTTGGAGAGTCAGAATCATAACCTTGATGTTAAAGATAAGAAGACTGACAAAGTAAGGATTTGTGGGTGTGGTATGTAATTAATCACACCCTGGGCCTTAGGTCTTGGTGAACTTCTACTTCCTAGGATATCAACTCCTTTTTAGACTAGATTCAGGGGCCCTTCCTCTTTGGCCTCAGGGATTTCTCCCTTACTATTTTCTCAATCTCTTTTAATTCCTAAAACAAGACTTGAGTCACTGATCCCCCAACCTTCCTGTTCCCTGAATTTTCCTTCCTTCCTGATCTCTATATGAATGGCATCATCCATCCCCAGGATCACCATGCCAATCAATCACCATGCCACATCTGTGAATCATTTATGTGTGAAGTTCTTAACCGGGGGTTCACATACTTTTTAAAAAATTTTGATAACTTTTTTCAATGTAGTTGGTTTTCTTTGTAATCTTATGTATTTTGTTTTATGTCTTTAAAAACATTGTTCTAAGAAAGGGTCCACAGGCTTTGCCAGAATCCCAAAGGGATCCATTACACAAATAGGAATCTTGTTCTATGTGGACTAGTCACATTTAGCCCAAATCACTATCTAATTCTCCCCCTCAACCAAAGTAATATAAAGACAACTTTCCTCTCATCTTAAAAACAAAGACAAAAACCCCAAACCAAAATATTAAGCTGATACAAAGTTAACCCCACAGGAACTTCAATTAAAAAAAAAAAACTTTGTAATTCTCCTCATTATCCCCACCTCCAGTTCTTTTTACAGGTTCAAATATTAGTTAAATGTTTGGTATTGAATCAATGCTAGGTCCAAGATAAGTATTCAATAAATTTTTGTTGGTGATTGATAATTTTCCCCTCTCTGTAAAAAAGAAAATGAGTCTTTAATTTGTTCTTCCTCTCTCTTCTATGTTGTCATTTTCCCCTAAAGTCAAACATGTGCACAAATTGTTATGTGGCATCTGGCAGCATGTATAATTGCTGGTTTCTATTGAGTGTTCTTTGTATCATTCTTGGTTTATTTATTTATTTAACATTTTTGGGTTTTTTCCCAATTACATGTAAAAACTATTTTCCACATTCATTTTTTAAAAATTTGAGTTCCAAATTCTCTCCCTTCTTCCTCTCCCCTCATTGAGAAGACAAGCAATTTAATATAAATACATGTGCTGTCTTTTGCATCATTCTTAAATCATCAGAAAGTATTATCATAGAGGACACTGGTATCTGCATTCTGATCATGGGAGAATACCTGGGAGTATGCACAGACTTTTAGAAAAACTGGGGAGGGGGGTGGCCAGGTAGCACAGCGAGTAAGAGCACCAGCTCCAGTGTTGAGAAGACCTGGAGATCGAATCCCGGGCTCAGACACTTAGCACCCACCCAGAAACACCTGGCCGTGTAACCTTGAGCAAGTTACTTAACCCCAATTTCTTAGGGGCAGCCAGGTGGCTCAGCGAGTAAGAGCACCAGCTCCAGTGTCGGGATGACCTGGATCAAATCCGGGCTCAGATGCTCAGCACCACACCCAGAAATAATAACTGGCCGTGTAACCTTAAGCAAGTTACTTAACCCCAATTGCTTTAAAAAAGAAAAAAGAAAAAGAAAAACTGGGGAGAGCCTAAGTCTTGTCTCCTGCTGGGGTCAGAAGATTTAACTTCAGATTCTCACACAAAGAGGTGGTCTTACTCCTTGCTAAGGCAAATTCCTCTATCTGCACAAACAATCCTATTCCATCTCACAACTCTGTCACTTACTTTTAATTTCTCCCCTCTTCCCTAGCACCTGCAAACATTCCCATGTCCCTCCTAGCCTCAAAAAACCCTCACTTGTTGCTTCCCCACCCCACCCCTGCCATATCATGCTATGTCTGCTGTCCTTTCTGGCTAGACTCCTTGAGAAGGTCATCTACATTAGGTGTCTCCATCTTCTTTCCTCACACTCTCCCTTTTCTTAATTCCTTCCAATCCAGCTTCCAGCCTCATGTTTCCAGTAAAGCTGCTGTCTCCAAAGTTCCATCATTGTCAATTCCAGTGGCCTTTTTTAATCCTCATTCTCCTTGACCTTATGCAGCCTTTGATTCTGTTGATCACTTTCTTCTTGTTATTTTCTTCGTTCTGGGTTTTCGGGATTCTACTCACTTCTGGTTCTCTCTTCCCAATCTAACTACTCCTCTGTCTCTTTTGCTAGATTTTCACCCAGACCATGCCCTCTAACCATACATGTACTTCAGGGTTCTGTCCTGAGCCCTCTTCTCCTCTCTTTCTTTTTCTACAATTAATTACTTTATTTTTATTTCTCAATATTCACTTCCATAAGTTTTAAATTTTCCCCCCAAACCTTCCCCAAGATGTCTTGCAACCTGATATGGGCTCTATACATGCATTCCTATTAAACAATTTTCACATAAGTCATGTTGCATAGAAGAATTATAACAAATGGGAAAAATCATGAAAAAGAAAAACAAAACAAAAAAGAAAAGTCTTCTTTATTCTGCATTCTGACTCCATAGTTATTTTTCTAAATGTGGCTGGTATTTTCCATCATGTGTGGAATTGTTGTAGGTCCTTGCATTGCTAAGAAGGACTACGTCTATTAAAATCAGTCCCCGCACACTGTGTCTGTTACTGGACACAGTGTTCTCCTGGTTCTGCTCCCCTCACTCAGAATCAGTTCATATAAATCTTTTCAGGTTTCTCTGAAGTTCACCTGTTCATTCCATTACATTCATGTACCACAACTTGTTTAGTCACTCCACAATTGATGGGTGTCCCCTTGATTTCCAGTTCTTGGCCACAACAAAAAGAGCTGCTATAAATATTTTTTCTACATGTGGGTCCTTTTCCAATTTTTATGATCTCTTTGGGATATAACACTAGAAGTGACATTGCTGGATGAAAAGGTATGCATGTTTTTATAGCCCTTTGGGCATAGTTCCAAATTGCTTTCCAGAATGGTTGGAGCCGCTCACAGCTCCACCAACAATGAATTAGTGCTTCAACTTTCCCACATATTCTCTAACATTGATCATTTTCCTGTTTTGCCATGTTAGCCAATCTGATAGGTGTGATGTGGTATCTCAGGGTTGTTTTGATTTTTATCTCTCTAATTAATAGTGATTTAGAGCATTTTTTTCATATGACTATAGCTAGCTTTAATTTCTTCCTCTGAAAACTATCTGTTCATATCCTTTGATCATTTATCAACTGAGAAATAACTTGTATTCTTATAAATTTGACTAAATTCTCTATATATTTTAGAGATGAGGCCTTTATCAGAGACACTGGTTATAAAAATTCTTTCCCAGTTTTCTGTTTTACTCCTTATCTTGGTTGCATTGGTTTTGTTTGTGCAAAAGCTTTTCAATTTAATGTAACCAAAATTATCCATTTTACATTTCATAATGATCTCTATTTATTGTTTGGTCATAAATTTCTCCATTCTCCATAAATCTGACAGATAAACTCTTCATTGCTCCCCTAATTTGTTTTTACTATCAGTCTTCATACCTAGATCATGAACCCATTTGAACTTTATTCTGGAATACGATGTCAGATGTTGGTCCATGCCCAGTTTCTGTCATACTATTTTCCAGTTTCCCCAGCAGTTTTTTTTGGTCTTTATTAATTTGTTTTTTCATTTTTAGTTTACAAGATTCAGTTCCACAATCCCTTGAGTTTCATATTTTCTCCCACTCCTCCCCTCCTCTCATGGCAGCATGCAATCAAGTATAGGATCTGCAAATACTTTCACGTTAGACATTAGTAAGGTTATAAAGAAGGATTGTAATGTATGGAATGAACAATTGGAAAGAGGAAACAAAACCAAACAAGAAAAGGACAAAGAGAAGGTAGTTTGTTTCAATCTGCATTCAAACTATGCTCTTTCTAATTCTTTCTCTGAATGTAGACATCTCTTTCCATCATGAGTCTTTTGGAGTTGTCTTATAACCCTGCATTGCTGAGAAGAGTCCAGTCCATCAAAGTTGGTCATCACATATACATTGTGTCTGTAGTTGTGTACAAATTTCTCCTGGTTCTACTCTTCTCACTCAAGATCAGTTTATATAAGCCTCTCCAGGTAAATAAGAAATCCACCTGCTCCTCATTTCTTATAGCACAAGAGTATTCCATTACATTCATAAGTGACAACTTGTTTAGCTTTTGCAGAAGTTTTTTGTCAGACAATGAGCTCTTATCACAGAAGCTGGGATCTTTGGGTTTATCAAATAGGAGATTGCTATAATCATTGACTACTGTGTCTTGTGTACCCAACATATTCCATTGATCTACCCCTCTATTTCTTAGCCAGTACCAAGTAGTTTTGATGATTGCTGCTTTATAATACAATTTAAGATCTGGTATGGCTAGGCCACCTTCCCTAGCATTTCTCTTCACTAATTCCCTTGACATTCTAGACCTTTTGTTCTTTTTGAATGATGAATTTTGATATTATTTTTTTCTAGCTCTAAAAAATAATTTTTGGTTGTTTGATTGGTATGACACTGAATGAGTAAATTAATTTAGGTAAAATTGTCATTTTTATTATATTAGCTCGGCCTACCCACGAGCAACTGATGTTTTTCCAGTTATTTAGATCTCACTTTATTTGTGTGAAAAGTGTTTTATAATTGTTTTCATATAGTCCCTGGGTTTGTTTTGGCAGGTAGATTCCCAAATATTTTATATGTCCACAGTAACTTTAAATGGAATTTCTCTTTCTATCTCCTGCTGTTGGGCTTTGTTAGTAACATTTGCCTCTTTGAGGCAATTCCCTGAGGCAATTCAGTATTCCCTGAACAAGGTATTCCATATTTAGTGTCCTGGCATTTTCTCTGGTTGTTCCACCGTGCCTGGAATGCTCTCTCTCCTCTTCTCAGCCCTGACTTCCCTTGTTTCCTCTAAGTCCTAACTAAAATCCTGCCTTCTACAGGAAGCCTTTCCATGCCCTCTTGATTTTAGTTGTTATTTACTATTCATCTTGTATAATAAATTGTGAACACCTAGAGGGCAGAGAATATCTTTTGCTTTTTTTTTCTTTTTGGATATCCTTAGCCTTAGCGCAGTGAATGGCACACAGTAGTTACTTAATAAATGCATATTGACTGATTGAATCCTTCCTTCATCACTTGAAACAGTTGTCACCTCAAGCAAGTCACTTAAGTCCTCTGGGCCTTAGTTTCCTCATCTGTGAAATGATAGGTGTTAGTCTCCAAGTCCCCTGAGCTCTCTGTCATCTCTCTATCTGTGACCCCATTGTTACACCAGGCCCACTTATTCATAGGATCCCAGACTTGTAGACTGGAAGGTTGTCTTGTTCAATCCCTTTATTGAAGAGATGAGGAAATCATAACTCAGAGAAGTTAGCTGCTTGCCCAGGATCACACGAGTACTAAGCAGCAGATCCAGTTCCTCTTACTCCAAATTCAGTGCTTTTTCTACCATAGTGTCTCATAAATGACTTGATGGATCAAAATCTTGAGCACAGTGCCCTTGCTTGGACCCTCTGCTGTTTAACATGTTTATCAGTGACATGTAGAAGTATAAATGGTTTGCTTATCAGATGTGAAGGTGACGCTGTTAGGAAGCTCTTAAGTTGGATGTCAGAACCAAGATCCCACAAGGTCTGTCAGGCTAGAACATTGAACAGAACTGAGCAAGATGACATTTAATAAGGATAAAGGAAAAGGCATTTAGGTTCATAAAAGTATAAATACACAAATATAAATATTCACAAGTGGAAGAGAGGAGATATTACTTATGCAGACTTTCTGAAGATTTCTCTCTATAGTTTTCTGTGTGTCCCATCTGCAAGTCAAGACCAGAAATTCATGTGCATGATGTACAAATCCAAGCCAAAAGAATACAGTAAAATACACTCAGCTATTTGCATCCATAAAAAGGCATCTTCATGACTAGTTTTCCATAAAATGTAGCTAAGATGTATGTAATGTATGATCATGATGAATTAAGAATGAGCTAAAATTTCAGGCATTTTCTGATGTTCAAACCATTGTTTTCTCTATAGATTATTTAGTCATTTGGTCTCATACCAAAACATAAATATCTTTTCTATTCCCTAAAACCTAAACAATTGAAAAAATCTCCAGAGGGAAAATGTAAGTGGAGAAAAAGAAGAAAAAACCTGTTAGCTGTTTTTTGGTTTAAATTTTCTCACTTTCCTTCCTTCATTCACTTATTAAGCCTCTATTATATTCCCATCAATGTGTTAGTTATTAGAGATACAAAGACAAAAAGAAATATTCCCTGCCTTCAAGTAACTTATACCATATTGCTGAGGAGATAGCATGTACACATATAAGTAAATACAAAAACAGGTAACATAAACACAATATAATGTTGGTAGAGGCAAATTTTTACTAACTTGGGGAATGAATCAGACTTGGCCTGCTAGAGGGGTGACTTTAGTTGAGCCTGGAATAGAGGTAGGAATTACAAGAGATAGAAGAAAGGATGCAGATCATTCCAAGCCTTAGGTGTGTGTGAAGAGGGGTGGAGGGAATTGGGGCAAAATGTGCGAAAACACAGAGGAAGAAGATGAACTCTCTTGTACAGTAGAGGTGTCAAATGTGCAGTCTACTACATTCCCAAGTACAGTTTAGACCAAATTAAACTGTTACTGGGAACTATTTAATAAAATAAATTAAAATAAAATACTGATAATATTAATATATAGTTTTCTAAGTCAATATATAACCCTAAGGGAACCTTATGTAGGGTTTATGGTCCCTGTTTCTATTTGAGTTTGACATCATTTATATACAGAGTATAGCAGATGGGCTACTTTGGCCAGAACAAAGGATGTGTGAAGGGAATTGATGGGTAATCAACCTGGAAAGTTTAGGTGGTAGTGAGATTTTCAAGGGATTTAAATGCCAAACCGAGGATTTTGTGTTTTATCCTGGAAGTAATAAGGAACCCCTGGAGCATCTTTAACAAGAAGGTCAAATATTCATTTTAGGAATATCAATTTGGGCAGCTAACTGTGTGTAAGATGGATTAGAGAGTTTGGAAGAGACTTGTAAGTCAGTTAGTGAGTTATTTCCATAGAGGTGCTAAGGTCAGTGTGAACTAGGGTGCTGACCATGTGAGCAGAGAGAAGGGGACAAATGTGAAAGTTTTTATAGAGGTGGAATCAAGGGAACTGGACAAATGACTGAACACAACTAAGGCTCATTTCCCCCATTAGAATGTCAACCTCTTTGAACTATTACTACTGCCTAGCATGATATCTTCTACAAGATAGGCATTTATATGTTGTTGAAATGAATTAAGTGACTCTGGCCCAGGATTAGGGTGGGAGTCAGTGTCTGGAAGCTCTCAGGCTATTGCTGAACTACAGATAAAGAAATGGGTGTTGTTTAGATCTATTGGGAACAACTTGGCATTTCCCATCATTTCTAGGACCTGAAACTCGGGTATATCCTTCTCTCAATCTACTGCTGATTTTTCTTTTGAACTCTTCACAAAGGAAAGAGTCAGTCCCCAGGATTTGGTTTCATTATTTTTTGCCCTCCTGTTGTCAGCACCAGATGATTGATTCCTTCTGGCCCTCTGCTTCTCTTTGTGCTCTCATTGGCCTTCGCTGGCATACTGAGATGTACAAGGGAAAAGGTGACAGTAAAATCCCAGGAAGGGCTTAGAGACTCCTAGATTTCTCTGTCATGTGGTTTTTTAGTGCTCTGGACTTCATCCTGTTCCCCAAAACCTCATCATCCTTCCAGATCACATCAATCCTGACCTTCTCACTAACCCCTGCCCCTGGGACCCTCCTTCTTAAGCAGGTAGAAGGTAAACAGTGGAGAGCTCCTCCCATATCCTTCATTTAAAGAGGGCACCCAGGGCAGCCATCTCCTCCTTTTCTGCCCAGCTATACTCCTCTGGTCTTCATACCTTCCCTCTCCTTCCTTCCACTCCCATTTGAGCTTCTTTTAATGTGTTATTTTCCCCCAATAGATTGTAAACTCCTTGAGGTCAGGGACTATCCTTTGCCTTTCTTCATATCCCCAGCATTTAGCACAGTTCCAAGAACACTGTAGGTACTTAATAGAAGTTTATAAACTGACTGACTTAACTCTTCTAAAGTCTTGAAAGTCCTGTAAGGTTCAGTTTCTTAGCAAAGGAGACAGTGTAGGGCTAGGTGTCAGGAGATCTGGCATCTAGATCTGAGTCATAGTTTGATTTTGGATCAGTTACTTCTCTAGAATTCATTTTCTCCATAAGAAAGAACCTAGATCCCATGCATTTTACAGAGGTTGAAGACATATGAGAAAATTAATAAAGGCTGATAGAATAAGAGTTGGAAGTGACCTCCGGGATTCCAACCTGTAAGAAACAAGTATGTCAGGGGCAGCCAGGTAGCACAGTGAGTAAGAGCACTGGCTCCAGTGTTGGGATGACCTGGAGATCGAATCCCAGGCTCAGACACTTAGCACCCACCAAGAAACACCTGGCTGTGTAACCTTGAGCAAGTTACTTAACCCCAATTGCTTAGGGGCGGCCAGGTGGCTCAGTGAGTAAGAGCATCGGCTGCAGTGTTGGGACAACCTAGGGATCAAATCTGGGCTCAGATACTCAGCACCACACCCAGAAATAACTGGCTGTGTAAGCTTGAGCAAGTTACTTAACCTCTATTGCTTTAAAAAAATGAAAAGGAAACAAGTATGTTACCAAGAACTCCTGGTGGCTGATGGTGAAGCCTGAAGGACTTTTATTTAACCTTCTTGCAGGAAAGGGTGACCAACAAGTAGACACACCCTTTTAAGACAAATACATAGCTTTTTATCTCTGTCTCCAATTCCAATTCCCTTTCCATTGGTTGGGGACCACAGGGTTTACAGCCTTTCTGAAATGCCTTAACCACCCATGTGAGTCTCTACCCCTGCTTACATCTCCCATTCCCCACATTTCCATGCCCCCTTTCCCTTATTTTCTTTTTACCTTATTTGGTCATAGTTCCAACTGTCTAACTGCCACATAAACTTGTATACCCTGTTGAGCACCATGCAGGAGCAACATCCTAATGATGATTTTCCACAAACCCATTAATTTTACAGATGAGGAAACTGAGGCACAAAGTGGTCAAGTGACGTGCTCAAGATCACACAGATGGTATAAAACAGAGCCAGTGTCCTCTCATTTCTAATCTAGCCCTCCTTCCACTGTCCTACTTAGAGGAAAATTCCAGAGCTCAAAGTGATGAAATTCTTTGAAAATTCCATATAAATTCCATTCCATTCCCAAATTTAAAAAAATTGAGGAGATAAATTAGTATTCATGTGACTGAGTTTTTCACTAATTTCTGCAAGCCTTAGGTTGCTAATGTTTAAAATAATAGTTGATATTTGCCTTACATCCTAATCTTATTGTGAGGAAAGCACACGAAAGTGCTATATAAATATAACCTATTAATATCATTTCCTTTTGGGGGAATAATTAGTGCATCAAACAGAATGGTGCCTATGGTTTTCCCAACATCCCTGTGAATTAGGAAAACCTGCCCAAAATTCGCTACCCTATTAGTGGGGGGTAAAAAGAAGGCAGGAGCTCCCTGTGGATGCAATGACTTCTTTGCTTTTTGTTTTTGTATTCTCAACACCTCACATACCCAGAACCTGGGTTGTATTTCATAAATGTTCTTTGAAGTAAGGTCAGTTAAAGAGTCATTAGTGAAGCTAGTCCATTGTCATCTCAATTGCCAGGCAATGGAACAATACATTTTACGATGAAAGCCAATGTGGGGCGGCCAGGTAGCACAGCGAGTAAGAGCATTGGCTCCAGTGTCGGGATGACCTGGGGATCAAATCTGGGCTCAGATAGCACCACACCCAGAAATAACTGGCCGTGTAACCTTGAGCAAGTTACTTAACCCCAATTGCTTTAAAAAAAAAAGATGAAAGCCAATGACTTTTTATTTTATTCTAGAGGGAAAATTACTGACTGCAAAATCAAATTTGTGTTTTGCTTCTTTTCACCATTAGTTAAATATCTGCTTCTACACTGACTAACTTGTCCTGAGCATGGGCCAAACTGGCTCCTAGAGTTGGCCAGCATGGCACAAGGGTCTGCTGAAATAAGCAATAAAATCCTCTCTGCCTTCAAGGAACCATGCTTGTTCCACTGAGGACAGTGATGATAATAAATAAATAACTTAGATTTGTATTGTGGCATATATAATTATAAAGCACTTTCGATACATTATCTCACAACAGTTCTTTCAGGTAGATAGTACCAGTACTTTATATCATCATCATTTTATATGTGAGGAAATTGAACCCTAGGAAATTTTGCCCAGAGTTATAGAATTGCATTATCATTGCATGCTACTTTTCTGTCATTTTTCTTAGTTGTCAAGGCTCCAGGAGCCTCAGGTCCTTAGAGAGTTAGCCCAAGGACTGAGAATGAAATTCCCTTCAGGGCTTCAAACTTTTGGGGCTTGTGAAAAGGTCACCAAGGTAGGTCATCCTTAAAGGCGACCACTACTGAGATCACAGAAATTTTTAAAGCTGAAAAATGAATACCCAGGAGTATGTCAGAGGCCCAGAAGTGCCAAAATGATTTAGCTACATTTTCTCAGGGAGAAGTGGATTTCTGGAAGGTTTGACAGGGTGGGGCAATTGGGTCTGATTGCCCTCAGGCAAAGAGTATAAGGAAGCTCTTATAATTAATGCCTGTGTTAATATGTCAAGGAACTTCAATGTTTTCAAAGCTTTCATCCATGAGTAACCTAGATAAGTTTTAGAGAGTTTCAAAGGGCCCTAGGTCTCAGAGACAAATTAGTATCTATGTGACTTTGAGTTTATCAACTAATCTCTATAAGCCTCAGTTTGCTAATCTTTAAAAGAATAGTTGGTACCTGAGACTCGGAGAGTAAGTAAGGACTTGCCCATGGTCAAGAGCTACCACCTTTTAGGGAATTTGAGCCCAGGTTTTCCAGATTGCAAATCCATTGTTGTGTCTTCTGCTTTGTGATTCGGTTCAACATGGAAATAATAGAGTATCAATTTCTTTGCAATAGAATGATTTTAAGGCTAAGAAATTGGTGCTCTCACTTAGTCTGATAGAGCAGTGATATTGAATGCAGCTAAGCTATGGAGAGAGCCCTCATCTGGGAGCTGAAGTGGTTTCCTTGCCACTGAGAACCTACGTATCCTTGAGCACACATGACTTGATCTCTGAATTCCCTTCCAGGTCAGATATTCTGTGACACTGTCTTCAGTGTCCTTTTTTCAGTACCTAGAACAGTGCTTTGCACACAATAAACATTTGAGAAATGTTTGTTGTCATCATATTGGATTTAGGGTACCTTTAGCAGTATATTGGAAAGGACCATTTGATTAGGAGCCTAAGGGCCAGGTTTCAAGTCCCAGCTCCACCATGCACTGCCTTTGTGACTTTGGCAAGTCACTTAATTATTGTGGCCTTAGTTCCCTCGTCTGTAAAATGAAGCAGCCTTAGAGGTCCCTTCTGGCTCTAGAGCTGTGATCCTCAGAGAGCCAGGAGTTGAGGACAAGCAGATATGTTAAAGGAACTGGGAGACATTGGAGTATAGTCAGAAGGGCTAGATTTGGAATCAGGGGATCTAGGTTGAATCCACTCAAAGGCTGTAAATCTGGCTGACTATAAGGATGATGGTGCCTTCCACAGTACCTAGCACTTTAGAAAGAAGCTTGTGGATTTAAGATGTACTGTTTTCTTAAAAAAAAGAAAAGCATTGCTGAATAGCTGCCATTAAATTATATGTAGAACTCAGTCATCTGAATCTGTGTAACACAGAACACATATTTATATGAGTGAGGGACTTGAAGTCAAGAAAGCATGGATGCAAAAACCACCTTTTACTCATATGAGCTTTGTGACCCTGGAAAAGTTACTCAGCTTTTATGAACCTCAGGCAACTTCCTAGAATTTATCTACTAAGTCAAAGATGGCTGCAATCTCTATCACTGGAGGGAGTTCCCACACTGGGAATTCATCACACTGTCAAAAAAAAACACACACACATCTTTCTAGTATTGTCATATAGATAATCTTGACAGTTAACATGGAGTTAAGAGGTACAGTCAATTCAATTGAACAAACATTTATTAAAGCACTAGGTACAGGGATAGGTTTTATTTAGTTCAACAACATTATTAAACACTTGGCATGTTGAAGGTGTCCATTCTAGACACACAGGACCATTTATTTATGTAAAGATTGGTAGCAGAGGGTAGCATGTGTCCTGGATACAACTAGCAAACCAGTTTGATGGGAACAGAGAGTATGTAAAGAGAAGTAATATGAAATAAAACTGGAAGGATAGGTGGGAGCCAGATTGTATATGGTTTTAAATGCCAGGCTGAGGATTTTGTATTTTATCCTAGAAGCATATGAAACCATCAAAGTGCACTGGAGTACTGGGGTAACATGGTCATATGTGTGATTTAGGAATTTCAATTTGGCCACTATGGGGAGAGTAGATTAGCTAAGGGAGAAAGCAGAGGCAGACCAATTAGGAGGATATTGCAGTAGTCCAAATGAGAACATCTGTAGAAAGAACTATGCATAGATTGTCTTGATCTCTGTGCTTTTATGACAGAGGAAGCTATGCTTCTGAACAGTTTGCTTCATAATCTATCCCTAAGGCAGTGGTATAAACTCAAATAGAAATGGATCTGGGCTACTGCATAGTGACTTAGAAAACCACAAGTTAACATTATCTATATTGTAATATATTTTATTTATTTTGTTAAATATTTCCTAATCATGTTTCAATCTGGTTTGGGAGTCTTGCTTTTAATAACTCTGGACATCCCCAGTTGTTTGAGTGGCTATAAAAGGAAGTTGATTCAGCTTCAGGCTGTTTCTGATGGGGGGGGAGGGGCTCTACCTACTTGACTTTGTAGAACCCCTTATCTTATATACACAAACAACTTTGCAAGCTGCATTCCTACTACATTGGGATCTTTTGAAAATTTCAGGAATATGACAATCAAGCAAAAATGTCGTAATATGTTCTCCTTGGTAATATACAAATATTTGTCTTTGAGTTCTCTTATGCTTCTTGAGTTAAAATTATACATATGATTAAAATTGATAGTTGACCCAAGTCACCCATCTGGGCTATAATTTTCCCCCTCCCCCACCAATATACGCCTGCTCTGACGAGGTAGGCAGCATAGATCATCAGTGGTCCTCTGGAATCATGGTTGGTAATTGCATTGATCATAGATCTTAAGTCTTTTTAATTTGTCTTTAAAAATTGTTTTTGGATTAAAAAAAATGTTTTCTTAATTGTTTTCACTTTACTCTGTATCGGTTCATTCCTATCTTCCCAGGTTTCTCTAAAGCAATCATTTTCAGCTTTCTTATGGCACAATAGTACTCCATTACATTCTTTTTCCTTGTTTAGCCTGTTTTTCTAATTTATGGGCACCCCTTAGCTTCTATTCTTTGCCACTGCAAAAAGATTTGATATAAATATTTTTGTACATCTGGATCATTTTTCCTTTCTTTGATCTCTTTTGGGTGTATAGGCCTAGTGGAGATATCTCTGGGACAAAGCATAAGCAAAGTGTAGTGCTCTTTGGGGATGTCACTCCAAATTGATTTCCAGAATGTCTGTACCAATTCACATATCTAATAGTGCATTAGTATGATTTGTGTTTTTCCATAGGCTCTTCAACATTTATGATTTTCTTTTGTTTTTTTCTTTCTACCATCCTTCATTCTTTTTCTTCTGTCAGCTTTGCCTATCTGATAGGTGTGAAGTGGACCCTTAAAGTTTTTTTAATTTGCATTTCTCCTATGACTATAAGATTAGATTTAAACCAGGGGTAAGATTGCCTGTTTTCTTGAAACACATTCACATAATTTCCCTTTCCATGGAAAAATGTGTTTTCCTAGATTATTTGCAAATTTTTTATAAGTAAGGAAAAAATGTACCCAATGACAAAAGACAGAAGATTATGGGACCATGGATTAGCATTGGAAGGAATCATTAAGGTCACCTAGTTCAATCCCTTCCTTTTCCAGATGAGGAAACTGAATCCTGGAGAGGTCAAGCAACATGCCCAAGGTCATGAATAATAATAAGGAGCAGATCCTAGGTTCAAATCTAGGGCCTCTGTGCTCCAAGTTACCTTCCTAAACTTTAATATCTAACATAGGTCTACCAATGTAAAAGAAACAAGTAATCTCCACATCTATCTTTTCTAAAGGCACAGAATGTTAGAGCTTGAAGGAATCTTAGGGGCCCCTAGTTTAACATTTATGTAGGTCATGAGTTTCTTTTGAGTTATCTAAGAATATACCCATGAATTATGTGAAAATACTGTGTCTACTTTAAATCTTCTCTAGGCTACACATAGGGATTTAGCATCTTAATTTTAAAAGAGGAAGAGACCTAATTGGTCATCATTTTACAAATGCAGAAACCAATGCCTAATGAGATGAAGTGACTTGCCCCAGGGCCCAACAAGCAATGAGAGGCAGAGACAGATTCAAACCCAGGTCCTCTGATTCCAAATCCCTTGGTCTTGTCTCTCCCCTTCTGTTTGTACAAGGAGTTTTTGGAGTCCAAGTACATGACCTTAAATTTTTCTCTTTTAAATTTAATCTAGTTAAGTTCAACCTACAATTACAACTTAACAATAACCCTTTAGGATGCTAATTTTGTTATTCAACAGACTGATTTTCCTTCTCAACTATTTGTTAATAACATATCAATAAATATTTATTAATTAATATAATTAATTAATTAAAAATTTAATAATTAAAAATATAATAATTAAAAAGAAGCAAAAGACATCTAACTTCATGTTTTTTAGATATTTTATCAGTGGACCTTCAAGTCATCTTATCTTGCCAGTGAGATGAATTGAATTAAATAATTCCTAATATGGATAAATGTAGTCATATACTTGGATTCACACAATTAATATCACAAGTATAAGCTTTTCCAGGTGGGGAGAAAATTTACATTGAAATTTTTGATCAGAATAGAGCTAAAGACAGAGCCCTGGGGTCCTCCACTGCAGACATTTTCTTTTTGAAAATTAAATAGAGTAGTTCATTGGAATTCCTCTTATCTGCTAGGCTGACAATTCTTTCAAAAGAATAAATAAATTTGACTAGTCCTTGATAAATGCATTCTTGTTCAAAATAATCACGTTTTCATTTTGTAAAATTTCACAAAGATCTCTAGGATTTTGACCAGAACAGATGCCAAGCTCATTAGCCTGTACCTCCTTTCTCTGTCATGTTTCCGTCTTCCTATACACCCTGTGTTTCCTTACTTTTCTCTTCTAAATAACCCCTCTTTATTGCCATTAGCATTTATCACAGACTTCAGTTTCTTGGACTTCAGCTCTCCTGATACCATTCCACCACTCTTTTTTATTTGTCTATAGTTACCTTCCTTCCCACACTCGATCCAGACTGATTAACCAGCTCCTTTCCCTTTACCCCTTCCCCTGATCTGAACCACCCAAGATCTCAGTCAGATTAAAGGAAGACCTGCCATGACAAAGGGCACTATCCTCCTTTGCTCCTCCCTTACTTCCTCATCTGGCATTTGGTCAGCCTAATCCCATCCTCACTTCATCTGAGCTGATCAAATGGGGCCTCCTGTGTTCTTCCCTTCCCTTCCCTTTAACCCTTTACCTAGTGGGTAAAGGGTGGCCAGACTGCTTAACTGTTCATAATACTTGGATGAAAAGGGAATCACTAACTCTATTCCTTCCAGTCAGATGGAGGATTTGCTGCCTGCCCTGCTATTTCATCCCATTGTCCTATAGGCTTTATCATTTGCCCTACCTCTTCTCTCCAATCCCCCAGATGCTATCATCTGACCCACTGATGCACTCTAAGGGGCTTTGCCATCAGCCCTTCCATAGCACTTTTAAGAACATCCCTGCCTTTCCAACCTTCCTACATCTGAACTTTTTTTATTTGTAATATATTCTTCTGATGAAAATTATATTTCACTGAAATTTCCTTCTTAAAAAGAATAACTTGTATTTCTATGGTGCTTTGAGGTCTACAAAGCACTTCCATACATTATCTCCTATGCTTCTCAGTAGATTAACAATTATTTATTTATATATTTGTTTGTTCTTTCCTCCAATTAAAGTATGATCTCCTTGAGATCAGTGAGTCTCACTTCAGTACTTATCCTAGTTCTTGGCACATAAATGCTTTTTATATCCATTCTTTCATTCATTTGTTCACTTCCACTTCTTATACATGTGCCTTTAAGTTCTGAATTCTTTAATGAGCATTTCATGTAGCCATTTTAGTTCTTTATACACACACACACACATATGCTTCTTTTCCTTTCTCACATATATAAATTACTACTGTCACCAGAATTTCATTCTAAAAAGTCTCTCCTTCTGCTCTACACAAATTCCCTTTTTGAATATCAAGCCATGGGATTCTGCCTATATCATCTCTGAATTCTAGAATATGTTCTCTATCAAAGTCTAGGGAGCATATCGGACTATGCATAGCATTTCTTTCCTTGACCATTATATAATGTAAAGTGATATGGTCACTGCCTCCCAATAGTGCTTCTTGTTTTAAAAAATATTTTGCTCAGGGTAGCCAGGTAGCACAGTGAGTAAGAGCACCGGTTCCACTGTCAGGATGACTTGTGGATCGAATCTGGGCTCAGACACTTAGCACCCACCAGAAACACCTGGCCGTGTAACCTTGAGCAAGTTAATTAACCCCAATTGCTTTTAAAAAATATTTCGCTATAAGTTCAACTTGAGCATTAACACAACCAGCTAAACCTGATGACTATAAGTTACTTAATTTTAGTATTGGAACATTTTTTTCCATCATTCTGACTGTGTTCATCAAATTTATTTGTTCATTCACTTCACATTTAGTTTAATGTCATATAGTCATAGTGAATACTCCTTTCTTCTGGGTTTCTTATTCCAAATTTATTTTTATATCTCATACTTGTTTATATTAATTGCATGATGCATGATGCTATTCTGCTTTTTTCTATATAATCTCCCTTTTGAATAAGTTTTCTCTTTTATATTAATATATTCTAGTTGTAAATTTTATTTCATCAAACCTCACTGATACATAGGTTACTTTTACTTAGTATTACTATTTACTTAGCATTACATTACCTTTATGCACCATTATATAGCTAATTATTCCCCTAATATTAGACATTAAAGATTTTTTTACCCCTTTTTTGCAATTACATATCATGTTGCTGAGAAAAATTGTAGATCGTTCTTTTGCTATTGATTTTTGATAACATTTTCTAACAATAGAACCCTTGAACCTTGGAATATAGTTATTTGCATCACTTTTACTATATACTGACTGATTGTTCTCCAAAAATATTCTACAACTTTGTGATTCCACTAGCAATGGAAGAATGCGCCTATTTCCCTGTAATCTTCTAGGTTTAAGTTTGTGTTTGCCTGTTTAGCAGATTTAAGGTTACTACCTCATTATAAACATATATATATATATAAATAATACATATGTATATATTTATAAAGAAATATAAATAAACATAAATAAATTACACAATTATTTTAATTTGTAGCTTTTTATTAATATTAAGGTTGAGCAATTTTTCAAATAATTACTATCAATTTGTTTTCTCTTGTAAAAATTATCTATTCATTAAATTATTTAGGAAATAAATCCTTCTTTGGTAAGAATTACTAAGAAAACTGAAAATCAGTATGGCAGAAATTGGGCTTAGACCAAAATTTTATGTCATATTTTATAATAAATTCCAAATGGATAAATAACCCATATATTAAAGATTATATTACTTTAAAAATTAGAAAATAACTAGATCAAGTACTTTTCACTTGTATGAATAGGATAATTAAATGAGAGATAGAGGAAATCATAAAAGATGAGCTATATGACTTGGATTACATGAATTTGAAAAGCTTTTGCACAAAGTTAATTCATCTAGGGTAAGAAATTAAATAGTAAAAAAAAAAAGTCTGTCTTAATAAATTTCTCATATAAGGGTTTAGAATCCAAGATATAGGGACCATTTTTTTCCTATGTAATCTTTTATTTTTGAATAAAACTTTGCTTTTCCATTAGTATATTCTAGTCATGAATTTTGTTTCACCAAACCTCAGTGATACATACATAGCAGGTTACTTTTACTTAGTAGTCATAGCTACCAAAAGCCCAGAAAAGAACATTCTAGCCACCAAAGTCTTTGGCACTGTCAGAAGATTATCAAAAGTAGATTTGATTGGGGTAGCTAGGTGGCACAGTAAATAGAGCACCAGCCCTGGAGTCAGAAGGACCTGAGTTCAAATTTGACCTCAGACACTTAACACAAAAACTAGATGTGTGACCTTGGGCAAGTCACTTAACCCCAATTGCCCTACAAAAAGCAAAAAAAAAGTAGATTTGATTTTATCAAGGCAAGTGACTCTAAGGAATACAAGTCACCATCTTGCTTGCCACCACAGCCTACAGACCACTGTACCTTTCTTTCTTCCCTGTAGCTGAATCTCATTATATGTATTGCCTCCCTATCTTCCTTTCATATACTAGATGCATTTCTGCTTGTGTCTCTATTATTTAGCATGATGCTTTACACATATGTACTTAATAAATGTTTTTTCATTATATTAAGATCTCTAACTCATTTGTTTATTACCCATGCCCTATAAATTGATGTAGAGATGATTTGGGTGCTTTAGCATCATTTGTGTCCCTCTTCATTGTCTCCTATGATTACAGAATCCCTTTAAGATCAGTCTTCAGTTGTCTAGTTCTGAGCAATTTTTCTCTATCTCCATTCCTTTTCAGCTTAAAATTTTCTTAACCTAAGTCAAACTGCAGGCAAATACATTCTTTCTCACCAGTACACAACTATTCCACCTATGGTCATGAATCTATCATTTCTTTTTCTTATATCATGGTTCAGAAAGCCAAATTCAGTTCACAAATACTACTTTCTTAACCAGCCATTCACTTTCCATATATTTTAACTTCTAAGGTACTTACCTTTAATCAGTAGCTATGGTGGAAACATCACCAGGACTGACATGTCTTTCAATTTCTTTATAACCACTGAAGAGTCTTTCCAAGTTCCAGAGACTCTCTTTCACATCAAGAATTCTTTTCCTAGGGAAGACATACACCTGCCCTTGATGGTGGTTTCAGTTTGACCTCTTTCCCTTCCATAACCTTCCACAAAGTGTAACCTACCCCCCTCATGTGTCTCTTCTTGTTATCAGTATCAAATGCTTATATCATTGGCGAATGCCAACCATCTTTCTGTGGAATGTAAGGAGTGGTTTTTCCTCCTGAGAAGTTACATATCCAGTCATCAGAACCTCAGGCAGATGGAATGAGTTAGCCAAGTTCACTCAGTTGGTAGATAGAGGCACGGGGACTAGAATTTGGTTCTTCTCATGCCTGGTGCACTGATCTTTCAACTACAGTATCCTGTAGTTATAGGCTATGGTTATGACAGAAATTTTGAAAAAAATATCAGACATAGTTCATAAAAGTTATAGCTAATGTTCAATATTAATCTGAGGAGGGGCCCAATTTTCATTGTACAAAAAAAGCAGAAAGCATTTTAAGTTTTGTGTCATTTTTCTGCTTGATTTTGTTCATTAGTATTGGGCACCTTGAGACAGTGACTATTTTTTGCCTTTGTGTCAGCAATGCTTAACATAGTACATCTCACACAGTAGGTGTTTAATAAAAACTAGTTGACTGAACTGTAAATTTGGGGGAGGGATAAACAAACCTGTGATGATACAAAGAACATCAGGGGTCATCTAGTTCAAACTTCATGACATATTTTCTTATATTTGTATATATTCTTATTCTGTTATGGATTATATGTATTCTTATATTTTGGTTTCCTGTATTTCCTCTTGCTAGGCACATAAATTATAGAAAGAAAGGGAAAATAAAATACTTCTGCCAGCCTTTTCACCTACCAGCACATTCACCTACCTGTCACCTTCCAAAAAAATTCTTCATAAAATAAATGTATGTTACTTTATTAAAACAAAAAGGAAGGAGGCTGTAGTCATTGAAACTGTCATTTGGTTGCTGGCAAGGTAAGAAAACCCTTTTGATATGATCTCTTTCCCATAAAGAACATCCAAGACTATAGGGGACCCTGACTCTGATGCCTCATAGCCTGGAGGTAACCCTATGTTCTTTAAGTCATACCATCCTGGGAAGACTTTGAGTATAAGCCTGGTGATGAACAATGGACTTGTTATTTGAAGATCAGTTTAGCTAAGTTTGGAGAGGCTCATAAGCAGGGTGGGCTACAGGGCCATTAATTGTTTTGTTCACAACAACTCAAAGATGGCTGAGGGTGGCCTGGAAGAGTTACAATCTATAGATTGAGAGAATAATTGTGGTGGTTACATCACTGATTCAATTGGGCATGCACATATTAAGTGCTCCCTATTGCAGCACCCATAGCACAAATGCGAATTATTAAAGTTGAATAGAAAATATCCCTGGAAATTTCATGTACTCCATCAAGTACATTTTATAATCTGCATGCTTTAGATTTAGAGAATTTCAAATGAGCAGTAACATGCTGGATTTGGGATCATGGAGTCCCAGGCTGAAATCCTAACTAATGGTACATAGAAGCTCTATGACCATGGACAAGTCAGTAACCGTTTTTGATCCTCAGTTTCCTCATCTGTAAAATGAAGAAAACTAGGTCTATGCTTCCTTCCTCACATGGTTAATTGTGAGGTTCACTTAAATTATATATATATATATATATATATATATATCACTTTACAGACTCTAAAGCACTATGTAAATATCAGTTGTTATTATTATCTCCTAGACCAACAGATGTGACTCTAACTCTGAAAGATCCACATTATCCTGATCATGATCTGGGAACCATTTTGCTGTCTGTAATTCTTACTCCAAAAGAAGGAGAACAGAGGGATGTGGTAAGTTTACACAAGGTCTAGCCAGTAGGTACTGCTTGATCTTTCTTGTTTGAAATGCATTGCGTGCATACTTTGGACTAGGGGTTGATAATTAAGAGAGTCTCCACATAAAATTCAGTTTTGTTCACTGCTTCTGTGAGTGCCATGGGCATTTTTGTATTTATTGTACCTTTTCAACTCTTTTTTTTCCTATTTCATCCCACCAGATCAGAACCTCTTGTTGTAAACAAGTCAAGGATTTGTATGCATTGTAATTTCAGGTCTGTTATATACCTAGTAAATTCCAGGTGAGCTAATAATAACAGTTTCAAGAGTATATTTGTTAGCCAATTAAATTTTTAGAATTTCCTTCTGAAGTGTCCAAACACTAGAATTTGGATTGGATTGTTGACCAACTGTATCACAGCACACAAAAAAAGGTGAATTTATAACAGAGTTTCTGCTTTCTGGTTTTTGTTTGCTGAATAATAAGTATGTTTAAGTCACTGGATGTTATCCATTTTTCAGCACTTGCCATCTGGACTTCATTTTGCTGCAGTGTAAAATTGACAAGGGACAGAGAGAAGCAGACTATTTGGGCACTAGGAGAAATGCTCATTGTTACAGTCAGTTAACATTAATTAAGCACCTACTGTGTGTCAATAATTGTGCTAGAAATCAATTTTGACCCACATCAGTAGGTCTCTCCAGTTGTTTTTTCCAACCTGATTTAACAGATATTAGTCACCAGAATGAAAGAATTTTGGCATAATTTAATAGGAACTACATAAAGAACTGTTTCTGTAGTCCTGTGTTTTAGAACTAGAGCTCAGTTTTAAGTAGCTTTAGTTTTGAATCCTTCAAGAGTATGTTTGTATAGTATATATGTGTGTATTTGTGTTTGTATGCCTCTGTGTGTATGTGTTTTAAAGAAATGCTGGCTGAAAATGTATATTCAGCATATGTCATTAATGTCTAATTGGTTAAGGAAATCATTTTTCTGGAAGGAAGGTGAAATGTTTAAAACTCAATTAAGATATTAACTTGTGTGTGAAATTTATGGTTTTAACTTTTCATTGTCTTAATCTCCTTTAATAAAAATTAATAATTATAAATTAAATACACATAAACATAGATTCTTTTGAATTTGCTAAATTTATTCCTAGTATCCACATATAACTCTCTGGCTAGGTGATTTCTCTCCTTTTAGCATATTCTATCAAAAAAGATATGCGGTAAGAGTTAAAGGGAGTATTATTCTTTCTGTGTGTACAGAGACGGTCAGGGAATAATTTATGAATTATTAGGCCTGAAAACCATTCATTGAAACCCATATTTTAGTAATCAGTTAATTAACAAGAATTTATAAGTTCTCACTATGTACCAGGCAGGATGCTGAGTTCTAAGGGTATATAGAAAAGCAGAAAGTATTCCCTACTCTCAAGAAGCTCACATTCTAATGGAGACAATATGCAAACAGCCATGATCATAAATGGAGGGGCGGTGATTTCAGAGGGAAGGCATTGGAAGTAGAGATGAAGGGGAGGAGACTGAAAGGAAATGTTAGGTCTCGAGCTAAGACTTGAAGGAAGCCAGGAAGCTAAGAGGTAGAGGTGATGGGGAAGAGTCATTGGAACAAATCCTTCAAATAAAATCATTTCCCTTGGCACAGACCAAGAACAGTATGGGCATTACCATGTGATCATCATAACCTACCCAAGAATGGGTATTTTAAAAACAAGAGGTTTTATAATTTGTACAACTTGCCCTTGAATTATCAAGAGAATAAATTTCTTTGTGTTCAACATCACTATCTCTAATTAAAATTATCTTTTGTGTATTTCATATCTGCCTTTATATTGGAATGAGCATATGAATACTTTTCAAGATACCCAATTAATTATATTCAGTGTGAAAATTTGATCTTCTAGCACCCATTTTAAAAAGAGAAGATTTTTATTCTAAACCACAAAATTAGTCATAGCTATAATGATTCCAAGCCTGAGCCTTGAAGGTGAAAATAATTAATAGTTATGAACCGGGTAGTGGTAGCTGGTTTCAGGTTAATGAAGCACCAAGCAGTGGGATTGTGATTCTCAGCACTGTTTTAGCTCAGATCATTTTCCCACAAGCCCTAAAATTTCAACATCTGCCCATACTTAAAATAAAAGTAACAATAAAAATATAATAATAACAATAATAATAATGTACCTGGGAACTGCTCGCCTGGAACTAACTTGGTAGGCTGCTGGGTGGAACTGACTAGAGAATAAAATTGAGGTTTCAGAAAATATACTGATTGTGATAGACTGTCTCTTCTGAATCCCAGCTTGCTACTTAGTACTATTGTGACCTGGGGCAAGTCATTTAACATCTCTAGGTCTCAGTTTCTTCATCTGCAAAATGGTCTTTTCCAGCCCTAGATATATGAACTATGAACTCCCTTCTCTTTTGACACTTCCCTTTTCTCTTCTTCTTTTTTCCTTGCACTTTTTTTGGTCATTATCATATGCCCTAAATATACTTGCCTTATGCTTGGAGTAATTTCCTAGAAGGATTTTCCTTTTTCCTACTCATTTCTGGTCTAGCTCCTCTGAGCCCCTGAGAGAGTAGAACTGCTTTTCTGAAATATTGTCTTATTTTAAATTTCACTTTGGTTCTCACCCTGCTTAGATAGATAGGTAGACAGACAGACAGACGGACAGACAGACAGACAGACAGACAGACAGATAGATAGATAGATAGATAGATAGATAGATAGATAGATAGATAGATAGGTAGATAGATAGATAGATAATCCTGGTAATCACAAGAAAAGGAAGAGGCTTGCCTGACAGTCAAGCATGGAGAATTTTTCAATTCAGTATTCAATTTAACAAACATTTATTAAGGACCTACTATTTGGCAGGCACTGTGCTAAGTGGTAGGGGATGCAAATAAGAAAAAAATCTGCTCTCAAGGAGCATATTATCAATGGGGGAACACAGAACATATAAGGATGCTGGAAAGCTCCTGAGACAGGAGAACACTAGGGCCATCTTGTTCCTTGGAATTCATACCAAGCAGAGCTATAGATGAACAGTAGAGTAAGCTGTAAAGTCCAGGTGTTGCCTTCTAGAAGGAATGTTTGCTGATGGTTCCATCTTTTGCTTCTGGATGGTGATCATCCTGACCATTTTCTTTCAGTTCCTTATGTTTCCTAACCTGGAGCAGTTCATAAAGTGAAGACTATAAACAAAAGCAGAATTTTTAGGGAAGTGGAGAATAAGAGATGGAAGTAAAGGATGGAAATGCTTATTGATCTTTGTCTTAAAGAAGGCATCAGGCTGATGGGGAAACACTAGAAGAAGCTACCACATAGGCCTAGCACGGCAGTCATTGTTCTGGGAGCCTTCCTTTGGATTTCTGACACCTCATGGATACAAGTGGAGCATACATGCTGCAGCAGTCATTCTTCACTTATGTTCATAGTCTGCCTCCTTTTCCAGTCATACAGCTCCCCTGGGGATATTCTTTATCAAGCTTCTTACATGAAATTCTTTATTAGTAATCTGTTTGCCAACTTGCTGGTGACCACCATGGACCTTTTCATTGTTTCCATTGTATTGATGGGCAAATTTAATGGGTTGACCATCCAACTATATAACATGATCTGGGCAGTAAGCATTCTTCATCTATGAGTCTTCCCATTAAGAGGTTCTGCAAGATTCTGGGGCTTGATGAATTTACCACATTGTTATCTTTAAACAGGAACATCTGGAGGACTTCACATTCAATAAAGAATCTCTCTAAATCAGTACTCTGGACAATACATCTTCCATGAAAATGGTGGAAACCTTTGAAAAGTACATAATTTCCTGTCTTTTGCCTAACTTGATATTAATAATCAGAGGGTCATTAATGAAAGTTAACTCTATCATAGCGTTCAAAGAATCTATTATGATAGGAATGAAAGTCTTTAAAAGGGTGACATTTTGCTCTACTGAATCAAATTATTTTTAATGCACTCAACAAACAGTACACACAGTAGTATCTTGTCTTTAAAATTTTCCATCAATTTTGTCATTGTAAAGATATGGTCTGATATATAGTATAGTTTCAAAAAGTCTATTTTTTCTTCTCATATTCTTGATGCATAGATAATTCTCATAAAATTAGTTAGAAATGGGAAATTTGCCATTTGTCAATCTTGGTTTTAGACATGTGGATTAATGATTATTAATGGTCTCTCAATTATATTTTTTTTTGTTCTAAATGTCTGTTATCCTAGCTGCCATAAATCTCCATTTTGAAATAATGAATCTTTCTTGGTTGAGGAGATTTCCAGGCTTTTCAGAGTATAGATGGCAATAGTTTGTGTTAAATAAGATCTGTTCTTTTATTCATTTCATTTTTCAGTATCAATCACTAATTTAAATAAATTTGTTGTAAATTGCCTCAATAATATGCGGTTTCTTCCTATTTTGATTCTTTTTCTAGTTTGGTATTAATTTTGCTTTTTACTCTAATATGTTAGTGGTCTGACTGAACAGATGGTTGATTTAGACATGGTTGCCACATCCATTATTCTTTCTCTGCTTAAAATATAATTTTCTCTTTTGTTATGTTTTTAGTGTCTAATACATTCCACCTATTTTCCTGAAGAGGTTACTTATAATATATAGGCTACATAGCCTCTAATCCTTTAAATACTCTCGTATCTTACTCCTGAGATATATATTCTAGGTTTTTTTGAAAGTATCATTACATCATGCCCACTACTGAAATTACCAAAAGCTAAAGTGTATGTTGATTTAATATGGAAGCCTTTATCAAGTTATTGATAGAATTTCTCAATCTTCTCAACTTCTTACACTTGTGCTACAATTATTTTCATGAGGGTTTTTCAATGCTGATCATGAACACTGCCATACAGTAATGCCAATGAAATACCCATAGCACTTGCTATGACTATGCAGACATATCTCCAGAGTAAATTTACAAAACATAATAAAATCTCTTGGGGCAGCTAGGTGGTGCAGTGAATAGAACACCAGCCCTGGGGTCAGGAGGACCTGAGTTCAAATCCGGGCTCAGACACTTAACACAAAACTAGCCATGTGACCTTGGGCAAGTCACAACCCCAATTGCCCTACCTTGCCTCCTCCAAAAAACCAAAAAAATAAAAATTAAATCTCTTCATTAAATGCAAAACCAAAGTATTTTTTTTTTGGATTAGAATACCAGGAGGTAATATTTAACAAAGTATTGATCATTACCATTCCAGGAAGCACCAACATCTTATGCATTCTTATTTGTTAGACCTCCCTACAAATAAGTTTCCTTAGACTAGTTCCTCCCTCTGCCAACTCAAGCTGCTTCTCTGAGCACTGTGATGCTCTCACTCCCTGCTCTGCCTCTTACACTTCCCCAACATTCTATATCAGTTAAAATTCCATTGGGCCAGCTCCTTCCACTCTTAGCTCCATGTAACCCAGGCTTCAGGTGACTCAGGCTGTATTACAGCCCCAGAGCACAAAGCAGGTCACACAAGTCTATAAATGAATGAAGAAGATCTTCTATTTCATTAACATTACACATACATACACACATACATTACACACATATGAAACACATACATATATTACACATACATATGCACCATGTGTACACATATACACGTGTGTGTATTTACTTTTGTAAATTTTACATGTAAATTTTGTAAATTTACATGTAAATCTTATTTTACATGTACTAAAATAAAGGGAGAGATAGCATGGCATTCTGCATAGAGTTTTTTAATTGAAGTCTAGAAGACATAGGTTCAAATTCTGGGATCTAACATAAGCCGTGTGACTATGAATAAGTTATTTAATCTATCAGAGACTCACACAGTTCTGCCTTCTAAATTATAAAGGAATTGCAATCTGGTTTGCATAGTGACATCACAGATATTTGATATTGAAAATAGAGAAAATAAAGGATAAGTTTTTAACCAGTAATTAAATATTCTATTCAACACTTCAATTAAGGAAGATTGTGAATGAAAAGAAGACAGACTAGAAGAACAAAGTAGTTACCATAATAAAGTAATAAAATATCTAAAAATCTTATGAGTTTCAGGGACACAGTTAGTTGGACTGATGATATATTTATGTGAAAAATACTGTTTGGATGTTTTTTCCTTGTGTGAACTAGCATTTGGAGAAATCAATAAAAATGAAGGATTTCAAAAACCTAATGGCATATTAAATACATTTTTAAAGACTCAAAATATAATTTTCTATAAACAGTGTGAAATTTAGCATCAATAAAGGCAAAAATGTTACATAGGTTTTGGGTTTAAAACATTATTGAGTTGAAAACAATTAAATCCTTAAAAGAAAAAGAAGTGTATAAATAAAATTATCTTGATTTTTTTCCTTTTCACTGCTATGTCTATTTGTCTAGAGCATGTTAACATGTTGCATGGTATGTATCTTGTTTCTCTTCTCATTGCATGAAGCTTTTTTAGAACTGTGCTCTGTGTTCTATATAAAAAGATGTCCTGTTCTTTTACGGTTTTGTCTTATTGTGCATGCATGAGTTCTTTCTGACTCTTTTTCTAACAGATTCCAATGCACAGATTTCATCATTGGAGTCTTTATGAAATAAAAGTGAGTTCATTTGTGTTGCATGCTTTCTTAGATACCCTAGAAATACAAAATTGCTTAGCTGGCATTAAAAAATGCAGAATCCTGGGAAATATGTGAATTGATCCTTGATGTATTCATTAAATAAATTTTAAAGCTGGATTTTTTTCTCTGATATAGTTTATTTGCAACATGCTGCTCAGAATGTTTCTGTATTCAGCATTTCAGAAAATACCCCACTCAAAAATTGTAAAATATGTATTCTTTCTTCAGTAGTAGCTCTGTGGTGTTTAACATAATCTGTGATAGTTATGTAATTGCCTAAAGGCAAATAAAGATTGAAAGTGAAGAATGGATTTGGGTTGTGGAATCTTTTACAAATGTAATCATTCCTCACAGCTCATCTATCACAGACCATATTTTATACTGTTTATTTTCTCTTATCGTCTTTGAAGAAATTTGAGCTACTGATCATTAGTAAGAGAGATTTAAATTTATATTACAGCCAAAGTACACTCACATATTTTTACATCTGAAGTAAAGTTCATGATGTGAAAAAGAAGGGAGAACTTTTAAAATGTAAGTCTCATTTAGCTTTGAGAATACCTAAAGGATCTGCCTTTCTTGCCTTCCACTTCTACCCCTGAACACTGCTCATGGACAGACAAAAAAGATAGATACATGATTTACCCAAACTCACATGGAAAGACACAAGCTACATCTTAACTCTCCTCTACTGAGGACTATTCACTCAGAAATTGGAATTCCGTGCCTTTGGAAGTCAAATAATATCATTCTATGACACATTTTGAAAATGATAAATTATGAAACTAGGTTTCTTCAAAATTGATAATACATGGAAAAGATATTCTATATGTATGTACATTGCACATGTCTACATCGATCAGTCAATTGGTAAGCATTTATTAAGTACCTGTTATGTAACAGGGACTATACTAGGAGCTGCGAATATACAGATGAAAAATGAAACATTCCATACTCTCAAGTAGCATTGGATGGTTGGAAAAAACAAGTTTATATACAGGTAGATACAGAACAAATACAAAGTAATTAGGGGAAATAGTACTAATAATCTAAAGGAATCATAAAAGGTTTCATATAGAAGCTAGCTTTTTCATAGTGTCTTGAGAAATTCTATGAGGCAAAGGTCAGGAAGGATTGCATTCTAGGCACAGAAGATGGACAGTACAAAGACCAGGAAAAGGAGAGAGAATGTAGTGTGTAAGGAACAGAGAGAAGGTCAGTTTGTTGAAACCATAGAATATGGAAAGAGTAGTGATGTATAATGAAACTGAGAATATGGGTTGGAGTCAAATTGTGAAGGGCTTTAAACACCAGATAAGTTTGTTTCAGCCTAGCAGCAATAGGGAGGCACTGGGGTTTATTGAGTTAGGTTAGTTGTTAAATTGATTTTATGAAATAAAAAGGAAACTGAGGACAAAAGTTGCTGAGCCATCTATGATTTAATCTGCAAAGCTAGCATTTGTATTCCAAACCAGATTCCAGATTGCCTGACTCATCAGAGATCAGAAACCAGGAGTGATTTACAGATATGGTTTCCATAATTTTTTAAAAAAAGAATTTGATAAATTACAGAAACTTCAATATAATTCCATTGGACAATAGTTTCTTCCAGACTTTCTTCATCCTATGCCAGAATTTCTTTCCTGCAGGTGATACCTTTGGTAATCATAAAGTATACTGGGAAAGAGAAACTTGTGGTCAATGCTTAGCAGTACCCCCCCCATCTTCCTTAGAATATTCCATTACCCAACTTGGACTTTAGCTTAATAAAAAAAATTTTTAAAGGCTCATCCAGTAAGACTGGAACAAACAGCTTAACCTCTGGCTAACCTTTCTCTAGCCACCAAAAAGAAGAACTTGGCCTCTGGTCAACCCCCCCTTTCCCATAGATAGGGAAATTTAGCCTTTTGAAAAACTTTACAATTTTATGATTATTTTATTATCTGCTACTAATTATCTGCAACTAAATGTAAAGTCTTCTCAATCTATTACTAAATTTATAGGTAACCTAGCCTTAGAGACTATGCTAATCTGACTTATTTTAGGGCTTTTTCTAAAAATGGAAGCTTAATCCTATTATCAAACTAAAAATAAATAAAAGTAATCAGAGATAACTGATTTCTTTTTCAATGATATGGTCAGCTCTGCACTTAAAGAAAATCACTTTGGAAGCTGTATAGATATGGACTGAATTGAGGAGAAACTTGAGGGAGAGAAGACTAATTGAGAAAGCCTTTGCAGTAATTCAGGAGATGAGTGATGACAGCCCGAACAAAGATGGTGGTTGTATGAGTAGAGAGAAGGGTTTGGATGAAAGAGATATTGTGGAGGCAAAAACAACAAACAAAGTTGTGAAGGAGTTATCAGAGAGTAAAAGGAAAATCGAGACAAGAGTAGTGTCATCAAAACTCAGAGAAGAGAGATAATAGTATTCAGTTTAGGAGGAAAGGGTGGTCAATGGGGTCAAATGCAGTAGAAGTTGAGAAATATGGGGGCTGAGAAAAGCCCATCAGATTTGGCAATTTGGCACATTGTCCACTTGGCTCATTGGTAACTTTGGAGAAGTTTCATTTGGAAAAGGTAGTTCTTTTTCAATCAGAAGCCATATTTCAAAGGTTAAGGAATTGGTGAGAGAAGAAGTATAGATACAAGAAGTATAGACAGCTTTTTCTAGGAATTTGGTTGAGATGAAGAGGAGAGATTTGGAATGAGAGTATGGGGGAATGGTAGGTTCTAGTCTTTTAAGGATACAGGAGGTCAGGGCATATTTGAATACAGTAGGAAAGGAACCAGTAAATAAGTATCTATAATATATCATGTATATTATATGTAATAGTAGCTGCCATTTTTGTCCTTTAAATTTTGCGCATTACTTTACACACATTACCTAATTTGATTGTCACAATCATCCTGTGAGAAGGTGAATGCAAAAGATTAGGCTGGAAACAGAATAGCAGAATATCTGAGGTGGATGGATATGAAGAATTACCTGGAATGTCCAGATAGGATTAGCTGAATTTGTATTCATTGATCAATCAGGACTACTCATTTCCTAGGAATGGGTGTCAAAGTTGAAAAAATTAATGTCCTCAATGTCTCTATAAGGAGTGCCATCCTAGGTGGGGAAAGGCAGACAGAGAAGGCAGATGGCAAGATGTGTAAATATTATATATATTGTCATCTCCATTTTACGGATGAGGAAACTGAGGGCAAGAGATTATTGAGTGACTTACCCAGGGTTAGATAACTAGTAAGTATCTGAGATGGAATTCAACTACTAGTCTTTCTGACTTCAAGACCAGTGTTCTATCTCCTTTCCATGCCTTAGACATACATACATGTCATATACGAAAATCATATGTGTAATGTATAACATAATAAAATAACATATATAATATATGTATGTATATAGACACATACATGCACATGTGTATATATTTTATTTGTATGTACATTTTTGGGGATTGTGTGTGCGTGTGTAAGTCATCTGAGTTCATTTCAAAAGATTTTGCAACATTTTATACCCTTAGTAAATATATTTTCCTGACTTTTGGTATGTTAATAATGGCATTAATAATATGTATAATTACTATCTAGGAATAAATTTCACTAAAAGTTTAAGATTACAAATTTATACATTGAAATCTTGGCATTTTGGGAGGCCAGGTGGCTCAGTGAGTCAGAGCACCAGCCCCAGTGTCAGGATAACCTGCAGATCAAATCCAGGCTCAGATACTTAGCACCACACCCAAAAATAACTGACCATGTAACCTTAAGCAAGTGACTTAACCCCGATTGCTTTAAAAAAAAAAAAGAAAGAAATCTTGCCATTGGCCTACCTAAGAGCAAAAGCCTACTAGTACTTGTGTAATTAAACCCTCATGTATTTGCACCAAAACAGACCAACTCTTTATTGTGTTCTATATACCAAATGGTTCTCCATCTAGGTTCTCGTACATTTCCTTGATTTTTAGCCCTCCCCTAGATATGGCAGACATTTCCAATAGTACTATAGTATTTGTCTTGCAATTTTTACTTCTTTTGTACAAATTGTCTATAACATTAAAGAGAACATTAAAAATAAGATGGAGGGAACATTGCTTAAAAATTAAACCCTTTTGTTTACCACTAATACCTTTTTGAAATTTGTGAGAAGAGCAAAAACTTTGTCTTTCACCTTTGTCATTTACAGCTGAGCAACAGAAAGATAATTTTGAGATACACAGCTTGTATTGCACAAAGCCAGAGCCACCTTGATGGCAGACTTTTTGAATAGAAATCTCTTCCCCTCAGGCTTCAAACACTGTTTAGAAACGAAAGTTTTGATGAAACAGTTGGGTAGTAGTAGAAGTGGTGGTGGTAGCAGCAGAAGTAGTAGAAGTAGCAATAGTAACTAAAACAATAATATAGATACAATTAATAGATATCCCTAGAAAATAACCCGTGGTCTATCATTTAAAGAAAATTTTGCTAGCATGTATGTAAAGGTTAATTATAATTGGGTTGGGTCTGAGGTGGAAACATTGGAGGAGAAGTTTGCTGTACTCCTGAAGAAGTCTATGCTGAAGCCACTTTTATAGATACAGACACTATGGCATGTGAATATTCATGTTACCTCCATTAGTAGAAAAAATAGCTTTGCTTTTTGTGTTGTTGGCTGATCATAGAGAAGATGTGCTTTAAAAAATTCATGACTTTTTAGCTCAAAATTATTTCAGAGAAATGAGACCTGCTGTTTTATTTCCAAAAGAGTATCAGGAATTCTTTCAGTAAAAGAATAACCAACCCAAGCTCTCACCAGATAGACTGCTTGAGTGTGAAAAGTGCTTCCAGTTTTGTTCTGTTCTTATTCTTTTTATTTTTGTCTTGTATAGTTATCATTGTTGTTGGCAAGTATTTGTTGTTACAGAGTTTAGAAAAAAGGTGGAGGGTCCTTTAAGACAGTTGGCTGCCCTATTGTGTATCTGAGTGGAAAGGTAATTAAATTGCTTTATTTCATTTACAGACCATGCTAATGAGGAAGAGTTGGAAAAGATCAAGTAAGGTAATTCTTAGCATGTGGTCTTTCAGCATTTCTTTCTGAAAAGAACTGTCAGCTATTTTACTAAATCTTTCTCATAACCCTGTAAACTCTACTATAGAATTTCATCACTATCCAAAAAAATTCCAACAAATCCCAACCCCTCATACATTTTAATCCATATGAAGCATTTTTAAAAAGAGAAATCACTCTAGTGAGTGAAGCTCACCAATATTTGAGGGGGGCTCTGTTTTGCCTTCACTAACTTCTCCACATCATCTTCAACATTCTACTGCTGTCCCATAACAGGGTCTAGAAAATCTCTTTGTCACTGTAACTGATTAGAAATCAAGTGATAGTCCCACCAGACAGTGAAAAATAAAGAAAAAAAATTTTCCTTTGTTCAATTTGATTGTATTCCTACTTCGGAAAATAAGAGTGGTGTGCTCTAAACTGGGCCCTGCAGCCCTACCATCTTTGTGGTTATGTGAGCACATTCTCCTATGGTGAGTAGAATGTTCCAGGGACTTTCTCTTCTCCCTTCAGAAGAAAAAAAAAGAACCATAACTATTTTATTCTTGACTCCTTATTTGAAGCCTTAACTAAGTAATTAATATTTCAGTGATAGTGACACTCTTTGGGTGTCAGGTTTGTTTTTTTTTTGTTCTATGTGGATGACTATCTTGAAGAACCTCAACTGTCATGCAAATTGGTCATGAAACAATATCAAAAGGATTTTGCTTTTACAGTATTGTTTGCTCTTTCTTCTAAAAAGTCAATACTCATTTTAAAAGATCATGGCAACTTTTTTTAGACCCTGGTTAATGGCAAACTTTTTTTTCCTTCTAACCCAATCACGTTTTCTTCTTTTGTTTTTATTTTTTATTGTTTCAATATGTAACTTTTTTTAAGTGATGAAAAAAGAAAATGTTCGTAAAGTTTATGGGTATCTTTGTAAGGTTCATGACATGCACATAAGTCCTTCCTGTAAGTTTGCTTTTCCTTGTAAGATAAATCCAAAGGTAATTTGCTGTACAAAGAGGATTATAAGCAATTTTAAAAATCAGATTTGTCTTTTTAATAGGTTTATATGTAATTTCTATATATTTTATGATAGAAATATTTGGAAAGGAATACCAGTATTGGTATTTGATTATACTTAGAAATTTATAAGTTTTTATATGTTTCTGATTAGGTATTTATTAATTCTGATAAGTGGTTTCAGTCATATAGGTAAAATTTAAAGGTTATTCAGAGATGGAAAATTCTTATTTATATTAGATTCCTCTCTATAATTACACTTTAATATTATATAGTATAACAGTATTTGTTTTGCAGTTACTCATCTTAAAACTACATGTGAGCAGGTTTCTTTCTTCTCTGTAGATAGTTCAGGGTGTCCCAAAAGTCTTATTGCAATTTTAAGCAACTTAAAACACAATATTAAGACTTTGTGCATACCCTGCATTAATAGGCCTTAGTGAAAATAAGGCATTCTCATATGTAGAATTCTGCTTTTTCCAAACAATTCAGATGTGGCATTATAACACTCCACTTGGCAACAATGAAATGTTTATTTTTAGCACTTTGTTTTAGTATACCCCCCCAAACCCCAGAGAGAAGACACTTCTTTTTATGAGTATGTTGTGTACAAAATTTTTTACCATTTTTATAAGCCAAATCTATATAAGAAAAATATGTGCTTGTTTTCATTAAAAAAAGAGTTAATACCTCTCTTATTTGTAAATTGTTCAAAATGTATTTTCATATGAATAACATATCTATATAATCTGTTAGGTATTCTTCTCTACCTTGCCACTAAAGGTATAGAATATATATTTAGATTCTTGTATATAGTACCTCAAATTTTTGGATTCTTGGTCCAAAATGCCTTTTTTCTTTGCTATATGAGATTTAATGGGAAAATTGAGTGATGAGAGAAAAAATAGTTCATTCTTATTTCCAAATTGAAACATAATATGTTCACCAAAGAAATGCAAATCAATGCAACAAAAACATCTTGACAACTCTGTTGTCTCAAGTATTTAGATGGCAATAATCTCACCTCTAAGACTAAACAAGCTAAGGATTCTCTGAAGCTGTGATGAGGAAGGAGAACATTATAAATATGGGAGACAGCCTGGACAAAGGCATGGAGGTGGAAAATAGGCCATTTTCATTGGCATATTGGGTGTGTGAGACAGAGGAGTGTGAATTCCCATTGGAAAAATAGGTTGAAACTTGATCTTAAAAGGGCAAAGAGAGGGGTACCTAGATTTTCCTCTAACAATGGTTCTTGGGTTCATGGCCTCATTTTAAAAAGTATTTATTTTAATAACAGTATTTCAGTATAATTGGTTTCCTTTATGTGTTTAAAAATATTATTCTGATGTGGACTCTGTAAGCTTTATCAGCCTGCTGATGGGATCCATCACACACACACACACACACACACACACACACACACACACACACAAACACACAGCTTAAGAGCACCTTCTCTGGAGTATCGCTTTCAGAAAAATTTCTTCTCCATAGAAAGTAGAAACAATAGGTCTTTCTGTACTCCAGCAAGGAAAGTTTTACATTATTTACATTATTACATTTCTATCTATAATTACATTACATTGCTATCCAATAGATATTCGTAATTTCCCTGAAAGGCTATCAGGTACCCATATGGAGACAGTGTCCTTATGGTTAACAGGTACTCAGACTGAAAGAGGCATGCATCTAAGACAGATTTTGTAGCAAACTGAATTGAAGGTTCTCTATTATATGTAGTTATTGGTAATTGGTCTGAATAGGGAATAGAAGATAAGTGCAGGAGCATTAGGAAAGGTTTCAAAATTAGTGGAAGTCTCATGGGAATGGATTTAATCAACATTGTCATCAGGCTCAAGACAAAGAAATTACTTTTGGAGATGCATTTTATATTTTTAAAAGAAATGGGGTAGACATAATTTGTATATCTTCCAAATAAGGACTATAGAAATGTTTAGGAACAATCTTATTTTTTTAAATTATTCTTTCAGGCCTTATCACATCTTACCTGGAGTGTTATAATAGCCTCATAAATGGTCTCCCTGCTTTCTCATCTCTCCTTTTTGTTTGTTCGTTGTTTGTCCTTCATTCTTAAAGAGGATCGTGACTTCAGGAAGGTGATGCCATAACTTTCAAGTGAATTGGATTTAAGTGAGGGAGGCCTTTGCAAAGTCACCAGCCTTTCTTTCTCCTCTGGAGCCATTTGGGTCCAGTGGCAAGATATAGATTAGGAAGACTGGAGATAGCTCTGGTTGCAGTGGTAGACCTTGACCTTTTTAAGCTAAGGTCTTTTCCCAGATCTCAGTCTGGCTGAGGCAATGCCCATTCGGTGATTGAGGTTAAGTAAGAAATGAGGCAAAGAATGGTTTCTTTTACCTAGTTAAAAAAAAAAAAAAACAACAACCCGGCTAGGTGGCGCATGTATCAGCAATGCCATATTCACAATGCCTATGGAGATTACAGATATGCTGATATAATTATTCATCACAAAATACATCATGCTTGCCATATGGGGGAATAAGCTAGAAAATTTATTAAGATACCAAAAGACTGAGTCCCAAAACCAGAAGGTGAAAGCCATCAGAGTAGTTATGAAATTGGCACAGGTAGATAAAGTAGAAAGCACCCACATTCTCAAGCCTTTAAAACAGAACAGGCTACCTCAGGCAAAGGTCCTCCTCTCCCCACTCACAGCAACCACCCAGCATCCAGGAAGCACGCTCCCAGCAACTCCGGCCCCTGGCAGTCCTCAGCAGGAGTCCTTAACAGAAATTCTGGCTGACTCAAAACGGGCTTTGTGCTGCTGCTGCCACTGCCTCTGCTGCTGCTGCCACCGTCGCCACCACCGCCAGCCACTGTAGGAGCTCTAGTTTGGCTTCCGCTTCCTCTTGCTCCACCCCTTCCTGCTACGCCAGCAAGTCCAATGGGGCATGGAGGATCTTTAAATCCCATAACCCTTACAGCGCAGTGAGTAAAGCGCCGGCCCCGGAGTCAGCAGGACCTGAGTTCGATTCTGGCCTTAGACACTTAACACCCACACACACAAAAACCTGCCGTGTAACCTTGGGCAAATTGCTTAACCCCAATTGCCCTCCAAAAAAGGGGAAAAAAAAAATAAACCAAAAAAAAATCAGCCAGGGAGGGGAAGACCCTCAGGTTTTCTGGTCAAAACAGAAAAAAATACTATTTATACTCACTCTGAGCAATCAGAGCCCAAGCAATGACCAAATGTGGTTTGGGTTGGGACATATTGTTGGCCAATCAATGAAAGGTAGAGTGATTTGGGTTTAAGGCATGATCCTTAAAAAAAGAAATCTAGCCCATAAATCCCAATATATTTTTTTAAAGCAATTGGGGTTAAGTAACTTGCTCAAGATTACACAGCCAGGTGTTTCTGGGTGGGTACTAAATGTCTGAGCCCAGATTCGATCCACAGGTCATCCTGACACTGGAACCGGTGCTCTTACTCGCTGTGCTACCTGGCCGCCCCACCCCAAGATATCTTTTACAAAGATCAAAATTTATATTCCTTTGGACAGAACACCCACTTTTACCCATTCTCCAAAAAGCTTCAAAATTGATTTTTTTTTTTTTGGAGAGGGGGGAGGGCAGGGCAATTGGAGTTAAGTGACTTGCCCAAGGTCACATGACTAGTAAGTGTTAAATGTTTGAGGCCGTATATGAACTCAGGTCCTCCTGATCCCAGGGCTGGTGCTCTATTCACTGAGCCACCTAGCCGCCCCCAAAACTAATTTTCTTAAGGCATAGATCTAACTCTGTCATTTCCTTATCACTGCCTTGCTTGAGAAGTTTGCTGGTTTCTTTTCAGTCTCTAGAATAAAACACAAAGCCCTCTCTTTGCTTTTTAAAGCAAATACAATAAGGCTTCACCCTATCATCTTTCCAATTCCTCCGTCTCACTCTACATTCCAGCTAATGTTTCCTACCTCCATGCCTTTGCCCAAGCTATCTCCCATGTTTAATGTTCACTCTCCTCATCACAGCTTCAGAGAATCCCCGGTTTCTTCTTTAAAAAAACTACACTTCCCACAGTAGCCCTTTCTTGATGGGCCCAGGTCATGGTGATGTTCCTCCACCCCTCAAAAAATAATTCTCCCTGTAGATACAATCATAGATCTGGTGTGTGTGTGTATACATATATGTGAGTATCTATGTATATGTTGCATCATCTTTGCCATGATCAGAGATAATGTTTCCATTACAAAGTTTTAAGTTTTAAGCTTTAAGATCTTAAAGCTGCACTAACACTTTTGGGACAGCCCATAGTTGTTTAAGACATGATTTATTTCTGAGACATGTTCTTTTTGCATTAGATGTCTTTAGTTAGCATATTACTACTATAAATCACAATTTGAAAATAACAATGAACTGTTTTTACTTTGTTCTCATTATTGAATATTACCACTAATTTTTTTTTTTGCTTTTTATAGGGGGGAGGTAGGGCAATTGGGGTTAAAGTGACTTGCCCAAGGTCACATGGCTAGTTTTTTTTGTGTTAAGTATCTGAGGCCAAATTTGAACTCAGGTCCTCCTGACTCCAGGACCAGTGCTCTATTCCCTGCACCACCGAGCCACCCCATACTACTAAATATTTAATGGACTAGAATCAATCTGTAATTTCGTTGTTGTAAAGAATTCTCAGTATTATTATTATTATTTTTTAAGCAATTGGGGTTAAGTAACTTGCTCAAGGTTACACGGCCAAGTGTTTCTGGGTGGGTGCTAAGTGTCTGAGCCCGGGATTCAATCTCCAGGTCATCCCAACACTGGAGCCAGTGCTCTTACTCACTGTGCTACCTGGCCGCCCCTCTCAATATTATTATAGCAAATATGTATCAGAGGCAGTTCTTGAATTCAGAACTTCATGATTCTAAAATCAGCTTTCTATCTACAACACCACAGCTACCCCACCCCTCCTCTCAGCATAGATATTTTAATAGATTTACTTTTGATTTCCACAAGTAAAATACAGAATATAGTAGGATACAAAAATTTAGAAAAAAAAATCCTAAAGGACAGAGATCATTTCATTTTTAACTTTGTATTCCACAGGGCAAGTATGGTGCCCTGAACATAGTAGATATTTACTGTTTGTTGAAATGAATTAAAATATTACTCTTCTGGACCAGAGAGTATATAGCTGGCTTAGGTCCAAAGCAAATGCCCATCTTGGACTGAAGAAAATGACTGATAGAATCTATTTCTAAATAGTAGCAATAGTACCCTTTCTGCCCCCAATCAGCTAGAAATGGAGAAGCCTCATAGCACAATGAAAGGAACACTGACTCTGGATTCAGAGGATACAAGGTCAAATCCTGCATCTAACTTTGCCACCTAGAACAGTTTACTCTTGGGCCTCAGTTTACCCCCCTGTAAAATGGGGAGGGGGTTATGGAATCAGTGGTTTCTGAGGCCCCTTCAAACTCTATGTTCCTATAAGATCTTTTCTACCAGAGATGAATCCCATGCAACAAAAGACCTGATTTACTTAAAGGTCAGTTTCATGTTTGCTGCTGCCTCTTTACCTATCCAAAGCAGATATGTCTGGTCCAGGCAGTGTTTATAATAAAATAATGAGAATGTGATTCAATGGAAAAGGTAAGGGGTGAGGGTGGGGGGGATAAGTCACAAATGGTAAGGTATGTATGTGCATGCGAGCATATGTACACATGTGTATATTTAGATGTGTATATATAAGTACATATGTGCATTTAAATACATAAATTAATGATAAATATTGTATATTAAATATATAAATTATGTAAATGTGCTTATATAGTGCATATATTATTTATTTAATGAATTATTTATGTAATAAATGTACAATTTATACAATACATTTATATATAAATATATAAAACATATTCAGTATATGGGGATTGGCATGTACATATATACCATTGCCTCTGCCTATGTATGTATCTATGTGTGTGTGTGTATATATGAGAGAAAGAGAGAGAAAGAAAGATACACACTCACACTAACCTCTATATCCTGAACAATGGTTTATTTGAAGGTTAGCTTGATGAAATGGAAATGAAATAAAGTCACTAGGTGAATGTCAAAATCCAGGTGAAGAAAAATCTGTGCTAACTGTAACGTGGTTGCAAGTGAGTATTGAGGTTGTCTTTCTAGTAAAAATGTATGCTTTGAACTATAATTTCACTCTAGGGAGAAGGAATGGAGATGTATTATTTTAGGATCACCATCTGCTGCAGTGTACAGGAATGTTATATTTACTGGAAAGAAATAAAACATTATATTGGGAGAGGAATATGTCACCTGTAGCTAAATGATCTTCCTTTTAACTGGTATTCATTCAATAGTTATGATACACATGAGGTCATAGCATGTCTTCCTCCATGTTACCTCCCAATATCCCTAAGAGCACACCCAAACCACCTTCCCACCAATCCACAAAAAATATGCTTAGCATCATCTTAGTATGAATTAATTCTAATACCAGTCTCCCTATTATTTAAATTGCATATAAACTTATAGAACAGTACTAAAAAGTTTATTATTTATTCTAAAAATCCTCAAGAGAAGAAAACACACTCAGAGTGACACAGTAAGAACAATTTATGACACCCATCTTAATGCAGGCAGGAAGGGCCTCTACCTTCAAATGGCCTGGTGTACATTGTGTTTGGTTGTTTCAGTCGTGTCCAATCCTTTGTGACCACATTTGGGGTTTTCTTGGCAACAATGCTGGAGTGGTTTGCCATTTCCTGCTCCAGCTTATTTTATAGATGAAATTGAGGCAAACAGGTGATTTGCTCAAGATCACACAGCTATTAAGTGTCTGAGACTGGATTTGAGCTCAGGTCTTCCTGACTCTGAGCCCTATGCTCTGTACTGCCTCACCTAGCAGCCCATGGTATACATCATCCAAACTCAAAGTCATCCAGGGCTATCAAGGCCACCTTAAGAAAAGCAGAAGAAGGGGTGGCCATGTAGCACAGCGAGTAAGACCACCGGCTCCAGTATTGAGAAGACCTGGAGATTGAATCCTGGGCTCAGACACTTAGCACGCACCCAGAAACACCTGGCCGTGTAACCTTGAGCAAGTTACTTAACCCCAATTGCTTAGGGGCAGCCAGGTGGCTCAGCAAGTAAGAGTACCAGCTCCAGTGTTGGGATGACCTGGATCAAATCTGGGCTCAGATACTCAGCACCACACACAGAAATAACTGGCCATGTAACCTTGAGCAAGTTACTTAACCCTGATTGCTTTAAAAAAAAAAAAAAGCAGAAGAAATAAATCCATGCCCGTGTAAGAGCTACTTTTGTTACCTTTTTTTGACCTTCAAAGTCATTTAAATAAAGTTCCTAGAGCTATGATGTCTTAAAATCTCTTCACAAGCCTTGAGGATATGATTGTTTACTTTTGAAGGGTTCATAACTTCAGTGGATTTGGAATGGCTCCATTTAATTTTCCCAAGATGGCCAGGGTTGATTTTGGTCAATTAGGAAGATTGATTTTTTTTTCTTATAATTAACTAGAATTTCATACCATAAAGTTCCAACATGCTATGTCAGATTTGATGGACACAACACCACTAAAATGGTCTTTCCATCTTCCCTCCTCCAAGCAATGTCTCATTCAAATTCTCCATCTTCCTCAACTCATAACCCATAATTGAGATTTCTTGCTTAAATATTCTCTTCAGTGACAATCTATTTATATGGGAAAGAATATAGTAAAACAAAGCAACAAATGTAGGTGGTTTCCCTTACATCCCTTTTAGGAGTACTTAATGAGTAGGCTGAAGAAGTTTCATTTGCAGTCATCGATGTAAAGAAATCCATCTTTTCAGTTACTGATGTGATTTGTCCTCATTTCTTTTTTTTTCTTTAAAGCAATTGGGGTTAAGTAACTTGCTCAAGGTTACACGGCCAGTTATTTCTGGGTGTGGTACTAAGTATCTGAGCCCAGATTCGATCCCAGGTCATCCCAACTCTGGGGCCGATGCTCTTTCTCATTGAGCCACCTGGCTGCCCCATGTCCCCATTTCTTAATATTTTTAAGGAGTCGGGAAGGCTTGTGTTCAAATCTGAACTCAGAGACTTGTTCATCCTTCATACTCGAAGAAGACCAATGATTCCACTGTATATTGGTCCAGTAGTACTATACTACTTTATAGTAGACCTCAGTATTGAGGTCAAGTACAGTTGTTTGAGTGTGACTAGTCATTCCAACATGAGCTTGGAAGGTTCTGCGACTGGTCAGGCACAAATGGTTCATTTGGACATTTGGGTGGAGATGCCTCTAGATTTGTGTACCTCATATTTCCTTTGTGCTACCGTGATTCTGTTTTGCTCATAGCATAATGCCTTCTCTGATGAGGGTGCACCATGCTGGGTGGTCCTGTGCCAGCATCTCCCATGTCTCATGATCAATACTAAAAGTAACTGTGTGAACATGGGAAAGTCACTTATGTTCTGTCTGCCTCAGTTTCCTCATCTATAAAAATGGGCATAATAACAGCACTTACCTCCTAGGCTATTGTGAGGATAAAATGAATAAAGTGCATGTTCACAAAAAATTAGGCAACAGTAAAAGGTTTCTTTAATTAATTGTTTCATTAATTAATTAATTAATTAGAAATCAAACATGTAATGAATCCAAGGTGTTTCTGACAGTGCTTGCCCATATTGCACTGCACAACTTCACTGCAGCCTTCTTTCATACTTTGTATCGTGCATGCTTTCAGGCTACACAATGCTGACAAACTGAAAAAAGGGGTCATGAGTGGAAAAAAGTTTAAGAAGTCCTGCTCTATATAATGCTAATTATTATTATTATTATTGTCCTTTCTACTGTTTATGGTAATTAAGTTAAAATCTGTTTATGGTAATTAAGTTAAAAAGTAACTCCCATTGTCTATATATATATATATATATATACACTATAGTCATCTATATTTCACGGATAGTATTTTGAATTCTGGTACTATGTGTTTATTTTAGCCATGTTCTAAAGTCATAGTTGACTTTCTAGTAAAGGCACAGGTCACATTACTTTTAGTTTTTAGAATCTTGTTTTAGACAAGATAGGATTCTTCAAGTTTTCTTCTGCTAGTATTTGGCATATAGCCAGTCTTTGAGCTTTTTCATGTGAATGTAATGTCTTATTGCAGAGCCTTCACGTTCGTTGAAAAGACTTAAATATAGCCATATAATGATGTTATATGTTTTCTGTGGTATAAAACCACATTTCCTTTACTCACTTCCTTTCAAGAGTGATATACCCTCACAAGGAAAAGCTAAATCAGCATTGTTATTTTTTTAATATACCTGTCTCCCCTCTATATGGGATGAATCATTTCATGGCATTTCCCATTACTTAACTACCTGCTCATCATTTTCATCATCTTGACTTTCAGTGATGAGATTTCTTTCCTTATTTTTGTTTCAGCCGTACTGCCAATAATAGATTCTCTCAATTGAAATCTTATTACTTGTGGCACTCACATAATGTGAGGTCGTATTTACTGTTGAAATCAAAAGGATAAATAGCTGGCTTGTGGACAGTGAAATGGTAATTGCAGTTCAAGATTGATTTATATGTTATTTGAAGCAAATGTGTTATCTAACTGAAACCAAACATCACCCAACCTTAATGAGAAGCAAGAAGAAAAATATGCATGAACCTAAACATCTCTGAAAAGCAAAAATATCCGATTCAAGATATTTGTTGTGTTTTATTGGTACTTCTTGAGACTAGTAAGTTATTATAAATTGTGTTTGGGCTATTTCTGGAGGATATTTCCTTTTAACTCTTTAAAATAATAAAGGTGAGTATAAAAATCTTCATTCTCACATTTTAACATCAAATTTCTTGTTGTGAAGACTTGGAATCTCACTCACTTTTAGTTGTTATAAGAAAAAAGCTACTATTTTCACAAAAATTAGAAACACTGGATTCATTATACTGGCCAGGGCTCATGATAATGAGACACGATTAATTTGGACTGATAAATAACAATACTTTAAGTTTTTTGAGATATTTTATTCTTAAAGGCATTTTTCTTATTATTGGGTGGAATTATTTAATGTAAAATGCTAATAAGACCAAAAGAGAACAATATAGGTATTGTGCAAATAAATTATGTGGAGAGAAAACTGAAAGTAGAAAAAAATATTTTATAAAATAATTGGCTATATTAAGGTGTCAAAGATAATAGTTTTGCTTTACAAAAGGTTGGGTTTTTGTTTAAGAGATAGTGGGATAACAAACTAATCTGAATTCAACCAGATGAATAATTGCACTTTAGTAATGTTAACTTGTCCACCTTGTACTTCCTAGGACTATGCTAACATTTCATTTTGACTCCTTTCTTTAAGAAAGTTCATTCTTTGCAGATTATAACATAGACCAGTGTGAATATATCTAATTGCTATATTCTGTTACCTGATGGCTTATATCTTTTTTAAATTAATACATCTCTATTATAATGATTTTATTATAATCACTTAGCATCATTTAATGAACTATAACACCACTTTTTTAGTCCTTAGCTGAATGAAGTGATTTTTAATAAAGCGTTTGGCAAGGATATTGTTAATTTTAACCAAAGAGCACTTTCAGTTCTAAGTCTGCAGGGCATAGTTAAACCTGACACACTGGATGACACATTAAAAATGCATCGGTAAAACCTCTAAGTGCTTTAATTTAAGGAAAGGTGGAGGAACAGATTAACACATTTTTAAGTGTCTCACATAGTCATTCAGACATCATGAAGAAAAAAATTGTCATTATTTAACAATTATCAACTGCTCTCCAATAAGACCTTGTATTCTGGGAGTAAATAAGTGATTTTAAATTACAGAAAAAAAGAAAGAAAGAAAAGAAATTCTGGTTAAGTAGTGACACAGAACTACTTATCTTTGGTCTTATATGGTCAGAGGGAAAAAGTTCAAATGTATTCAGATTTTAAAGAAGTTTAAAATTCTAAATAAAAAGTTTTCAGGAACCTCATTTGTACCCTGAAATCCAAGTTAACTGGAAAAACTATAGGGGTAAGCCACAATTAAGACTCCAGATAAGATAAATTGTATGAACTCATTGTTTTAATTGACAGTTTGTAAAATTCCACTGAACCCATTAGATTTCTGCCATAAAGATATGGAGTTTGAGAGTGGTGTCTCAAACTACCAAAAAAAAGTAGCAAATTTATCTAAAATAATATCATTTATGTTTAATGTTGAAGGTACTTAATTCTTCCCACATGAAGCACTCTAATTAAAATTTATATTTATTTCTCATTTTTCCCATAGTATAAAACATCACACATTTTTGTCTATTATAAATTATAACTGAGGGAGAGGTGGATTTTCCATAAAAATGTTTGCTCTTATTTTACTGGTCTTGCTGAATTTTTTAAATGTTGTGGACTCCTGTGGGAACAGATCTGGATGACTTTGTACAAAGTGAAAGGACAAAAATATCGTCTTCAGCAGTGGCTGGATTACATGGTGTCTTTGTGCCCAGTTAAAGATGTTTAATTGTGTGGTCGCTGATTTGCCTTTCGCAAGGTCAGCATGCATTATCCTGCATGCTGGCCCTATTAACATTGAGGAGGAGGCCTCTCCAACATAACAAGAGGCAACCTAGACTGACTTAAAAAAAAAAAAGAAAGAAAAAAAGAAGTCATACCATTTACCAGAGTAATGGAGGCAAACATGAATTCTATTTCATAGGTTACATTGTCCTCTCATTCAAAAATGACTGTGATGTTTAAATGAGTACATTTGGGGGGAAGAGACGTGATGGTGTGAGTAGGTTAAATTCTTTAGAATGAGAAAATTCTTTTCATGGACTATCCATTTCTCATTTCCTTATCCCCAATAAAAAATTAAAATGACTTAAGGTGAATTTGGTAGAAAAATGAAAGGTCAACCAAGTATTGCTGAGGATAACTGCATGCTGGTTCCTCTAGGGAGACTGTACCTTTTCAGTAATATTTAAAAGGACAAGTCAGGGTTTTGGAAGGGATCATTTTTGCATTAAGTGTATAAAAAAAGTAAGAAATCATATCTGAAAACCTGACAAACCAGATAAACAATTTGAAATAGATTTTAGTATTTATCTTCTCAGTTATCTTGCTTAAATAGGTGGTACCTTCATCTAATGTGGGAGAAGTTATCAAGATCTAAGACTAAAAAGTGAAATCCAGCTAATTCAAGCTGAATGTACATAATTTTTACCAGTTGCTTTATCTTGTCTTATCTTTTGTTGATAAAAGTAATTTGTGTTTCAGAAAAAGAAGTCCCCAACAGACATGAATTGTTTCTTATATTTCAATAGTATCGAAAAGATAGGAATTTCAAGTTCCACTTTGAATAGTGTTAGAAATTTAGCCCATGGACTGGGTTAAGTATTTTAAAGTGCTCAAGATGTTAAAATTGTATTTAAGTAATATAAAAAATATTTTTGAGAGTCTGAGTCCCACCACAAGTTCCTAAAACAAATATAATAACTAGTATATTTACAACACATATGTGTTGGCTACGATTTTATGCATTTCTGCACACAGAAAATAGTTTTAAGTCCATAACTACTTAGAAATCATAACCTATGCTCCTATTTTTTCTGCTGCTGTTAAATTAATGTAATTGAGGGAAATATACTAATAGTTATTGGTGATTTTTTTTAAGTTTCTTGTGATTTTCAGAGTGCTTTATATATACATTTACTCATTTGTTTAAAATGCTTTTTGTTGCCTATTGGATTCATGGAAAGATTGGACAGAAATAGGGAAAAATGTAATTATGTAAGGCTCCTACATATATTATGTTTTTTGATCTTTGAAAAATAATTAGCTTGTCATATCCAATTTTGAGAAAGTTTATTTGGTTTGAGGTGGGGTTTAATTTGTAGGGGTCTAGAAGGAATCAAATGGATTTTTAAAAATAGGTATCATTACATTTTGAGAATTAATATAAAAAGACCAAAGAAAAACTACTGGTATCCTCATCCCACCAACTTCAGTAATCATCTTCATCAGGTTGTTGTCATGAGAGTTTTTGTTTGCTTTGTTTTTCTGCTATGATTACTTTTTAGTTTTAGCATAAATAAGCTTAAATTGTTGTTTTCATTTAAGAAGCTTTTTCCCTCCTTGATTGAGCTTTAAAAGAAACTTTTAAAATCCATAATTATGATTTTAAAAGAGATTACCCTGAAATTCATATGTAGATGATTCTGTTTTCTTGTATTTTATAATGAAATCAATACTTTAGTTAAAAATATTATCATGATGCCAGGTGTTTGGGGGACATTATTAGAAAAACTAGATAAAAAAAAAACCTTTAACAGGCCCACTACGAATTTTACACCTATCCAGGGCAACATATGGCATAGCATTTTGCAGGAAAAAGTAGTCTTATCTGAAGAAAAGACACAAATTTATAGGAGAATATCAGCTACAAAATGACACAAAAAAATTGTAGTTGATGACTAAAGATAGAAATAATTAAATGCAACAGGCAAGTTACAGCCTAAGGACTTAGTAGGTCTAAACATGGCTATTTTATTTTTTGTTTTTAGACCTAATGAAGAGGTTTAAATATTAAATTTTAAGCATTAAAGAAAAATCTCTAGGATTCTCATTTTGTCTGTTCTATTCTCTACCTTCTAGAAGCAGGGAGGGAAATGTAATTATGCAGGTATCCTCTGAATTAATATGAGAAATTAGATGATTTGTCATTAGAATTGAGGGAGAGAGAAGAAATTCAATCTTGAACAGTTGCCACTTACTTATATTTAACCTGCATGGAAATTTGACAGATTTTAAGTCTTTAAAAAAAAGCTGACTTAATTACTATCTTGAATCACTGCTTTAAATGGAAATTATAAGCCCAAGATCCTCTCTTGTCTTGTCTTAACAAATTTATTGTAAAAAGAAACTTTGATTCTTGAAAATTTATCATTTGTATCATGGAGTTTCATTGGACATTTTTAATGAAGATTTAAATTTTCAAAAAATAATTTGCACATAGTATATTTTAAAAACTTTATTGTGAACTGAACCAACACCAAATAAAATGAGTCCATAAACAAAGTAGAACAGAAAAAGATTGCACATGAAGTTGTAAATCTGTATTATAAAGAGTTTTCTTTTTTAAGTCTTTAAGCTTTAGTAGCTTGAAGCTGCACTGAGACTTTGGAGGACACCCTGTATAATAAAATCACCATGTTAATTTTTAAAGCTGTCCTACTTGTCTATTTAACTTGATGGTTGTTTTTGTTCTGTTCAGTGTATTTTTTTTAATGTTTTAATGATCCTCTTGTCTTCTTTTTCTGTTCTTTTTATTTTTAAGTATTTATTTTCTTTTTAATTTATGGAATAAAATAGGCATTTCCATAATATAGTACAATAAAAATAAAATAAAGCAGCATATCTATTATGTACAACTTGCTATTCCTTTTAAATATATAATAAAGTTATAACATAAATTTCTTTATTTCCCCTTTTTCCCCTTCCCCCTGCCCTAGAGATAGCTACCACTAGACACAAATATATGTGTGTATATGTATATATATATACATACACATATGTGTATATATAATAATACATATGTAAAATAATTCTCTACATGCTTCTATTTATCAGTTCTTTCTCAATCTTTATTCCCTTTCCTTAATTTTTACCTACAATATAAAAGAAAAATAAAACCCATTGTATCACATATGCATATTCAAGCAAAAAAAAATCTCCAGTTGATATTATCTAGGAATATATGACTCATTTTTCACCTTCAATTCTTCACCTCTTTGTCAAGAGGTGGATATTGATTTCACCACCAATCCTTTGAAATCATGGTTGACCATTCCATTAATCAGAGATCTTAAGTCTTTCAAAATTGTTTTTCTTTACATTCATTTGCCTTAATTTATTCACTCATACCCAATTGATGGGCAACCCCTTCTTAGTTTCCAAATTTTTGCCATTACAAAAGGAGTTGATATATATATATATATATATATATATATATATATATATATACACATATATTGATCATTTTATCTCTCTTTGGTATCTTTGGGGAATAGGCCTAGCAGTGGCATTGCTTTATCTAAGGATATGAAGAATTTAATGACTTTTGTGGTGTAGTTCCAAACAGCTTTTCTTTTCTTTTTTGAAAACTTTTGAGATTTTGAAAACTCCTTTTCAAAATAACTAGACCAATTCTCAACTGCATGTGTAGTGTGTTAATTTGTATGGTTTCCCTCAGTTCTTCCATCAATAATCATGTTCTTTTTTTTGCATGATTTTTTGCCAGTATAATGGGTGTGATGTGAAACTTTGGAACTTTTTTGATTTGCATTTCTCTAATTTAATTCTAATGATTTGGAGTACTTTTATATGGCTCTTAATGGTTTGGTTTTCTCTTCAGAACTGCCTGTTCATATCCTTTCACCATTTATCTATTAGGGAATAGCACTTGTTATTATATTTGAATCAGTTCCTTATTTATCTTGGATATTGTTTATTTATCAACACTTTATATATTTTAATGAAGAGAACTGACAACAGAAATCTTCATAATGCACACTAAAATAGAAGAAAAGGGTGTTTGTTTTTTAAGTAAAAAACTAAACTTAAGAAACATTAGAATTTACTTTCAGTAGTCTATCACAAGAAGTAGAATTCTTTAAGTCAGAAAACATTCCTTAGTGTGTTACCATTGAGAGATAAATGCAAAGCTGCATTGTGGTTCTAAGTTGGGAGCAATCTTCAGGAATATAGGTTTTCCAAATAAACTCTTTATCAACAATATTCAAATTCAAAAGTTTTTCTTTAAAGATTTTTCAGAAGCTCCACTTTACCTCTCTAAAAGAATACTGCTGAGTACTACCAAAGAAATGAGTCACATCATACTTGTTCAGAATTTCAAATAATCCCAGATTTGTTCTAGTACTCCCTCCACCTGCACAAATGGAATGCATCCGTGGCTTAGTAGAACATAGTACAGATTCTCTGGCCAAAATATCCATCAATAAGTCATTCCTCTTCTGGTATAACGCTTCAAATTTGGACTAGTCTTGAGACGACAGATATCACTGGGCCTATCTCTACTTGAAGACCTGTCAACTTAGTAAGGTCTGCTAGAATTTATACTTTTATTTGCATACAGCAGAGGTGTCAGACTCACATCCTGTAAAACTCTAGAATGAGTGGCCCATGGAGATCCATTTCTATTTGAGTTTGACATCACTGGCGTAGACTTTAAGAGCTCAAAGTCATTTCAGTATTATGAAGAAATACTAGAGTAGGACTCAAGTCCAATATACCATACAATTAACTATGCCTCAAGCAATAAGCATTTAAGTGCTCCTTATGAGCCTCATGTTTTGCTGGGATCTGGAGATACAAAGATACAGGAAAAGCAAAAAAAAAAAACTATTCTCAAGGAGTATACATTCTAAGGGATATCTTCTGAATATGGATTCTTCTCTGGGGAGGTACAGTACTAGGCATTCCACTTTACTGAACACTGTGTCAGTAAATGAAATAAAAATCTACTGGATCAATTTACACACACTCACTCACACACACATGCATGCATTTAAAAATTTGTTTTGGCATTTTATAAACTGATTTTTGATGGAACATTCAGTCATCTTTATAACCACAGTCACAGACTCTTGCACCAACCCATGATTCATTATCACCATCCTGTGTTCTCGTTATTTACCATAGAGGTTGTAATCAGTTAAATATGTTTCCTTTAGCACTGATAACATCCTTATATGAGAGGATATGAGAGATGATTTAAAGAGAATAATATTTAAATTCTATAAATTACTGTATTTTTCTGACATCTGAACTAATTTTAGACCAGTTGAGACTTTTCTCAAAGTTTGTTTCTTTTGATAAATTGTTCCTAGTGTCAAACTTAATATGATAGCATTCATTTAACCATAAATGGTCTCTTCTGGGCATCAGTTCTAACACTGTAATAGCATAGGTCTGATTTTAACAAGGAAGTAAGTCCTATTTTACTTTTACAACACATTTTCTTGATGAAACGACATGAACTTCTGAACACTGAACACTCAGAGTAAAAAAAAGAAAAGAAAAGAAAAGTTTTATCAGTTTAGAGATACCTCAGTAAAAATATGGAAATATTGCAGAAGGATAAGACTCTTTCCATAGGTCATTATGCTATGGAAACCTATAATTTTAAATCTTTCTTTTTTTAAAGAAAAAGAGGAATTTTGTTTTACCTGAAAAACAAATTGTTTTGAATGTTATTAATAATTTTGCTATTTATAGTGAAAGGGTTAAAGATTTATTAAAGAGTCCCCAAAAATGAAATGGTAAGTGGATAATGTCCAAGCAAGTTTAAAAAAAAAAAAAAAGCTTGTCTCTGAACCTCAATGTCACTGATGGGAAATACTTAATCTATTCCAGGAGAGATGTGAAGAACATTCAGAACACTTATGGAAAACATAGAGTTTTTTTTGTTTTTGTTTTGTTTTCTAGCTAACATATTTCCAAAACAAATTCAGAGTTTAGCTAAATATTTGTTTGTTTCTAGGAACTCTCAGAAAATGAAGTGCTTGGATCGTATTTCTCAGTGAAGTCTTTCTGGTGGAGGGTAATGTTTTAATATGTTATATTCCTACTCTTGATTTTTGTTTTAGGCTAGAAAATTTGACTATTTCAACACAATTTGGCAAAAATGCTGTTTTTACATTCTTGATTGGCCCTCATTTTGAATACTAAATCATTTATGGCACCTAAATTTAATTTTCTTTTCATTTCCTCGTTCCTAAAGACTAAAAAACTATATTACTTCTAAAACTCATTGCTTTGAACTGAATTCTTTGAAGGAGAAATTTTGTCACAAATACAGAACTGATAGAGGATTTTGGTTCCTTCTGGTGACCATTAGATCTAGTTTTATATGAGATACTTGTATAGTGATGACATGATCTAACATAGAGGGGCTATTAAAGTTCCATCTTTTTCCTGCTCAAAAAATAGGCCTTGGGTGCCTTGTTAATGCCATGACATATATATTTTATTTAAAGTTTTAGAGTTCAATCTTGTTTGAAAATATCTTTACTAATTCCATAGAAATTTTAGGCCAATTATGCATTATTTGAAACATTTTACACATTCCATATTTCTTTATTTGAAAAGTCTCATCAGATTTATAAAACTATAGCCCTGCTTCATATTTAAGGAAAGGAAAAAAAATGAGACCTCTGTGCATGAATTTTTCAAAGTAAGAGATTTCAGTTCAACACTACTCACTTTTTCCTGAGCCCCATCATCCAACTTTCCTCGCTATAATTCTGCATTTTGCTCTATGCTGATTACTAATTTCCTCCCTCTGTGAGCTTTCCTCTTTCTTTGAAATTTACATGTGGGACACCATTTGATAGTGTTCGAAATTGTGGTGGAAATGCTGATATTTTCTTGTTCTTTTTTGGTCCTCAAAGAGCATTTAGATTCCTTAAATCACTTATCCCCAAATTCTAAAGAGATTAGGCCCAACACAGTTTTTATGCTATAGAATGTTAATCATCTGGCAGAACTGTGAGCTGATCAATGTAGAAGTGAAGGTCTCTCCTCCCCAGAAGTAAATGAGACTACAGTAGTTGTTCCGCTTCCTGGCTGAACTCTTGTTTAACACTTTCAGTAGCCATAGATAACTTAAGGACTAGGACCTTATTTTTTTCTTCATCATTTCATTGAAGGCTTCTTCATAAGTGACCTCTGGTATTTAGGTATTCCACTTACTTTCTTGAAGTAAATGAAATGACCTGTTTGTTTATTCATTTTCTCAAATTGCCCAGATAATTTTCATCTGAGAATAATTTTAGATGTGGACCCCCATCTTTGGAATTATTCAACACCCTTAACATTATTGAAGGACTTTTGTAAAATTGTCATTTCTACTTTATTTCACTAGTTATTCAAAATGAATAATACTGTTAGCCATATTATCTAAGACATCAGACCAGAATATTTTTCCCTTCCATTTCCCCAACTCTCTCATACACACACACACACACACACACACACACACACGATACATGCACACATCTTCTAGATGTATGTATATGTGTGTACACAAACACATAATATATGTGCAGAACCCAAAATGATTGAAAATTCTGTTTCATTTCACTAAAGACATACTATCAGATATTTTCCCCCTCCACAAGTTGCTCTACTTGGTAGGTTTTTTCCCCAGTTACTGCCTATCAAATGCTCATTTCTCATGACTTCTCTTCCAACTTTCAGTATTCCTAATTGATTCTAATCATTCAGTGTTGTCTGTTGACATTTCCTGACACTCCTAACTGCGTAATGTTTCTTGTACCTTTGAAACACATAATTAAAAGGAATAACTTATGTTGATCCTTGAGGTTTAATAGAATGTCTCTTTCTGAGCACCTGGCTTTGGTGTTGTTCAGAGATCACACAGAGTTAGGCTTTGAAGGGACTTTAAAGGGACTTAGTCCAACTTTATTTTACAGATATAGAAACTGAAGCTCAGCGAATTCCCAAGATCTTATAGCTATTTAATGGTAGAGCAGGGATTATATATTTAGATTTGGAAGGGGCTTTAAAGGCCAAGCCCAACCTCCTCCATTTATGAATAAGAAACCTAAGGCTGAATTATTTGCCCAGAGTCACATGGCTAAAACATGTCTCAAATAGCATTTGAACTCGAGACTTCCAGACTCTAAGCCCCGCACTCAGGTTGTGTGCAACCTAGCTTCCTGAAGACTGCAATCCACATCATACTTTTCTCTAGATTTTTAGAAAAAAAATTTTTTTTGCTTTTTGGAGGGGGGAAGGTAGGGGAATTGGGATTAAGTGACTTGCCCAAGGTCACATGGCTAGTTTTCTGTGTTGTTTCTGAGGCCATATTTGAACACAGGTCCCCCTGACTCCAGGAAGGATGGTGCTCTATTCACTGTGCCACCTAGCCGCCCATCTCTAGATATTTTTTTAAATATTTCATTGAATAGTCAGGGTAGCAATCCATGCAAGACATTTTAGAGTCAATTATGAAATGCAGAAACTACTCGTATATAGAGGTTTCCCTGTTGTATGCCTCCTACCTTGTGTAGCATTTTTCTAATATCCCCTTATATCATTGATGTATGAATGTGGCAGAAGGCACACTGAAGTTCTCACGTTCAGCATTTTGATTTCCTAATTCATAAAATCAGTAGTTAGGGCTCTTCTTTAAAAATGGTAGGTATGGAGCATGTATATACATGATCAGGAGTCAGTGTGATCAGTAATACCATTTCTCTTTGACCAAGTGATATCTTGGTCCTTTCTTTTTGTTTTTCTACAACAGTATAGAAAACAATAGGGAAGTATTCAAAATGCCAGAAGTCTTAAGGGTTGTAGGCAACCTCGAATGAAGAGTGTGCTTTCTCAGATGAAGAGAATAAAATACCTAGAATAAAAGCTGAAATATATTTAACTAAGGAATGAGTCAGATTTAGAGTATCCACCAAATGATTTAAGAAAACACTAAATTAAAAAAAGAAAATACTAAATCCTGGTGAAATGTTTTTCAATTAACGTGTCAGGGAGATAACTCTTTTCAAGGAATAAAAAAAAAATAAAAATGGTCCACATAAACCCTAACATCTTAAGATCAGTACATGTTTGAGAAGCAGTTTTACAGTGTTATGTTTTTTTTAAATAGAACCCCCCCCCAATAAAGAACTAATGCAGAGTTATGATGGATCTACAAGGCTTATAATTTGGAGGAAGGAGAGACAAAATAAAAAGTGAGACTCAAGTTAAAGCCTTAGATAGATCTTAGCCTCACCAAGAGATTATGATTTTCCAGATAATTTTAATTATAATTTTTGTCAATCACTCATCATCCTAAACTATCTGTCCCAAGTGCCTTTAAGACATAATACTAACTGAAGACTACTTTTTAAAAAGCAGTTTACATATAACATTATAAGAAATAGTTTAACGGGATGCATTGACCAAGAAAAAGACCATTACAGGAAATTAAGTAATTCAATATTTGATTCACAGAGGTATCAATTCTATTAGTGGGAAAGATAAACAGACTACTTAGCAGATAGTATTCCTTTTTTATAGTTATTTAAAACTGAGGGTTATTTTTTAAAAAATTATTTGTGACCTTTACATAACATCTCAATGCATTATGGAAGTAGTTGACAGTAAAATATATTAATACTGTGGTTCCCTTTCAGACCTTGGACAAAACGTTTTGTACCTTGCTAATATACCTATACAATAGTCTCATTTTTTAATTACATCTGCACGTGCCTTTTCTTCCACTAGATTTTAAGCTCCCAGAAGACCAGAACTGTTTCTCATCTAAAGTTTGTTTCCTCTGCAAGCACTTGGCAGTGTTCGGATACAGCAGACATTTAATATTGGGGGGTGGGGGAGTAATTGTATAGAAGTGAATTTTGTCAAGGAAAATTGCAGGGTACAAATAAGGGACATATCTACATTGAGAATAACTGTATTTGAGAATAGTCTTCCAAGGAAAATAAAAGATCAGAGTTTTAATAAGACTATGGTTCTAAAACTAAATTGGACAAAGTACTAAAAGGTTTATTATAAAAAGCTGCCCTGCATTGAAAAATGGATGAACTGCAAATCCACTTGTTGAGCACATGATCTGGGTGCAATTCACTGGAATGAGCTTAGTAGGGAAAGAGAAAGAGAGAAAGCTTCTGTGACTGGGACTGAGCTGATAATTGCACCATGCTTTGATAAGTATGGGTGTTCATAGTACAAAACAGTCACACTAAAGCTGTCATTATCTCTTCTTTGTAAAGTGTCTCATGGGTCATTTGATTAAATAAAGGCACATGTAGCCCTGTGCTGAAAATAGAGGGAAAATGGACTCTAACAGGCATACTGCCTCATTGTAAACACAGAAGCAACATCTTTCCCACCAGTTTTATAATGTCTAGGTGATTATATAGAAGGCCTAGACAGACATAAGAACGAATCAAAAGCAACAAAAGCAAAGGATTATTAGTAAATAAAGATGTTGTAGGAAGAATATCACTGACTTTCCCTCTTGCCATATAATAAAGCTAAATAGGTTGGTTTATTCACTTGACCTGCATTCAGAATCGGGAAATAATTGGCCTATTTGGTAAGGCCTATTTGGTAAAATATTTTATCATTATTAATAATAATAATAAGCCAGTAGATTAAGAGTTAGTGTTGGGAGGGTTGATAGAATGGAAGAACTAGAGTCAGGATGGACTAGGCTCAAATCCCATGTCTAACTCTTACTAATCATGGGCCCGTGCGATAGGGAAGTGCCCACTGTGTGCTAGGAACTGTGCTAAGTGTGCGGGACAAGAACGACCCTTGCCCAAAATAAAATAAGCAAAGATATCTCCAAGTAGAGACAGGAAGGATTTATTTAATTATTTCTTTTTGCAAGAAGGGCAGTCTCACTACTAGAGGTAGTCTAGTAGAAGGGGCAAAATACAAAATACAAAGCTTGGTTATATACCCAAAAGACCACCCCTTTCCTCCCTCCCTTGTTCTATCCTGTTCTCATTAATTAGGAACTGAGGCACACAATCTTAACCACAAAAAGCTCCTGACGTTTGCAGATGAAATGTCAGTAATATCAAAAGCAGAAGGTACATGTCTAGAGGACATGAAAACAGACAAAATATGTCATCAGTATCAACTTAGATATGAAAGCAGAAGATAGATGTTCTAACAATATCAATATAGATAGGAAAGTAGACAATATTTTAGGAATCATGGTGATTTTAGGACATGGTGACCTACCCGTAGTTCTGCAACAAGAGTTCCAATTTTATATTTGTACAGGTCAGATGGTGGTCATGGACACAAGTCCGGGACACTTGGGCCTGTGGTTAAATTTGCAGGGTCTGTGCTTCCCCTCCTATGCTTAGCTAAACTTAACAAAAACTTCAACTTATGATCAGGGAAGTAAGGCAAGGGTCCCAGGTTCCCAGCCTAGGTTACTAAGTCTTTGGTACTTTATTACAATTCTGTTCAGATTTCTGGAATGTTACCTGAGAAGTTTTCGCTTTTATTCCATTGATAAGCATTTAACAAATATTATTTCATTCAATCTCATTTGATCTTCACAGTAACCCTGAGGGCAGTGCTATTATTATCCTCATCCTGCAGTGAGGAAATTATTATCTTTATCCTACAATGAGGAAATTGATGCAAACGAGAGGTTAAGTGATTTGCCAAAAGGTCAGTCGGTGTCTGAGGTTGAGTTTGAACTCGGGTCTTCTTGGTTCCAGGACAATGCTCTGTGCACTATGGTGCCACTGAGCTGCCTCTTGGGTCTGCCCCAGAACCTGTCTGAGCCTCAGACAATTCTCTAAAATTTAATGTACTGATTCCGCTGTAAAGACTATGGTCTTAATGGGTAGAGAAAGTGCCTACATCCACTAAATCACATATTTGTAAATATGTTGATATTTTATTAGGTTGTTAATAGCCCAGCTTCTAAAATTTCTCTACCCTGAAAATGCATAAGAATGCATCAAGCTCTGGAAGTCTGTGCTAAGAAATCAATTCTCAGTTCACTTCTTACCTACACAACATACCTTTGTCCAGCCTAATAATCAACCAATGACAAAGCATTTTGTTGTTCTTTTTCACAACTTTCCTTGATCCTATTTGGGGTTTTCCTGGCAAAGATGCTGGAGTGGTTTGCCATCTCCTTCTCAAGCTCATTTTACGGATGAGGAAACCGAGGCAAACAGGGTTAAGTGACTTGTCCAGGGTTAAGAAGTTACAGTGTCTGAGACCAGATTTGAAATCACGTCTTCCTGACTTCAGGTCTAGTACTCTGTTCACTGTGCCATCTAGCTGCCCCAAGCATTTACTATATTCCAGATACTGTACTAGAGCCCGCTAATACTACAAGATGAAAAAATAAAACAAAGAATCCTTTGCATTACCTTATCCTCTCGAAGGGGAAACAACATGCATACAAATGAGTAAATAGAAAACCCATATAAAGGCATTACAAAGCACATTCATCCAAATCTCTAACATTTAATTTGTCACATGACCCTGGGCAAGTTACTCAACCCTGCTTGCCTCAGTCTCCCCATCTGTAAATGAGCTGGACAAGGAAATGGCAAACGACTCCAGTATCTTTGCCAAGAAAACCACAAATGGGGTCACAGAGTCAGATATGACTAAAATGACTGAACAACAGCACCACTATGATACCCAGACCTCCAGAGATGACTTCCTGGACTTCTTGGAACGATGACTTTGTTGAGGATATTATAGCTTAGTCTGTCTTCCAGAATAGTCTAGAGGGTGATTTTGGTCCACTTTATTTCTCCCTATCCATATCACTAAATTTGATGACCTCACCTGCATCTTTTTTTTAAAGGAGATTTCTGTATCCTGATTCTGAATGTCTGCTAATATCATTTTCTAACCACCATATTTGATTGCACTAGGCAATTAAATTACTCTCTCTGCAATATCCTTTGCTCTGCACTATCTTTCTTGCTTGGGTCCACTATAAGTCTCTGATACATTACTATTAGCCAGATATTTTGCTGCTTTCATTTGGAGTTATGGGTACTATTTTTTTTCCTTGTTACTTTGAATATGTCTCTTTAAGTCAAATATATTTACTGTCAGACTGTTACTATTTTGAATGTATTGTTTATGTGATTGTATAATGTCCTCTCATGGTATAATCTAGTAGCAAACAACTAGAACGATCAAGTTGGAGCCTTTTTGTGTAGGTTGTCATTTATGTAATTTTACATGAGAAACAAAATAGACTTTTAAAAATGTTTGAGACTAAAGAAATTGTTCTCTACCCCATCTCACTCAAATCTCTCCTTGCCATTTCATTTTGTTTTGTAATGAAACCTGAGTTTTATTCCCTTGGTCACTGCATTTTTTTAATCTGCAAACCTCACAAGTCCTTGACTATCAATTATTCTCATTTTAATACTTCAGGGATCTATTATTTACTCAGGGAATATAGAAACTGCCTAGTAGGGAATGGGGAACCCCCCCTTCAAGTTAGTTATTGGTTTTTAGGGGTTACTCTAATCACAGACTTCATCATTTTAGCAATAATTCTCTCCAGACTCACCCATATTGGTCCATTGGCACCAGTCAATTGGCAACCATCCAGTTGGCAACAAGTGGACATGCTATACATTAGTGAGACTGTACTTGAAACCTGGCCAGCTTCAGTATGATTTGACCAAGTCCTGTTATTACAATGGAAAGTTAGTATTACAGTTTCATTGGGCCTACCAAAGGAAAGCAGTAACCATGGTGTATATATTTTACATAAGGCATCTTTTCTGTACTATAAGAAATTTTCTGGTACCTTAGAAAGCAGTGCTACAGTGTTTTCAAAAATTGTTTTGTGAAAATCATTCAAGCACTTATGAAGATGAGGGATGGATAGGCACACCGTTCACAGCCTCATATAGTTCTGACCCTTCATTTCAATCCAGACCTACAGAACCCCTGCTTTTCCATCCTTGGGCTTCTCCAGAGCAGATCTCCAGAGTCCTTGTTGCCAAAATACACAAGTAAGTTGTACCATTCTATTTCCCCTTTCTCTGCTCACAGGAGCAGCAAACTGACAGTAGAATGACCTTGCTAATAATTAATCTCCTTGTCCATATTGTTTTTATAGCATGATGAAGGCAATAATTTATTAACACTCATTTAAGTTGAACTAATTTACTTACCTGCTCTGAAATCATGCTGGTTGAAATTGCAATGTGTCAATGCCTATTTCATCTGAATTTCTGGAATTATATTGTTACCTGGCATCATGAATCAGTAAATCAGTGCAAGAATAAATGGCATTTTTGGTGTTGGTCAGGCTTCTGTTTTCCTTTGTTTTTTGATTTGGGGATTTTTTGCTTGTTTTTGTTTTTAAAGAGCAGAGAGGGAAGGATGGAAGAAAGGAAAGGAAAGGAGAGGAGGAAGGAGTGAAAGGAGAGGAGAGGAGGAAGGAGTGGTATTTGTGATCTGTGTTTATTTAATAATGTTTTATATTTGCTTAATATTGTAGTAGGCACAATGCAGTACTCAGGAAATATTTTTATTAATAATATTTAAGTCAGAATTCTTTACCCAGCAGTAAAAATAATGTATATTTTAATTTTGATTGAGATATTTGATTTTTAATAGAATTACCACGTAGAAAAAATTTTTAAAGTTTTATTTCTCCATCTGCCAGATGAATCCTGTATTTTTCTCTTCAGATGTTCAAAATGTACAAGCTAAACTATCCTGATAGCTAGACTTAGAAATGGGTAATATTATTTTTAGAAATGTAAGGGGGAAAATGAGGGGGGAGGCTAGGTGGCTCAGTGAATAGACCACCATCCCTGGAGTCAGGAGAACCTGAGCTCAAGTCCAGCCTCAGACACTTAACACAAAAACTAGCCATGTGACCTTGGGCAAGTCAACCCCAATTGCCCTATGAAAAAGCAAAAGCAAAAGAAATGTAAGCAGGGGGCAAGTAGGTGGTTTAGTGAATAGAGAGCACTGACCCTGGAGTCAGGAGGACTTGAGCTCAAATCTGGTCTCAGATACTTACTAGCTGTATGACCCTGGGCAAGTGTCAAAAAAAAGTGTAAGCAATACAAATGATTAATGTGATAATATTGCATTAGGTAACCTTAGTTAAAAGGAGAAGAGAATCACTGAGAAGGTAAAATATATATCCTATCAGTTGTATCACAGGCTAAGTACTTTCAGGTTAATTTACAAAGAGGTTCAAGTATTTAAATGCATGTGGTTGGCTATTCAGTGTTCTTATCCTTCATTTTTCTTGTCTGTTGTCATATATTCCTCTGTTGTTTGTAATCCACATTCCACTCCTCATTACTTTCATATAATACTTTTGCTTCAGGCTTATTAGTTCTCTCTAGCACTTAGAGTTGTCATGACTGTAAACATTTTGTAACAAAAGTAAAAACTGCTACACTGATTAATGCTTCTGTTGAAAGGCATAATCCTTTTTAAAAAAAGAGAGAAGGGGGAAAAGTTCTTTTTAATAGGGAAACATTTCTCTGTATCACTATTTTATCATTTAAAGAAATCTTTTAGCCAGGGTGCCACAGCTGTTAGTCCTCCATTGCTGAACTTTTTGCCGTGGGAAAATATTCCCCCCACACTGGATCCCATATTCCCCACATCCATATCACTGGTGTACCCTTTATCTATTCCATTATCCAGCTCATTTGGGAAATGTTCCTGCCAGGTTGTAGAAAAGCATTTCATAACAACTAATGGCAGCACTAAAACCTCCATTAAGTTCATTTTATTTCCCCATGAGCATTTAGTATTCCATGTACCTTTTTTGGTCTGTAGGTCAAGTTCTTTGTCTCCTGTGAGAAGTCAGAAAAATAGCCTTTCGAAAACTTATATATTTATTTATTACTTCCATAAAACTTTGGGGGAAAATGTGCCCTTGATTGGCAGCAATTATCATTTTATATTTCATTATCTTTAGGGACCATAATGGTGTCTTTATAGCTACTCTAACTTCCAAAGAAAGAACAACTAGGTACACCTAACAAAATGATTAAAATGTATAGATATAAACAGATACATATAATAAAAAAGATGTCATACATTAGTATTGTGAGAGGACATAATAGTCAGTCAGAGTCATTTCAAGGTACTGTAATACTTACGCTATTGATTATTGTTGCCAGAAGAGAAGCAGGGATAGCCTTAGCATGAGTACATGAATATCTTTCAAAGCTGTTCCAGAACCCCTGTGCTAAACTGGTGGCCTTTGCTCCTTGGGCCCTCACTTAGAGCCTTGCTGAATTTTATGTAATACAAAATTCTTAAGTTTAACTCCATAGGCTTCCAATCCATAATAAATTAAAAACAATAAACCAGAAGGGGAAAGGAGAATGGCGTGATATTAGTAGCACTATGACAACAGCAGTGACAGAAACAATCTGACATTGCAGGAGGTGAAAAGAAAAACTAAAAAGCAGATATAGAATTCTGTTACCACATAGTGGCCTAATGGATCCTAAAATCAAAGAATTTCAGTATTGGAAGGAACCCTAAAGCTCATCTAATCAAGTCTGTTCAGTTCCCAAATGAAAAACCAGAGATCCTAACAAATGAAATTACTTTCTCCAGTCATTTACTCATACTGACACCCCAGGGAAAAAAAAGCTAGTATTCTAGTAAGAAACCAGAAAGTCTAACCTACATTTTATAAAGAAATATTTCCATCAGAAAAGGATAAAAAGTTAGATAAGATGTTTATTAAAGATTTATCATGTGCTGAGCACTGTGTTAAGCTTTGGAGATACAAAGAAAAGATAGACAGACAGACAGGCAGGCAGGCAGACAGACAGATACATAGATAGATGATAAATAGATAGATAGATAGATAGATAGATAGATAGATAGATAGATAGATA